>NC_136597.1:12021476-12621476 GCF_910589615.1 Taurulus bubalis | reverse complement strand
ATAATAAGCTGCCTGTGCTCCTCTTGTGAGTCCTCCATGGTGTAAAGTGTCTGCTTGGTGATGCTGTTCAAGTCCACATTCCTCCAGTCCTCCAGCATTTGAAAGGTGATGTCGGCACTGTTTATCACAGTCCGTGATGCCTGGGGACAGATAAATTGACAATATTACAAGAGCATACCCATATCCCTTATCAGCTGTGTTTGTTCATATGGATTTTATTAAAAAAACATTCAGTCCACGATAGGCACCTGACATAGATGGTTTAATGATGTTTGCCGCTTTAGAATCTGAGAAAATCTTCTGGATACTGGAAACAAAAAAGGAGAATGAATATGGTTAGTCCTGTGAGTGTCATCATTTAAACTTTGATTAAAAATAGCATTCTCAAGATGTAAACTATTAATGATGAGATGTGGATTTTATACTTACATTCAAATTTGATATTCCTCAGGTTTTCAGGAAGATCATGAAGTGCTATTTTGAGCCACTCATCAAGCTGTTTGGCAAATTTTCGAATAACCTGAGTCAAACTATGTGGATGAGAGAAAACAGGAGCATAATTAGTACATTGGACACCATGTATTATTACCATTCATATCATATTACACAAATTAATCTTTTAGTCTATAAAATTTATAAAAAATGTCAAGTTCACAGAAACTAAGGTGAGGTCTTAAATTACTGAGCAACTGAGCTTTATTGATGAAGCAACTTCAATCTGAGATGTGGTGGAAAAGTGAGTGGATTAAAATAGACAAAAATGAACTTTTACACAAACAAGATATTTATAATTTCGTATGTGACAGAAAATAACAAAATGGTGTGTTTGGGAAGCTGGAACCAGATCATTTATGGTGTTTTTGCCCAATAAACTATAGGACGATTAGTCAATTTTGTCATCTGACTAACTGAAAAATTGACCTATCATATCAGTCTTACAGTTAAATTACAATAAATAAAAGCTACATTTTAAATTGTGCTTAAACATCCAGAACACAGCAAATACCTTAACCTATTCATTTATTAAAGTGAACCTCACTGATGTGCAGATATTTAGGCAAAACCTGCAGTGGAACTGCAAAAAATAGTTCTACACAATAATACTAAATTATGCTGTTAATATGGAATTATTAATTGTTATTCATAACACAATAACTTACAACGTAGCCTAACAGCTTTATTCACTGAACTAAATGATAACTATGACAGTGTTAATGTAGCAGCTTGAATTCACACTGCAAAAATAAACATCTGTTGTAATGTCAATGCAATAAACAAAACATGCCATCCCATGTCATTTCAGTAACAACAGAGAAGAAAATGGTATAAATTCAAACAGGTGCTCACCTGTCAGGCAGTGCTTGCAGGACGGTGGGCATCAGCACCCCAGAGATGGCCTTGTAGAGGATGGAGTCGCAAACCCCGACTATGTTCACCACGGTGGAGGAGCCGAGGACAGGCAGCATGTGGGGGGGCATGCCCTGCCAGAAGTGCAACAAGAAGCTTTGGACCTGAAAGTGCCACACACAAACATACCATTTAATGTTACAGGACATTAAAAAGTAATTTGTTTAACATTTTAAAAGCTATAGTAACTGGTTTGATGCAATCAAACTTTTTGTTAAAAAAAGTCTAAAACAAAAGAAACTTGCCTCATCAAAGTTGGCTCGGATAACAGTGTCCAGTATCCTCTGACAGTGCGTTCTGTACATCATGATGAAGGTTGACACCTGTGGGCAACAACAGAGTATTAACGTAATTGCATCCCAACGTAACTGTTTTTTTTTTCTCTTTTGGGGAAAGTTAAAAAAAACTAAGTGGCACAAAAACAAGAGAATAAATCTTGTACAAAGCATGTGAACCAATAAATTCATGTTACAGGTCTAGGCAAGAGCGGAGTAATATAAAACAAGCTTTAGAGATCAGCAAAACACAAACCATTTAAAATCATGGCCCCTCTTTAAAAGCCAGACAGCTAGTGCCTGTCCTTTGTCCATTGCTAGATCTTATTATCTCCCCCAAAAGATTAAGAGTTAGTGAAGAGCCAGCATATAAATCCTCAAGGTCCTTCTCTAAATGCAAACCCAGTGAAGGTCCCAGGCAGATAAAAGGCTGGAGCCAGAGGGGGCGCAGAGATGGTGAGATGGCAGGGAGATGTGGGAGGGGGGAGGGGTGGTGGCTGTAAGGATGGACTTTTAAAACTCCTGTTTACCCTCTCTTCTGACAGGCTGGCAGGCAAATTTAGGTCTTTGACATTTGGAAACTCTGGCAGGAGCGTTCCCAGTTTGGAGCGCGGTGAATACGCCACTGTCTGTTTCGTGACCTCTTTCTTCCCCGTCTCGTTCACCCACGCCGCTCCCTTTTTGGAGTACATCACATCATAATACTGAGAGGTCTCCTTCACGGCTATGCCGTAGTAGTGGTACCTGAGGAGAGCAAAGGGGGCGAATGGGTGAATAACGTCTTTTAAGTACAAATACATGAAACTAGAGCTATAGAAAACTGTGAATGAAAAAAAAACACATTTTATAAAGACATCGCTTAAAAAGTTAGTTCAATCAGATCATAACATGTTTTTCTCTGATTTTGTGTTTTGTTTATATAGTTTGAAAGGTATATGCAGTCAGTTCTTTACTACCATCAGACTACTATCGAATGTGATGAATGTTTTGCATCAGGTTAAGAAAGTGCAGATTTCCTTAAAAATAAGTAAAGAAATTGATTCTTTTGACTTTTTTGATAAAAACTCAAGAGTCTCAGAAACTCAGGACCACAATGAAATTAAGTTATTTTAACTTTTAGCGTTTTATGCTTCAATCTCATTTGTGTTATATGCCGTTTATACGTTGCTTCATTTAGTGTACTCTTTTCCTGCATGGCCATGCTCCATGTTTGCCTGAATTTCTCTTTCGTTTGGTTTGTTTTGGGAGTAGAGGGTTTTGTGAATGTGTGTGCAACATTTAGGTAGTTTACGAAAGAATAAACCAAACCAACTTACTTCGACTGCCCTCTCGTCCCAAGTCTTCTGGTAGTTAATGCTGGAAATTGTTGCCTTATGATCTGTTCAGTGTAGGAGAGAAAACATTAGTCAGTAGTCTGAAACTTTTGGGGTGTTATTTCAAATAAATAAAAGCATTTCATAGTAATTAATTTGAGTAAAGAGAAAAAAAAGGAAATGTAAACAGGTGACACAAGGGACCAAATAAGATCTCTATAAAATATTAACTTGTGTGTATTGTTCAGGGGGAAAATAGAACAACACGAAAGTCTCATAGCCGTTTTCACAGGGAGGTCTGTGAGGAGTAAAAAAAAAAGCTTTGAAAACCATCCATTTATGACATCCAGGGGTATTACTTTTTTTTGTCCTATATCAACAGTCTCCCCTCATCTATCCACCCACCCATCCTCTCTCCATCCTCACTCTCTTTCTCCTCTCCACTCCCTCCTTCTTCCTTTCCTCTCTTTTTGTCCAAAGAGATTGGCTCCTTGGTCCAACTCCTGGTGCAGAAACTTTAGCAAACAGTGTAGCTCTCCATTGTGTGGGATGAAAAAAGAGGCCAAGCTGTGAAGTTTCTGTCAGGCCCCGCTTGATAAATGAGCAGACAGGGAGGCAGTCCGGGCCCTCTCTCGTTTTTTTGTCCTGAATCAATGAAGCCTTCCTAAAGGACACCCCACACTGCTCCAGCCACTGATCTAACATTCCGCAACATCTCACCCTTCCAAATTTCCTTTAATTACACATTAATCCAGGCCCCTTCTCTTTTTCAATATCTTCCGACAGGAGCTGCGGAGGGGTGGGGGTGGGCCGGGTTGGGGGTTGGGGCCGGAGTCCAGGGTACAGGGGATGGCTGGGGGTAGGAAAGCTGAGGAACTTCTTGGGGTTGTGGGAACAGACGAAAGCACATCTCCTTTGGCTCTCGATTATGTGTTCAGTGAACGGCCGCAGAGCTTTGCTCGCTTCACACTGAGCTGCAGTTGATATTACTTCAACAGCAGCCAGAGCTGCAGCACAAAAACAACTACCCAGGCATGAAATGGTCAGACTATACATGATTTAGTGCATGAAATTATTGCTTTCATCCACATGTTGTTGTTGTATCTTCTTCTGTCGAGTCATTTGGCTTTGGTTACTTTAAACTTACCCTGCATGTATGAACGTAAATGTAAAACCTAAAAATACTACAGATGTAGTTTGTGGCTTGCATGCGTTTTCAAGACAATTCAACAATTATTTAGAGATGAACTGGATTCTGGAGGGAACAATAAATTGCCAGACTGTTTAACCTTCATTTCCACTGATGTTTGAATCCTACCTTTCCGAAGCTGGCTGCGTTCACAGGCTGTGTGTCCTGCTTTTCACTGAAGTCTAGGTAATGCATGTAGAGGGCACTTCGGGGAATGCACACACCCTCAGCTATCTCATAGTTCTCTTCTAGCCTGCGGATGATAACGGGAATTATCAGTGCACAAAAAAAGCTAATATGGTTGTGATGTATCTGGGGAAAAAACTAAAAGGTGAAAAATGAGCAGTAATGTAAGGTGTAAATGTGTAGGTAGCCAGATTACATTCATTCATGATAGCTAAATTAATAAATGTAGTGAAATGAGACTAATTGATCAAATACAATTATTTGATGCTAAAGTATCTATCAATCAATCAGCAGGTGTACTGCAGCACACAACTTTACATGTGTAATATTTACCCGACACTAAGCATGACATCACAGATACCACAATTACACAGACATTAACAACTGCTCCTGGGGGGAATGTGTACGCGTGTAATAGACCAAAAATCCAAAAGATAATTTTCCTTATGATAGAAAGCGATCTTGTTAACAGCCATACTGTAACAATTATGATAAATTCTAGGCAGCACAAAATGTTTGATGTTTTTGGGAGTTGGAGTTGTTGCAGTTATATGGATGTCACCATTTGGCTACCAGGCGCTCTACATACCTTGATTTTTGTGTAATTTTCCCAACATAAAGTGGTTGTATTTCATTATAGCTTTACATTGATTTGTTTAGCTTTGTATCCGTTTTCAGTTCCTGTATATAAAGGGTTGCGTTGGTTTTAGTGTAGTCTTGCATGACTGTGTCCACTAGGTTGAAGTCATTTATGAGTGGAAAAACCTTCAGTAAATGGTTTCCGATGCACATCATATGTCAAGTTGCTGTATAATTGATTGGCATTTAAATACTTAGATTATGAACTATTTAAATTGCCATTAAGTAATACATTTGAATTTAAAATTGAATAAAATTACTCCCTGTGAGTAATGTGAAAGGGTTGCTGGTACTGAAGATCTCACTGAAAATCCAAAGACAACTTTCTGTATTTGTCAGTGTCTCAAAATTGCATTTTGCGTTCTCTGCTGGTCGTGTATGTAGGCTACTGTTTGCTAACGCATTAGCTGTCATCAGTTGTCTGAAAGGCCATGTTGGCATCAGTGTGGCCAACAGGTCCCTCTATTTAACCTTAGAAAAACATTTCTCTTTTGCGGGGTCCCCCAGGGGTCTAGGGCCCGTTTTTATTAAGCATGTGCAAGTCATGCAAAGATATGATATTGTTTTTCATTACAAAGGGGAAGATACACAACTGTTTGTCCCTGGTACTTGTAATGTGTAGTTGATCGTGTTCTGCCTTTGTTTGAATTAAAAACTGAATGTTCAAAACATTTATTTTTTTGTATTTAATATTTTTTTGGCTTCATGTTTAATGTTTTGTATTTGATTAAATTTGTATTCTTTGTTTTTACTGTAAAGCACTTTGTACCTTGATAATACATTAGCATGTCAATGCTGTATTGCTTTAAGTTTGTATTTGAGTATTTTAGCTTAAAGCCTCTTTGCTGCCAATAAATCATCAGAACGTTTATCATAGTTTGCTAATACAAGTATACATCTTGTGTACAACTGACAAGTAACAACAAAAGGTCAAATAACTAAATAAGAATGGACCTACATCTGAGCCTTGAGGTACACCAGCATCATTACCAGTGATTCCTGATGTGGCATTAACCCTGACAACATATTATTCCCTGTTTGAGGTAATATCTCACCTGTTTTGAGGCATATTTTGACGTTACGGTAATTCGATTTTTACCATTTATACTATTGAAAGCTTTTTTTAAATTGTGATCAATAAATACAACCCCTAACACACATACTCTACTCATGCTAGAATGTTATATATTTTTTAATTCAAATGTCAGATAATGCAATGACAAATAAATAGTGCCAATAGCTCCATAGGTGTTATTGATGACAACAATGTGGCAGCCATATTGGAAAATTAGTGTATTGACTGTTTTCCAAATGTTTGGAACTCCTCCTTCACTAATTAATTAACAGTGGAAACCATCATGTGCAGTTTGTACGAGGTCACTTCCCTGATGGTCTGAACAGAACACTTTCTGTTTAAATGAGCAACAGATTGATTATAAAGAGCAATGAGGTCCCATTTGATCTTCACAAGGTCAAACTACATATTGAATCCTGCATCATTACCAAAATAAATGTATATTTTCTATTTTTAAAACACTGACAAATTCTCTGTTGATTTCTTCAGTTGTTATCACATAGATTTAGCTTGTACCAACTTGCGTCACTTATAATGTTGACTTATTTGACTTTCTGAGCCTTTGTAACCTTATTTATCAGTCCTAAAGAAATGCCTCACTGAACATTATTCTTGTAGAATTTATATGGCTACTGTGAGAGCCTGGTCCTGTTGTTTTACGAGCCTGACTGTATTGTTTCAGTGAGCCGTGGGAGATGATCTCTATGACCTGACTGACATTTCCTTTCACTCAGAAAGCTGTTGTCTGAATTACATTCATAAAATAATTATGGCCATTTCATTTTGAGTGAAATAACAACCATTCTACTTTATTTAGAAGTAACTGCATTTTCAAGACTGGATAGTTCACTAATGGCTGTTCTGTACTGCTCTGGTTTAAATATAAAAAGCTAATTGTAGTAACTTCTCTGAAGATCAAATGCAAATTGTGGCCCAACAGTCCTATGACCGAATGTATTATTCCTGGTTGAACAATGAAAAACAAATAATCAATACAAAATTCATAATTATGGTTACTTTTGCTGTTGCATTGTGCTTAACCCTTGTGTTATCTTGGGGGTCAAAATGACCCGTGTACGAGTGTATATGTATGTGTGTTGATGGGTCATTTTGACCCCAAGACAACACGAGGGTTAAATGTAAGTAAAGTATTTTGAAGATTTCCCTGGTAAGAAAAAAGTCTCCATATGCACAGTGCAATTATTACAGAGGCCAATTACATTATCATTTATGTCTATAATGCTTCTTTTTAAAATAGTACATTGACCCAACTAATGTTCCCCACACTGGGTTTCAGCCCCCCACAGTGCAGCTTAAATCAGTATAAATATTCATTTGAGATCATGTTGAATGCTATTAAGTGAATGGGGTCATTGGTCATGGGGCTGTGCAATAGGCAGGCACTTTATAACTGGAGGTATGTGTGGGGTTGGAATTTTATACATGCGGAGGATATGAAAGATCTGTTGCATGTTGAAGCTGCACCACTTTTTAAATCTGTCTGTGTTAGATGTCTCTATTGTGTGGAGTCCAAATCTAATTTCCCCGGGAGGACAAATAAAACATACAATCTAATCTGATCAGTTTATCATGATCAGATACATTTGAAATAAACATGAATAATATTTTTTTTAAATGATCATATATGTTGTTACTATAAAATACAACATTTGTTTAAACAAAAGAGAAATAGACAAACATTTAATGTCGTCACTTACATCTGTGTTTGTGGCTCAATGGCACAAAGTAAATCTTCCCTTTACCGATGTATTAAGACCAGAAATGTAACCAGTGTGTAAAGAAACTGGTGTTCATGTAGAACTATTCAAATAAATGCAATTTTTATGTCAAATGTGAACCGATAAATGAAATTGTAGAGTTGATATTCAGTTGTTTTAGGTTGCACATGGCGAGTGGTTTTACTAATGATTATGACTTTTTTAGAACACTCGCAAAATAGCTTTTACCTTATTCTCAATACTGGCATTTGATTAGCCGAAAGAAAAAGAAAATATACAAATATATTTAAGATAACTTACCATTCCAGAGTAGCCGGTGTCGAATGTGGTTTAGAAGCTCTGTTGTTTTCTTTTTCTTCATCTGTAACATACAACACATTTTGGATTTTAGGGGGAAAACTAATGAGACATCCAAATGTGGAACCACTGAAAGTTGATATAACCAACACAATAATGGGCAAAACCTTTTTTGAAAAACTGCCACCATTAAATTACATTTATTGAACTAAACCCATTGACTATAAGATTGATAAATGATGTTCAACAACAGTTAGGTCAGTAGGTTTAGTGTAACAGTGCTCGCCTGCTTACGTTCATCGTTGGACATGTTCCCCAGAGACGTGTGACTGGAATATCGCTTGCTCTCACTCTCGTTGAGGCATCTTTCAATCCAACTCTCTAAAAAAGACATGATGGACCACAGATCACAGAGTTGGACAAACCCTTTTAGTACAATTCAGAAAAAAATATATTTTAGTTTGGACAGAAGTGATTATGAAAGAATATGATTTTTAAATATGTAATCGTGGGCCTTTTAATTGTCCTTTAGCTAAAACATAAGTTTGTAGCAGTTTGGGTCCATTTCTTTGTATTCATGTTCATTGTAAACAGAAACAGTTTGAAGTGAACTCGTTTTGTTCTGCAGCAGAATACAGCCGAAGCTGTATTTACATAAACAGTGAAAATCACCGCCTATACGGGACACTTTAAATGTCACTAATGTGACAAGGCGAGCGGACTACAATCGATTGTGTGGGCAGCGATGCAGCCATGGCTCTATTTGAGATGTTTTCACCAGGACGGCAGGAATCCAGCATTGTTCCCAGGACACTACGAGCGTACACACTTGCTTAAAAGAGCCTGTGCACATTACTGAAGCTTTCTGGTGGAATAGAGGCCATTGTCCTGCTGTAATTTCTACTTAGAAATAGCTCAACATGTGTGCTTTCTGTGACCGAGCAGCAGCAAAACACCAAAGCTTTCATGTAGAAACAGCCTGATACGTAGAGTGGAGAACCATTTAAAATACTTGTAATTCTTTCAAGAAAGGTATTCAGTATATGATGAATGTAATTAAGAAAGATGTTGCACATTATTGATATTCATCTTGTTCGTTTTTCTGAGTTTTAATAATAAGCTACATCTTCTTTACTCACCACTAAATGTCCTCAGCAGAGCAATGGAATAAAAAGTTAAATATTACCCCATAAACCTGGTGAATAAAAACTTTATCAAACCTCAAATAGAAATGAGCAGTCAAAACTACCTTAGAAGTTTACACAATACGCAGGTAAAACTTCTTAATCAGTTAATTTTAACAAAATAAAACTCAACTAAATATTTATTTAAAATGTGTAAATCTTTATTTTCCTGTATGGGAACTGACAACAACAGCAGCCATAGCAGCTGTTGCTAGGACAGACTGCTGGCAGGACGACCTGTTGGTGCCATGAGGGGATTGAGAGGAGGTCACAGATAATCAAAAGTTTTAGAAGTCTTCAGGCGATGAGGAATCTACACCTCCGTGTAGATAGTAAACGTCCGACTGGAGTTCAGAGTCACATCATGGCTGCAGACTCACGGCCCTCCGAATGGACGAGGAAGGAGTTTTATTTTCTACGCTGGAGAATATTATCATTAGAAGCTCTTTCATGATCTCAACTGCTGTGACTATGATTAGCATCGCCTTTAATATTACCAACTGAGTAATAATACTCTACATGTCAATTACGATGCTTGTTACACAATAATTCAAAAGAATGTCTGTAAATTTAAATTTCAACTCTGAATAAAAGAATCCCAGTGTCACTGACGGCTTTCTGACGTGTCTCATTATTTACCGACAGCGTTTGCTTTTGTCGAACTAAAAAACTAGAAATGAAAAAGTGAATCCACTGAGGTGAAGCTAATTCTCCACAGAGGCTCAGATCTCAAGCTTCATTTGCCACAGGAACAGATAAGTTGGGGATCTAAATAATTGGATTAAATTTGATCAACACTCATTTATTTACACACACGCAGGGCCAAACTAGTCTGCACTGCTGCACCTGCATACCACAAATACAATTATTTAACCAATGATTTAATTCTATTAATCATATTTACTCTTATTTGAATAAATGAAGATAAAAAGAACTGTTGCACAATTTGTTCATTTCAATCTTTTAATCAGATTAGACCGTAATAACTTATGTTTCGGAAAAACAAATAATGCTACGTTTACCAGATAAAATAGTAATATTTTACTGATAAAGTCTCAGTAAAGTTCAGTTTTGAAATTAAATAAAAGCTTTACTTTTCCAATTTTAAACTAAAATCAAAAAGAAAATGTTGTCAAGAGCAGATACACAATACTTTAAAGGCCACCAAGATGTGCACTTTGTTATTTCTACTCTCCTAAAGATGAATCCAGAATGTTGCAATTTGTTTATCTTAAAACAGCACGAAGCTACTTGACCGAGCCAATCATGAAATGTGTAACTTTTCTTGAATCAGCCAATAAGTGACACACATGTGACGTAACAGCACTCCTCATAAATGTGCACGACCAAAAACACACATAAGCATGACTTCATAAATTAAAAAAATTATAATAAGTGATCAAAAGGTTACAAAAATAAAATGAACAGCCGAGCATCCAGACACTTCCTCTGTATGACCCAAGAGAAAGTTTGGGACTTCCAGAGCAGCAGCAGAATCAGAAGCTCACACAGTGTTTGTGAACAGAAGCTGGTTTTCCCAACACATCCAGACAAAGCAAAGCGAGCAGAGATTAACAGGACTGACCTGTGGAATCCATATCAGGCTCCTCCAGCAGCCCGCAATGCATCCTCTTCCCATCAACGACACTGGTTCCTCCAAGAAAATGGCTTAGTGCACGTTTCCCCCTCCTCGGCGGCTCTCCCCTTGTCTCGCTCAGTGTTTCCGTGACCACTGCCCGTCACAGGAGATGTTGAGGATCTGAGGTTTGCCCAGAGAGGGATGGTGTTGGCGGAGGAGGAGAAGGGGGGAGGTGGGAATAAGGGAGGAAAGGGGGGTAGAGACTCCAGAAATCCAGCGGGGGGAAAGCCAGACCCGTCAAAATGTTTGCTGATGTTTCATGGGAAAGGGGCTGATTTTATAGGAGCCCTGATGGGGACATGTCATTGATAGGCTTGGAAGGCTGATGAATGGCCCCAAGTCAGATGGGGATGTGGCAAGGCTCACTGGAAGTCTTTTGTGGGGCTGTTTTGAATAAGAAAAGCTCCCTCCCAACGAAAAAAAAAGAGGCTTAGATCTACGCAGTCCTAACACTGTGGCCTCCCCGTCTCCCATTATGGCATTTAATACGTTTTTATACACCCCAGAGCTCCATATAAACATACATCCCTACACAACCGCCGCGCCTGCCTTTGCTTCTCATTTTAACTCCCATTTCACATGGCACGGACACTTGTTGCTGCATTTGGTGTACTTTTCATCTCACTCCACCATTAAAGCATCTTTGTGGTAATTTCGTCAGAGATTTGA
Organism: Taurulus bubalis; assembly: GCF_910589615.1. Lineage (NCBI taxonomy): Eukaryota > Metazoa > Chordata > Actinopteri > Perciformes > Cottidae > Taurulus > Taurulus bubalis. The sequence goes on along the minus strand of NC_136597.1, from coordinate 12,609,864 downwards.
CATGTTGTGCGCTCAGACACATTCAAACATGCTAACAAATTGCACCAGTGTGGATGTTTTGGTGGATTTCTCACCTGTTTTTCGCTCACTCTTTCGCTGTGGCAACCTTATTTTTGGTGTGCCTCTGAGAAGAGGGAACGGTCACAAAGGGGGGGAAGTAAAAGTGCAAAGCCCGAGGCTGGGAGGGCTCTGATGGAGTGCCTGAGAGCTGGAGAAGCGAAAGCTGTGATTAGAATATGAATGGAACCACGGGAGAGGGGGAGAGGAGAGGGGAAAGAAGAGGGGAGAGGAGAAAGGCGGATTATGGCTGAATTACTCACCACACCATGGATAGCAAAGGAGGACTTTCTCCACCAGTGTGCAGGCGTGGGCACCACTGCTACTACTCACCGACGGATACCGTGCAGATACCTGGGAGCTGTGTGTGTGGGACGCTGTGCACGGGTCACACTTTAGAGCAGGTCTGTGCGTCCATTCAGACTCATGTGGAAGAAAGAAGCTGCTCGGATGAATGAAAAGGTCAAAAGGAATTTGGATTTTTTTTTTTTTTTTAAAGAAGCAAAAAGAAACCCAGCATCATAATAACATTTTATTCATTTTGACTCGTCTGCAAAGACTCTTCATGCTTCAGATTAAACAATAAATACACTTTAACAACCCATTAATGACAAACTATTTCAAGGCCTACATGGGGGCTACTACAGAGCTGTGACCTCAAAGGAGGATCTAATTAATTTCAGTCAAATAAGGAGAAGGTGGAGTCTGCAGTGGATGACATCCTTTTTTCCATCCTGTTATCTGCTTATTAGAGCCTCATAAAATAGGACAGGTGCAGCCACCAAAAGAGCCTCTTCCACTCTTCCCATTCTCACAGACTCTGCCCGCACAAACGGATGTGTACTGCTTTTGTTCAGTGAAAAGGCCCCAATTGAGTTGTGTGTGTATGTGTGAGTGGGGGGTATGGTTACGCTACATACTACATGTTGGTGGTATTAAGGCTTTAGCTTAAAAGAGGAAACCATATGACTCAGAGACTCTCTCTTCCTATTGACATGAATGACTGTGTCGCTCTGCATATTTCCATTTGTCCTCACTGAACATCATGTCGGCTCATCACATGAAATCTACACGAGAGAGATATCTTCTATGAAACTAAAATTATCTCAAGTTTTAAATACAAACTAACTACATTTATTCTGATGGTTTAATGAGCATCTAATTAGTTTCTAATGGACTTCATCAGGACGCAAATGTGAAAATATTTCAGCTGAGTAGTTTGATATGAGCAGTATTAATGCTCATTGATATTTAGGAGATTCATATCATGATGATGTTATCTAATGTTATCGCAAGATGTAAAATAAACAAAGTGCTGCAATGATTAGTTGATTAATCTATTAGGCAACAACTTTAACAATCACTTCCAGTCTTTTTAAAGATTTGAGCTTCTCAAATGTGAAGATTTACTGTTTTCGTTGCGTTTGTTCCTCCACAATTTGTAACTATTTTTAATTATCTTTGGGTTTAGGGAGTTGTGGCCAGCCAATGCTTTGTGAAACAGACGACCATCTATCAAAACGCCGCGACCTAAATTCTAATAAATTAATCAAGCAAATAATCAATACATTAAATGCTCATGAAAAATAATCATTAGTAGCAGGCCGCAAACAAAAATGAGGTACAAACATTTTTGTTTTACACAAATGGACTCATGTAGTACTTTTTTTTGCCAATTTGCATTAGAAGCAGAGAAGCAGACAGGAAATAACATGAAACAAAGATCTGAGGCTGGATTAGAAGTGTGTGTGTGTGTGTATGTGTGTGTGTGGGGGGCGGGTCGTCATCTTGACGTCCCAACAGGAAGACGACTTTGGAAAACAAGATACAACCTCTTTGCTACAAAACATTGGGTGCCTGAATGGTAAGAAAACTCATTTAACAATAAAACAAACACTTGTTTTTTTTTTTTAAGATTGACTTAACTGAATTTGTAGCATTAAAACGCAATAAAAAGGTGATGATTTTGTCTTGTAAGAAACAAAAGAAAAATAAGTGTTTATGGATTATTGCTGTTTTTGTTTTTTTAAACTGTGTCTTATTATTTATGCTTAAACAGAAGTTGTATTTAGGTTTTATTTTCCAAAAATCACCTACTTAAATATTTGTAATCAAACAGGAAATGCTGAGTTAAAAGTAACCAAATAGCAGCACACACAGCAGCTGATTGTGAAATAATCTTTTTTGTTTATTATATACACACATAGAAAAACAAAATGGTGAGAAAGTATAAACATAAATGAGAAACTTCTCATTCTTTTGGTTTGTAAACACCAACAAAAATGTCAATAAACTAATTTCTTAAAGGCTTAAACCTGTTACTTCTCATTCACAGCTCTAATAGCGTTAACAATTACAGTTTCAGACTATGTAAATGAAACCTCTGAACCGTTCACTCACACAGACGTGTGTTTCTGTGCTGGTCAGTCGTTGTAGCGTGCCAGTTTGAGTCGGGGGATGATGTTCATGGACTGCATCTCCTGGAACAGCAGCTTGCAGGCGTACGGGATACGCAGGGAGGAAACGTGGCAGGAAGACTTACAGTAGTGACACCTGGAAGATTGAAACTGAGAATCAGACTGTGGACTCGCAACTGAACTTCCATCAGATCTGAGGACGAGAGCAGGTCAGAGAATTGGCAAGAATTACCTCATTTCTTATTATTAAGAGATTCAATCTGTAACCCCTCCTGTAACTATGTCAGACATTTTAGATATTTACAAACCAACATCCAGGCTCCACGAACGCTTCTGGTCTGCATTACAATATGTGCTAAAACATCTTGTTTTACGTATGCTGAACTATTTAAGCTTTAAAGACATCATTGCTTGTTATCAAGAAAATGATCTGTCCTAAAATTTAACTAGTAACTTCTCAGTTTACTGTCAAGCTTCAACTTGTGGTGAACACGGACCAGAGTTTCAATGCAAGTGATGAGTCATTTAATAAAAGGATGATGTGAATTATTATTCATGCTAAACGTTTTCCTGAAAACGACGACGCTACATGAACTTTCTTGCTCTTTCAGTACACAGTAATGTACACCGGTCCATGAGAGGGAAAAAAGCTGACGTCCATTGCTCCAGCCAGAGGTGTCTTAATGGCTCTTCAGATCTCTAAAGCTTATCCTATATATTGGCTTCCAGGAGAAACAGATCTGCAGTTGTTGACAGAAGTGTTCAACTTACCACCCGGAGTATCCTAACAGGCCGCATTGCCCGCACACGTCCACCTCAAAGGCGTCACTGGAGATCATGAGGCGCTCCAGCAGCAACATACTCGCCCCGTAGCCGATCAGACAGTCACGTTCCATCTCGCCCAGACGCAGACCTCCGTCTCTGGAGCGGCCCTCCGTCGGCTGCCTGATAACGAAACAGATGCATAATAATATTGCCAGAGTTATAGAGGTATTGGTATACGAGAGCAGCACAGTTTTATTTTTGTTATTTCTATGCGTTTACAATGAGAACATTGATTTTACCTGGTGAGAACGGCTCTGGGGCCACGGGCTCTGGCGTGCATTTTGTCAAGCACCATGTGTTTCAGTTTCTGATAATACACCGGTCCAAAGTAGATATAAGCCTCCAGAGGTTCCCTGAGGAAAATACGCAGATTTCAAGCTAATGCATCCGTAAAGATCTACGTCACTACAAAACAGAATATCTCAATTAGCACTCAATTCAATAACATAAACATAATTTATCAAGTACAAATATCAAACATTTGGTGTTTCAAAATATATATTTGTGCGGGTTTTGACTGTTGGTTCAACAGTTTGAATAATTTTTTGCTCTGTGAAGTTCCGAGTTGCATTGGTCATGACTGGTTTATACTGAAGGATTTGTCTATTAATACAATGTACATTATTGTCTTATTGTCAAGCCGGAGGGAGCAGAAGCTGCTTTAAAATGACTTGATGCTGAAAACATCATGAGGGCGATGGTGCATTCAGGTGTATCTGGGAAGCTCAGGCATCCTGCAATCGACAGTCAGCTGCCAAAATGCTATACTTTGACAAGCTGTGTTGCTGGAAAATCAGAACCAAAAGACAACAGCAGGCCTGAACTGTAGTACTACGAATCAAACAAGCCGACAGGTTGGAAACACTAAATAAATGACAAGTGCTCACATGCAGCCAGCACCGAAAAACATGTTCCAGTCTTATGCAAATATGGACATTGTGAGAGGGATAACTTTCTTTCTCTTGCATAACGTATTTTTAAGAAACCATTAAGGAAAAGTTATCAAAACAGTTGCTGTTGTTAAGATGCCTCTATAAAATAATTGTTAAACTGGACTCGGATCACTTTTAAAATCTGGAATAAAATAGTCAGAGCTGCCGAAGCTAGTCTCGTCATTAATAAGCATTAGATGTGAGACGTTTACACTTAACAATTTAGATATTGGCTTCAGAAAATGGACAGACCATTGACTTTTTTTTTTGCAGCTGGAGACGATCTTAATTTGAACAGTTGAAAAATTACTTTGATAGATTTCTTTAGATACAAGGAGTGAAACAATTCATAAAATCTACTCCCATAGGAAACCTCTTCATTATATTTTGTATCTAGAAATCCTCATAATTCCCTTCAGATAAAGCAAAGATGGGAAGCAGAAACAAACATGGTGACATCCCAGGACACCTGCATTGAGGAGGCGTGCACTGAGACACACCTGGTTAAAAACACATGAATTTAAGGAGCCCTGTCATATCTTTATTAATACCATGAGGATTGTTCCCCAGTGGTGCTCAGCCCGGGCTCACTTTCACATTTCATGGATACACATATCACACAGCAGAGTAATATTATGATAAATATTATTAGCTTGGAGTGAACAATCTTTTTTGTTTATTATTATCATCATTGATTGTTTGTTTACATATGCATGTATACCGCCACTTTGTTGTTTGATCTTGTTTAATACTTAAATATTATGCGTAAAAATGCTATATACAGCTGACAAAGGAAACATTATTGTATGACAATGTATATATTGTTTTGGCAAACTCAATACAAATTTGAAATCGCTCTGAGAAAAGGGTTTTAATATATGTCAGATATGATGATGTTCTATCAAAAGATAGTTTTATGCCTCTTAGTAAAAGAAAGAAACATTGAAAAAAGCCATTTAGAAAGCAGCCAATCATGTGAGTTGTGTTTAAGGGGATGCATGAGCTCTTTGTTACCCAGTGATTCCTGAGGTGACGTAGTCTTTGCCCTGGTAGTTGTATCCATAGCGGATGAGATCCTCGCACACATCCTTCACCTTGCTGCCTCCGAACGCCGTACCGTAGTGAAACTGTCCGTCCAGGACTCCAGCTTTCCCGGCCAGCAGCTCAATCAGCTTTCCCACCTGGCAGAATCAGACACAATGGCTCTGTTCATAACATACATCTTTTGTGTTTTACACTCTCTCCTGGCACCAAATGTTGATATTGTGGGTCAGAATAGATTACACATGTACCCCGTGGGGTGGGACCGGCAGTCTAAGGATGACTGATTTCAACAATTCCCTCAAAGGTCCCACCCAGAGGACCCCTGACCCCATCACATAAAAGGAAACACCTACTCTCATTTCACTCTCAGGCCACAGAGACATCTTCCCGAGCCAAACATTTCTGAGTCTTTTCCATGACAACCACAGTGCGAAAACACACTGGCACTGACAACTTCAGCAGTAAAGATCATTCAAGTTTTTACAGTGCAAGGGACAAAAAGCTGGTGGAAACGGGGCCAAGTTTCATGTCATTCACATTCAGCACCATCCTGCAGTTTAGATGTACTGTGCATGTTTGATAAAACGTCCACACGCTGCTACAGGCGGCCGTCTCCACAGCAACAAATATCTGTTTGTGAACAGTAAGATTGCTGCTTAGTGCCGTCAATGGACGTGTGCTCTGGAAGCCAACAATAACCCCGAGAGCAGAGGAACGGGGAGAATGACGGTTTTGTCTGAGAAGAGTCGACACAAATTTATGAAGAGCAACGGTCAACGCGGAAACGGAGGTGATTCAGACTGAACTTTGGATTCAGTGTCAAATTACAGAACCTTCAACAAAATAAAAGTTGATTTGATCCATCTGACAAATATTTCATAGAATATTATAGATTAAATAATTATTATAATAAAGAATATATACTGGTTCAGCAGCTCAAACGTGATAATTTGTTTCTTTTTTAGTCCTGAATGATAGTAAACGGAATATCTTCGAATTTTGGACTGAGGTCAGACAAAGAAAGACATTTGTAGACGTCACCTTGTGCTGTGGGAAAGTATACCCGCTAAATATTCAAGAAAACAATCTGATTAATCAAGAGTAAAAAAAAAAATCATCAGTTGCAGCCCTAATTACATCACCTTTTTAAAAATTGTTATGGAACTTTTATTATTTAAACAATGAAATGACCTGTTGAGAAAATACAGCAATGTAGTTTCTCCACAGGTCATTGTTAGATTAAACCCAACAAAATATGTTCTTCCACAGTTCGTACCGTCATTCTGGAGGGATATCCGTGAGGGTTCATGATAATATCTGGACAGATGCCTGTGTCACAGAATGGCATATCCTCCTGTGGAACGATGAGGCCACAAACACCTGATACACACAAAAAAAATGACAACATATTAGTCAATGCACATATCTGTACACACAGCAGAACGACTATACGTTTACAGGAAATGCAGATGAAGCACAACAAGCATTTTAAAGTGATTTATGTTAAATTAATATTGCAAGAATTTGTCCTAAAGAGGAATCATTCGAACAAGAAAATTCTACTAAAATAATCTAAACATTTACTTGATTGTTTAGGTCATTTATCAAGCAAAAATGTCCAATTTGATGATATCTTCTTACATGTGAGGATCAGATTACGTTCTGCATTCATCATCATTGTAAATTTCATAACTTTTTTGAAGACGCCATTTTGGGCTCTTAGAACTCATGATGAGCATTTTTCATTAAGACTTAATGATTCATCTGAAAAATAATCAATATAAAAGTCAGGAATATAATAGGTAGTTTTAGCAATGTCTTCAAATGTCACCAAAAAGTCAAACCGGCTTTGCCCTAACTGACCAAACAGTACCGACTAAAAATATAAGAAAACTTCCAGTTATATTTTTTGCTGCAACAAGGCCCGGTGTGGACCTCTGACAGAATGACATTTCCATACTCATGTGGACAGACAGGGTCCTCTTTTGATTCACATGATGTGGGGGACAAGCGCTCTGGTAGCCAGGAGTTTAAGTGTGAGTGCAAATGTTTGCTGAGGGGCCGAGGCACTCTTCCCTGGCCAGGGTAAACAGATTGTAGGCCCATTTGCAAATGTAAAAAAGAGAGAGAAGAGGAGAGAAGAGAAGGAGAGCAGGAAGTGGAGAAAGGTGCTTAGCTTGACAGGGAGACCGGGATTACACATCCATGACTTTCAGTTTAACTCTGAGGAAGTGGAAGGGATCAACTGGAGAGGAGAAATTGAATCCGTGCACGTGGGGAAAATTCACTATTAGCCGACCAGTCAGCAACACAGCAGACTGTTGATGCCATACAGGATGTAGTAGCAGGATGTTGACTGGGAACAAGTAGAGCCATTTGCTGGAAAGTCATCCAAGAGCAGGAAGAAGGTGAAAAGGAAAAGAGAAAAGGCGAATACGGCTGAGCCAGAAGAAAAGGTAAAAGGGGAAAAGAAAGAAAGAAAAGGCAGTAAAAAGAAAAGTTTGAAAATCAGGGTAAAAGTAGGATAAAAGAGGAAAGAGAGGAGGAGGAAAGAAACTGGAAAATGGAGGAGAAGGTGATTAGAAAGATTCAGAGAGAGAGACACTAGTTCCCATAGCAGACATCCTCGGTGTTGTTTGTTTTGTGTGAAAGTGAATGATAAAAGAGGCATGAAATCAGCAGAGAAAGGCAAGACAACAGCAAGGGTCCAGAGCCCTCCATCACAGCTCATACAGCCCCACGCTGGCGGCTCGCACAATGGGCCCCTACTACTGACAACCCCTCCACCTCCTCCCCCACCTCCACAGCTGTGTGTGTGTGTGTGTGTGTGTGTGTGTGTGTGTGTGTGTGTGTGTGTGTGTGTGTGTGTGTGTGTGTGTGTGTGTGTGTGTGTGTGTAAATAATTAACTTATTCTGCTCTGCTGACCAGGACTTATGAGAGTAGCTGTAAGATCTATTGCTGCAGCCAAATTCCAATAAAATAATATAATTCAGTTTGAAACATTTAGGTGGCTAATTCTACATACAAATACAAGTCCACTATAGCAAAAAAAAGTTTCCCCGAGCATTTCTTAATTGTATAGTGTCTGTGAACCCCTCAACATGACAGTAGGGAGCTTCGATTAACCCGACTAGCCGTACATCAGTTGCACATCTGGGAGTTTCCATCCAGGTCTCCAGCTAACCCCCCGACGACCTCTCTCTTCGTCACTATCTGAGACAGAAGACATTGTCCCACCCTGAGCTGACCGCTCAGTGGCCACTGCGTTAATGAGGAGAGTAAATTATGCATGGCGCCAGTTAGCTTTTTGATTAAAACATCATACAAGCCCTCAATAGGGGAGGTGCTGCAAAACAATGGAGGTTGTAAACACTTTTTCTCCAGCAGCAGCAGAATACTGCTGGGGTGTAATAAATTTGCATAGTCTGGCACAGGACAAAGAGCCAATTAATTGAAAAGAGCTCTTGAAAGATGAGGACAGGGGGGCAGTGACAGAGCAACAGCTACTGGGACTTGACTCAACAAATGCTCCGGCACAGAGACGACCAAAGTTCTTTCCCCCCAGTCATTTACAGTCTCTCATGACAGGTTCAACTTTGGGGCTTTAAGTGGTGGGTATTAGTACAGTGCTCTTTATTCTGCACATTTAGGTTTGAGCTCAACATGCTGCCCCTTTTTAGTGAGATTACGTTCCGTCGGTGCTGAGGTTGGCACCTTTCTGTCCGTGTCGACTGCTGAATTTGTCTCCTATCTCTGGCCGCCTGGTCTGCCTGAGGAGGATCTTGATGAGGAAAGCATCTTCGGCGTTGGATGAAATCATGACCTTCTCGACGTACGAGTCTGTTGAGCCCTTGTAGCTGCAGAAAGAAAAAGGAAGCATACGTGATTTTCTTTACAGCAGGATTTGCAAGAAATCAAAAGAAAGTTGAGCTGTTTCTGCTTTACATACAGAAGCTGAAGAGGTGGGCAGCAGAAGTGCACTCACCTGATGGGCACGTCTCTGTACTGGGGCTGGCCTGGCTGGGTACTGCCCTCCAGTGGTGCCTGGGTGACAGTTGGCATGGACTTGTTCACCAACACCTGCTTGTTCTCCACTTTCTCACCTGTGCCCCACACAAGACGCATTACGTCACAGGTTTACGATGGCCAGCACAGGCCATGACATGCACTTATATTATGTGACTCTTACCCACCACTCTTTTTTAGGAGGACGCTTGTCACTCTCTAAAACTAAAACAAACACAGTCTAAAAACTAGACCAAGTTTTTAATGACAAGAAGAACAGACATGCACCAGGATGTGCAGCTACAAGTGCATTACATGTATATTTAAATCATTTGTAGTCTGTATATGAATCTGTTCCAAACAATTAATTCTACGAAATTCTACGGCCCATTAAGTGTGCTAAATAACTCCCACCTCAACATGTTTTAACAGCAATTACATCACATTAAGTAATGTGATAATTTCATGAGGCCATGAACCTAAAACATTTGCGTAGAGTAAAACATCAGTAACAAGCCAATGCCAGCAAAATAGACTGACATCCTGTAAAAGACTGCACAGCCAATTATACCTCAAATTAATGAAGTTATAGATGAAACCGGTTGTATTATTAATAATACAGTCAATCACAGTATTGGGTCTCTTCCAGTCCTGCTGGTACTCACCGGGGGAGCAGATGCCATCAGCATCCAGGATGCTGTGCCTCCAGATTGGCTTTCGTGTGGTAGCGTCTAGCATGGGCCCCATCACCTTGTCAAAGGTCTGGTTGGTGTAACGCCGCAACGTGCACTTCGCGTTTTTATAGACGAGGCACCTGCCAAATCCTGGAGGGAAACGTCAGGATTACTCAGTGTCTTGTGACCTGAACAGGTTGTTGTTACACAAATATATTGTAATATAGATTTTTTTTAAAGTAAAATCCAGTTCATAATTTAGATTAAAAAAAACACTAAAAACCTCTGTCGAGCGAGGCTTTGTTGAGAACCAGAGCGTCCTCAATGTCGTAGCCGCTGTAGCTCATCACGGCCACAGTGGCGTTCTGACCAGCAGGCAGCTTCTCAAAGTCAATCAGCTCGATGGTTTTTGTTTTGACCATGGGCTTCTGAGGGTACGCTAGCAGGTACATCAGAGTGTCGATACGGTTCCTCTGGTTGTAGCCGATAGTACCTGAAGAGAGCAGGCAAGGAGATGAAATACTTCTTCTTTGGCATGGCGAATTTACTTCTGCGACTCACTGTATGGTTATATTCAAGGATATATGGAACTATCTTGTTAGTGTTTACTGCATGTGTATCAATGTTTTTAAAGTTCCCGTGTCAATGTAGGGATTTGCAATAATCAAATATGATAATTGATCATCTTTAAATATAATCATATTTTGATTAAATCATATACCGAGATACACAATTAAGTCATCTAAATTGATAATAACAAGCACATACTAACAAAAGGCTCCCAGATTATTTTGCACTAAAGTTACTAATTAAATTAGAAACATACTCTGTACCTTTCATTTGTCAGTATAAAATTCACACAAGACTATACAAAACCATGTGGTTATTTCATCTAGACTATTTATTGATATACCAGAAAAAATGCCATGTAGTGATATATATCATTATCGACATATATTACCTGTATTCTGATAGAAGAAATTGTCCCAGCACTATGTAAATGCACACAATTTGTAACTGTCTATAAAACAATTATGAGTGGATTATACAAGTTAAATCCTCCTGTTGGGTGGGTCGTGGGTCGGGGCTGGGTCTGGTTAGCACCATCTCAGGGCAGCGGAGTGGAGGAGCGGGCTGTGTTATGGTATAAAGCCCGGCCTCCCTGGAAGCCTTGACATTTGTCAGATGCTATTACTTCACAATCGGGCTACAAGCACAGTCTGTGATAATAGGCCCAAGCCACACAAGCAGATTTGCACATGTATAGGGCTGACCACACAAAACAGACAAGGCAGAGGATATTGGGCCAAATATAGTTCCAGTCTGTGTTTTTGTAATAACAGGGGGAAGGGAGGAGGTGAAGGACGGAGGTAAAGCGGCGGGGTGGGGGTGACCGCAGCTCTTACGAATGCTAGCAGGGCCGTTTGGGGAAGTTTTGGTTACCAAGGAGCTGCGGGTGCGCACTCTGTGGTCTTTCGCAGCTGAGCACACTGACCCCCTGAGCACAGCCAGAGCAGACACAATGAATTGCTAATGACACTCTGGGTGACTGGCAGGGAAAGGGCCTCCGCACACACACAGTACAATAGAGGACCTACGCAAGCGCCCCATGTTTGATGTCCATGCGCATACACACACACCGACGCACACACATACACATAAGACAAACACTCAATCACACATACAAATGTATTCTGACAAGAAGTAGAGCAGGAGCAAAGTTTTGGGGGAGACGAACCAGCAGGTTGCTTGTATCTATACTGTTTGTTATTCTAATGTGCTTTTGAATGATTTTAACTTGTGCAAATAAAACTCTAAACTCTGAACCAGCAGATTTAGGAGGCTGATGAATAGTCTTGATGCAAGATTAAATTACTGTCAGTATCTGTGCTTGTGTGTATGCATGCACAGAATTAAACACTGTCGCTGTGTGGAGGAGGGATTTGAGATCTTTACAGTTTAAAGACCTGCTTGCTGACTGAGGCTACCTGCTCAGCTGAGTCTTACCCATGGCCTGCTTGCCCATAGCACACTGGTATGTGTTCCTGGGTGACTGGTTGTGATGCGGGTAGGGAATGAGTCCTGCACACACCCCGAGCAACGTGAAGGGCTCGATCTCCAAGTGTGTTGTGACTCTGCAGAAAAAAAAACAAAGAGGAGGCAGTGAAACCAGTGCGTTGAATGACAGAAACAAATCAGGAGAACCATTTCCCATTTTCTGAGTGTGTCAGGGGAACCAGGTGCTGCTCACTTGCTAATCATGTGTTCATAAAGGGCGATGTGACAATCATTCTCCTCGTTGACATCCAGGTACTCCACCAGGCCCTCGTGCAGAAAGTCTTCAAAGGTTCTGGAGGCAAGAAAAGTGTTTAAGTTATATATAAATCAGCTCTTTAAATTGTTATCATTATTATTATCTGCAAGCAAATAGGCTCTTAAAAAGTCCTCCTGACTCCCAGCCTCACCTGTAGCCCTGTGACAGGTCTTCAATGTGTTTGTTTTTCACCGTGGGCTGTCCCCTCTTCACTATGATGTACGGCCTGATGGAGAACAACACAGAAGGAAGCAGAACGCTGTCAAACTACTAAGGAGAGAGAGTTTACATATTCTTTGTTATTAAACACCACCTCATTGTTATGAAAGATTAATACATTTTGTCATTTTAAATTAATAAAATAATTCAAACTTCCTGTGTAAGAAAATGTGATTGTGCTGTACAAACACCTGGCTGATGTAGACATTTTGTATTACAGAATGTGTACCATAGCAGAAATGTGTCTTGCTTTTTTTAATGCATTGTGTATCAGTCCAGGTTTAAACTTTCCCACCTGCAAAGACGTCCTCCATCAGAAGAGATGTAGACACAGCGGTCGGTCAAGTTGGTGGAGATTGAAACAAACTCGTTGATAAAACCGGCCCTGCGCATCAGTCTGAAGGTGTTGATCAGCTTGTGATTATCTCGAATCACACCGAGAATGTTACCTGTCGACATTATACAGACAGACAGAGATCATGCACATACTTTAACTACACAAACCCTCAAGTACTGCTACCACTTCAACATATCCTGGTATCAGTCTTGGAAATGAAGATATTTTTTGTCCTGCAATGTCCTTTTTCCATTTCAAAATAAAAGCTCTTGTGTGTTTCTGTGGATAGAATCCCTTCAGTTGTTAACGCAAGGCTTTTATTTTGAATTATTTGCAGGACAGTGTGTGGAAATACAATGACTTGCACATCTCAATAAACTAATAGAGTACCGACTTTTAATTATGGATTATTATTATTATTATTTGCAAATGAGCACACTCTTTAATATTTTTCTTTCTAAAATCAAGTAAAACTAACATTTATAATTAAATTAAACATTATGTGAGGCAAACAATCTAAATAAAGAAAGGGCTGGTGGCAGCTGCAGCGCGGTCTGTGTGAACATCACACGCATGAGAGTTGCAGCACTTCAATGAGGCAACTGTCCCCGACATAAATTAGGGTTGTAACTATTATTTTCTCAATTAATCATCCTGTGTATAAAATGTCAGAGAATGCACATCAAAATGTCTCAGATCTCTTGTTGGACCTCAGATCAAGTAAAAAAAAAACCGAGGGTTGGTGGTTCGCGCCCTGGCCCCGGCTCTGCTAGTCCATGTTGATGTGTTCTTGAGCAAGACACTTAACCCCTAATTGCTCCACGTTGCCGTGTCTACGATGTATAGAGCATAAATGTAAGTCGCTTTGGACAAAAGCGTCAGCTAAATGAAATGTAATGTAACACAGACATTTTTGGTATGTGTGCTTGTAATATGACTTGCACTATTATTCTAAATTGCATAAAGTCAAAAAAAAGATTCATAAGAAGTCCAAAAAAGTTGCAGCAGATAACTTGTAATGAACAGTGGGCAAATTCTACTTATGTTTTAAATTCTGAACTTCCATTCACAAACTTTAAATGGAAAGAAAAAGAGAAACAGCATGTGTATACAGTGGTGTACTCGGCTGGTGAAAGCAGAGCTCAGGCTGCTTGCAGGGGTTTGCTCATATCAAGTCTGACAGACAAATGGGTGGAGAACAGAGGAGGCACTGTGCTCTGCCTCTGTGTGAGGGCACATTTGCAGTGAGCACACTCTGAAGGGCTTTGACACCTGCTGCTACTAACTAATTAAATGGTATGGCAGCTAATATAAATTTGACAGTTATCAGTGGCGAGACAAACATATACAGTAATTAAGGGGCCAAGTTCTGACTCAAGAATATTACCTACTGCTGCCATGAAATTAATGACTTATCAGCCTCCCAGCAAAACACAAAATTGCTTTCTGTAAACTAAACAGAATATTTCCCCTTCATGTTCAGAAGCAATGCATTCAAAACAGGGAGGATTAAACTTTCTTTTCAATTGATCTAAGCAACAGCATCCACTGTAAGTTCTCTTTGTGTTTATTTATTTATTAGGCTACACTGGTGCAGAGGAGTTTTACCGTTGAGGAAGACAAGGAAGACGCTTGGGTAGGAGAGCTCCTCTCCACACAGCAGGTTGACGTCCTCTACTCCCAGGTTGAAGGCCAGTTTGACGATCGGACCGTCCTCCATGTCGGTGGTGATGTGGGTCATCAGAGCCAAGTTCTTCACCAGACCACAGGCCTACAATCCAAAACGAGGATAGAAACCTTGAACAGTTACTATATTATATAGAAGGTTACGTTTCTTTGTTATTACACTAGAGACGGCAATATAAATAAAAATCTTCTTTCACGATAAAGGTCGTTTTCTAGTAATTCAATAAATAAAAAGTCTATGAAATAATTTCTTGATTTGTCTACTCTTACTTGACAAATTAAGTATTTTCTCATTAAAAGGGAAAAAAACAAAACATTTTAGTTAGTATGTACTTGGTATTTTCAATTAAGACAACGTAATTGTGTAGCACAATATCTTGATGTATGATTTCATCACAATTTTCATTAATTAACATCATTAATTATCGCCCAGCCCCAATTTACATGTTACGCCCAAAACAACACTGAACCAAAGATCTTTGTGAAAACCACACCCATCTACCACAATATTTAGTGGACACCTAATGCCGTTTGTACGATGCTGTTCTCCACAAAAAGAGCTGTAACATGGTACCTTGTGGCTCATTCAGCTCTGCGTGTTCCATACAAACTCTGATTTCAGCATTTAGCCGATATTCAGCGTGCAGCTCACTCACCTCTCCCTCAGGTGTGTCAGACGGACACAACATGCCCCACTGGGACGGCTGCAGGGAGCGCGGCCCGCTGACCTTCCTGGTCTTCTCGAACTGGGAGGAGATCCTCGTCATCATCCCGAGGGCCGAAATAAAAGAGAGACGAGACAAGACCTGGGTGACGCCCTGACGGTCCATCTTGAATCTCTTCAGAGACCAGTTACCCTGTGGACAGAGCATTCTCTATTATTAATTAACCTGCCTATTAATACATTTTTAATGAACAAAAAAAATTAACTCAAAGATTTAGGATTATTATATTAATTCCACAACAAATATTCTGGCGCTTTTACAGCTTTTCAATTGGAGGGGTACAGCACGCACGTTTTTATTTTGATATGAATCAATTTCTGTCTACATTGTGTATTTAAAAACCAAACATAAACACATGTACACAGTTACAAAATGTGAAGGTTACTCTTTTTTTGCTTTACCTCCTCCACAGGTAGTGTTGGAGTAACTTGGTAATTATTTAAACTATCTTGTTGCTTTACTTCTACCTGCTACTAAAGTTAGGCTTTCATTATCTATCTAGCTCATGAGTAATTTCAAATAAATCAATGATCAAAGGACAGAAAGAAGTTTTGCTTTTTTGGTGAATCTGAAGTATGCACTATATTTGTATTTTTGTGAAAACTATACTCAATGTACGGTTACTTAGCAATTTCAAAATCTTAGTTCCGAAGAAGATTAAAGTAAAAGATCATTTAAAAAGGTATGTGGTATTAGATTATGGTTTGTAGTAGTAGTCTAGGCAATACATGTTCATAGAGACAGAGCAGACAGGGACTGTGTTTGTTGCGTACAGACACTTCAGGAGGCCAGATGTTTGTTGGCAAAAGGTTTTAAATCTGGTTCATCCATGGGTGTGGTGCTTCCTTTTTATTTAATGATTTCTCTATAATTAGGGTGTGTGACTGGCGCACACTCACAGTGGATATGGCATTGACCATGCCGTTGGTGATCTGATCCTGCCGCATGTGCTTCACCACATCAAACTGAGCTGCTCTCTGCTTGGGGATGATCTGGTCAGCGATTTTCTTCAGCTCAGAGTTGAACTTCTTAAACAGATCTTCAAACAGCAGAGACAGGAGCTGAGACAGAGAGGGACAATCATCAGTCAGAACGTTTCCGATTGATTTTATTCCCTTGTCACGTCTCCAGCCAGGATGTTGAGTAAGAACAGTGACTTCAGAGAGTTGTCATTGTATCTTCATCGTCAGACTCTCAGATCTACTGGCACCTCACATATGTTGCTGCCTTTAATACCGAGTACTGAGGTGTGTTTGCAGTCAGATTTAATAACCAGGTGTGCCGGCTCACTGATAAGCCTGACCTGGTCTCCATCCCAGGTCCCTGTCCTCCTCCGCCAGGCCTACAGGAGGCAACCTCTCTCACAACCCCCTCCCACCCTGTGCATTAGCATACATCAAAAACAAGCAGACAGCGCTGCTTAAAATTAATAAAGAAATTAAGCTTCCGTTGCGCAGCCAGGCCAATTAGTTGAATGTCAGGGAACCATAATTGGAGAGTGAGGAGAGATTGCTGGCGTTAGTGTGTAAGCCCCCTATTGAAAGAGGGGTCTGTGCACCCCCTCCTCCATCTCCTGCTCCTTATACAGAGCAAGTTGGGGGGGAAATTAAAGGCCTTAAGACAGCAGTAATTACATTATCAGAGCCGGGCCTGCGGATTAGCTCAATCGCTCCAGTCAAGGCAGCAATTCTATTGTCACGGTGCTGAAAAATCCCCATGCTTCCACAGCCTCTGGATTTTGGTGCCACTGCATATCTCTCTCCTGACAAAGCCAGGCTGAAATACAGGCGGGTGGGCGGGGGGTGAAACAAAACAGGGAAAAACAAAGCTGAATAGAAATAATGAGAGTCTTATTAAAAGAAGGCGGCAGAAACAAAGATGCAGGTGAGAGATCGTGATATTTGTTCTTTTCTACGCATGTATTATTAATTAACATCAAGCCCGTTTTGTTTTCTAGTGAGTAAAGAAAAGGTAGAAAACACCTTTCAGTTAGAAACACCCAGTTCAACAGGGTGCCTTTTAATGTCAGAACGGATTTCCTGTTGATTCGTTGACAAATAAATGAACCTGCATGTCTTTGTCATGCAATGTGAAATGTATAAGACTGGGTGAATGGCAGATTAAATATGGCATTACCCCAACAGTAAATGAGACCACATGGAGCATAGAGGCTTACCTGTCCAGCCAACTCGAGACGTTTGTTGCCATAGTAATCTCTGTCGTCCACTTTGTGTTCCCCTTGAGCCAGAATCACCCTCCGAACCATCACAGCCAGGTAAATACACTTTGCCCGAAAGTTAAACTCTTTGACCTGCAGACAAAATGCACAATGATAACACTTTGCGGTATTTACTGAGTATACTCTGTGACTCTTGTTCCGTCTGATAACTAACGTACAGGCACATGTGTGAGGATGAGAGACGCCAAAAGCTCTCTGGCCTCCTCCATCTTGGTCTTCTTGGGGCCTCCCCACATGCGCTGTCTCCGCACTTTATTCCCCAGGTACCTGAGAGCCTGAAACACAGAGCAGCAGATACAGACGAGGTCAGGAAGAGCCGAGTGCTGATGTTAGTAAACATGTAATACCATAATAACAATAATATTGTTTTAGTTTGGGAAGTTTTCTTTTTAACACAATTTATTTAAAATGTTTAATTTGCAAAAGGACATCTACCCACACACCTGCTCCCTCCCACCCAAATACAACCTCTTGGCTATAAGAGCTCGACGAAGAAATAAACAAAAAGTTAACAAATAAGTAAATAAAAAAAAATAAAAAAAATGTAACCATCAGCGAAGGGAAGAGGATGTGTCGAGGATTATACTTAATTTGGCATATACAATGTGTTAAGGTTCACTACCCAGAACTGGTCAATAGGTCTGCATTAAAAGGCATTTGGTGGAAGTGTGTTTGAGACTGATTGAAAAATAATTAACATATGTGGAATTTTCTAGAAAAAGAGCGCATAAAAAACATGTCCTGTGGGAGGTCAAGTGACACACACACACACACACACACACACACACACACACACACACACACACACATACACACACACACACACACACACACACACACACAGAGAGAGAAAAGGTCAAAGGATAATGAGGCTGAAGACTTTTTGCAAGACCACCCACCCTGGTATCCGCAATAGATACATTTTGCTCTTTATACATATATATTATATACACATAAATACCCTGATGTTGACTGTGTAGAAGTTATCGTCTAATTCAGAGAAATAAAAAATGAATTACATATATATACACACACGTACATACATATTGTAATATCATAGATTTATACTGATGAAATCTTCCAATCTGATTTATAAGTATGTGTGTGTGTGTGTATATATATATATATATATATATATATATATATATATATATATATATATATATATATATATATATATATATATATATATATATATATATGTGAGTGTATTTATTTTTAATTTCTCTGAATTAGACGATAACTCCTACATATATATATATATATATAACTAGAAACAAAGATGACAGGCAAATATAGTTTAAGCAGATTACTTATCATAATCTGATAACAATGTTTCTAAAGCCTTATCTGCCTTTAATTATATAGATTTAGGCCTCATTGTGCACATTACAATGACCCAATGAATACCATGAAAAGACATCACGGAGGCTGGCAGACAGAGGAACATGAGAGCTGCGCAGACCGGTTGCTAGGAAGCAAATATGGCCTCATCAATGCATCAGTGGTTCCTCTAACAACATAATCTTTATGAAAAACAAATTGGGCGATCGCATTCATCTGTAGATGTCAAAGAAAACACGCGAGCCTCCTGAATAAACCACCCAAAGCATTACTTGACTGGCTGTAAGACAAAACCTTCGTCATCTGATCACAGAGAGACAAAGAAAATACCTTCCGTCAGCAGACATGAGCTGCTTGTTTGTGTCTGAACAATAACATCCTCAGACAGACTTAATGGGCATATTATGGCCGGCTGATAATTCAATAACGCCGTTTGTTGACTTCCAGCTTAATCATACTGTAATGATGTTATCGTTCTACCTATTCTGTTGTCCAATTTAATTACACTGAGCACACTGTAACTTAAACCTCAGAGAAATATGCTTGTTTTACACAAAACGCTCACTAGCTAGAGAGTCCCATGTAATGCGTAACAGAGGGACAGTCATTGCTTTCCAAATCATGATATGTACTTTTTCTTATCCTCAATATTTTGACATTTTCAGACATATGCTTATTCACTTTCTTGTGTCAGATAATGAGATGATCACTGTGATGTCTGTACGCTAAATATGAAGGCGGTTAGCTTAGCATACAGCTAGCCCGGCTCTGTCCAAAGGTAACATTCTGCCTACCAACACATCTGAAGCTCACTAATTAACACACTACATCTGGATTATAGATTAATACAAAAACCGAAGAGTGAGAATGACAGTTAGTGGATTTAACGGGGTAATGTGATTTCCTGAGTCTTGTTGTCCCTGTGAGATCTCCAGGCGACCAGCAGAGACTCCAATTAGTAAGCTTTATGCTGCGTTCACACTTTACTAGAGTGACTAAACAGGCTACAAGTCATTTTTAATGGAAGCCATCAACATGGAGCTACAAACTGACGCTCGACACTTATCGGTGTGTGGCGGGCTACAAAACGGTGCTACGGTGAAGCGTCAACCAATCACATGTTTTTGGTAAAACAATCCATCTCCAGAAATGCCTTCAGCCCGTTCCCAGTGCTATTCAACTACGTCAAAGAGCACTTGAGCAACACTCAAGTGCTCACCAACAATGTAGCTTGCCACACTTGGCCGTTTTGTTGCTTTTGTCGCTTGTAGTGTGAACACAATTAGAGGTGCTGGGAGACAGATTTTCTAATCGTTGGCGAGAACCAGGCTAACTGTTTCCCGTCTTTGTGTAAAACTAAATGTATCAGCTGTATGTTTATATTTACTGCACAGACATGAGTGGTATCAATCGTTTCATCTAACTCTCAGCAAGAAGACAAAAGTGTATTTTCTAATATTTTGAACAACTTCTTTCATAAACGGGTTTAAAAAAAGGGATACAAGTTCAAAATCAATGCACGTTTAATTTGTGTATTTACTGGCCTCTCTTTTTTTCTTCTTATTTCCATGTAGATAAATATTTATGGATTATTAACTATTATATATAGCAGTTGTAATTTCATAATTTGCTCATATTTGTTGTTTAAAAAATGCTCAATTAAGGCTTGTATGTTTTGTTAGCTTTGTAAATCTAAATAAAAAAGACAATTGAAGACTAAAAAGGATTCCCTTGAACTAGTAAATTGACTATAAGTGTAAAATCAGTGGAGTATTCCTATTTTCCTAGTTTTATGACAGTTACTTCACCACGCATGGACCACCTGAGGTACCTGAGTCTGTGTGAAGATCTGGGCCTTCTGACACTCCTCCAGGCTCGGGGCAAAGCTGGCCATGACGTGCTCCTCCGTACCGATCATCTGCACTATCTCCTGGTCACTCTCTACGCCCATACCCTGTGTGAACGACCAGCAAAGAGTGTGTTATGGGAAGTGAGATGAGAGGAACAAGTGTGGACTAATAAACATATCATTTATGCAACTGTATAAAAACCTGAGGAATTAGACAAAATGTACACAAAGTAGACTGCAACTAGTAAATGGAACAAGAGGTGAGCCAGGAGGCATAAGGAGCAGCAGTGTGTGTACACGGAGGGAGGTGTGGACTGGAAGTCAAAAGGTTGTCTGACATTTGTTTATGGAAATGTGAAGCTGTGGGAACTGATCCGTCTGTCCCACACTTCATCGAAGGTTGTTTCTGCAGCCAAACACGGGGAGGTACGGGGAAGAAGTCACCCAGGATTTACAAAAGCACTGCAAACAGAGCGAGCATGCAAACGGTGTCCTGCGGATAATGACTTCAGCTCCAAACACTCGACGATCATGAGTTGACATGTTTGGAGAGATTGGTCCTCAGTGGAGAATGGAGTTCATGATTGCCAGCTGGCTAGCTGACATTTTCATTGAGAGCAAAGGGCAACATATGAAAATTAATCTGATGAAGAATTACTGAAACTACTGACTTCTAACTGCACACTAATCTGCAATTAACAAATCAAAAAATGCAATATGCATCGTTTATGTGGTGTGAAATCATGTATTGCAGATAATTCAGGAGGCTGCAGTAAAACAGAGCGAACCAGAAAAAGTTATTTCATCTGATGAAGTTGCTTTGGAAAAAAACTGAGCTTTTTTGCCTCAAGCAACAACATCAGTACAAACAACTCATCTAGCTGTCTTGTAGCACCCCCTAGTGGAGGTGTTGTATCACTTTGCGGTGTCATTTTAATCATGAACAACTGTTGCACCTTGAAAATGATGGCAATGGGGGCGTCCTCCGACAGCGTGTTGTGTTTCAGGTAGAATCTGCCTTGTTTGACAATCATATTAGTTCTGCTTTTCTTCTCATGAGTGGAGCTGAAATTGAAGACAAGATTTAAAAAATAAAATCAGAGCGGATGAAGAAGAACCAGGAGGGTTGACAAAGAAAGCGAAATGTTTCACAAAAACATAATAAATGGAAACGTACAATATGTAATTCCATCTTTCTTGTAAGTGCAAAAATAAAACAGCTTCAGATATTAAAAGATGTTATGTGGAGTATTTGACCTTTGGGGCGGTCTTTAATGAGTAGATCCCTGCTTTGTTTATCGTGCACATTCTAGGGCGTCTGACACACATTCCTACCAAAGGTTTCCCATTACTCCACTGAAATACAGACATGGATGCAAACAATGCAGTTTGCAAAATGTACAAAAAATAAAACTGGCTTTGCAAATGCTTTGAGGAAAAATTGCAATAAACAAGTTTGTTAGACATCAAAGATACACACAATAGGTTTGAAGCACTGCATCTATACAGACACTTGTTTGTTGACAAGGAAGGTTGGGCTTAACTCCTGGATCACAAAGCCAGATCAGTTTTATCAGGTGTGGATCACTAGGGTAAACTTTGACATTTACCTGCAGCCATGCAGCAAAGAATTAGGTCAAAACCTGCCAACAACCCAACCACTGATCTAAAAAATAAAGCACTGACTTTATAGCAGTGACAAGTATACAGAACTATTTTAAGAAGTCTGAATCATCTCTTTGTGGTTCCAGGCTTTTCCATTCAGATTTTAACAAATTGAGGGAGAGTTTATGACACCGAATACATAATGGCAGAGAGATGCATGTTATTTGCTCCCGACAGTGTTGATACTTTTACACTCCTTAACTTTAAGCATTACTATTTATGTATTGATGGTAAATCTACACACAACTCAAACAATCTGCCTCTTAGACTGTACAAAATCTACTGAGTTCTGTTAACATTTTCACAGACTTTTTGGATGTAGATTATTAGGAACGCAAATGGAGCAAAGGGCAAAAATGAATGACCACATTTTAAGAACTCATTTAACATTTGAGACTGATATTGTCTGTTGACTTCTTTTTTTTGTCACGGTTTTGCGTGTTTCACAAGCAGTTGCCTATAAAACCTGCAATCTGCACTAGTATTAGTAATGGCGATGTTTTTTAAAAACTCTGTCACTGCACTGAATGGATGACGAGGGGAGAAGTTATTACAATACCTGGTGACTGAGGCTCCAACTGCACCCTTCCTGTCTTGCTCCACAATGATTCGATTCTTTGACAGCTGTTCCTGGATCAGAATAACTTTCTCCTGACCTTTCACAATGAAATAACCCCCTGTAAAGAAATACCACATGGAGCATATAAACCACTAATACAAAAATAAAACTGTATTGATAATTGTGAGGATGTGTTATTGCTCTCGTTCTGTGTCATCCTTTGTGTACCTGGATCCAGAGGACATTCATTGAGTTTAGAAACCTCCATGGGCGTCTTTCCTGTGAGAACACAGTTTGAGCTTCGCAGGATGATTGGCATCCTGAGAAAAGCAGAGTTAAATATATTAATACCAAGAGCCTATGAGTGACATGATACTAGCACTTTACATGTTATTATCGTATATTGTATATGTTTGTAGATTAACTCGTTAGTGCTCCTCGTACTAATGAGTAATTCATCAAGACTTTTCTCAGTTTTTTTTTTTAATAAAAAAAAAATTGCATGCCTTCAGAGTGAAAAACTTAAGAATTCAAGGTAACACAGGGTGAGTAAGTGATATACAAATGGTCTATTTTAGAGTGGAAGTATACATTTAAGATGAATTAAAAGGAGACCATAATTAACGGCGAGTAAAAGATGTTGTATCCAGACTGATGAAATGGCTCGTAAAGTTTTGACTACCGTAATTTCCGGCATATAAACCGCTACTTTTTTTCACATGCTTTGAGACTGCGGCTTTTACAACGATGCAGCTAATTTACTACCATAGTGCAGTGTTTTAGCTTTTAGAACAAGGCCTTCAATGACGTGTGTCCACATCAGATGCAGACTGGGGAAGAAAAAAAAAAAGTGTCCCGGGAGTTCCTGTCTGACCCGTGCATGTATTGAACACGGCGCTGCCGCGCTGTCCACTACATGGCGCTCTGCCCACTACACGGCGCGTTCATACAGACTGTCATGTGTGGACAGCAGACGCTCACATTTCTTTGCACTATTACAGGCATGGAGGGCACACGCTGTGGACCGACCTGCAGAGCTGTTTTAACCTTTTAAGCACCAAGACACATATGGTTTACCATTTTGTATTTCCCCATATTAGCAACTGTAAAGTCACAAAACGCGCCGCGCGCGCCCCCGTGAACAGCGCACCCTCCGCCTCTCCAGCGCCATCTGCGTTCTCAGATGCAGCGCCCCCATCTGCATCTCCAGCAGAACCTCCAGCAGAACCTCCAGCAGAACCTCCAGCAGAACCTCCAGCAGAACCTCCAGCAGAACCTCCAGCCAGCACAACCCGTGGCTGGAATCATCGGGCTCTGTTAATCCCTTTGACAAGAAGAAAAGGCGCGGCCACTGTTCCATGACGCAGCGCTCGCCTCACGATGTTGTGCACCCATGTTGTCCAAATAACCACCAAACAACCAGTCACATTTAGTAATAACGAAACAATTAAACATTAAAACACTGCAGTGCTGCACTCACACACACACGCACACACACACGCACACACACAGACATCTCCAGCTGTCTGACCAGTAGCAACAAAAGCGCTCTGTATGATTAAATATGACTGCAGATTTTTTTTTTTTTAAGTAACACAGCAAGCATTTAACTCACCACATGCCCGTAATCCTCTGTGCGAAAGACGTCATCAGTAAATCCACCAGCAAGGTAGCTTCTAGGTTCTAGGTAGCAGCTAGAAGTTTCTAGTAGCTTTGTGCCCCTTTGACCAATCACAGCACATGTTAATGGTCACGCTGGCGCGCTGACCAATCATACATCTACGCCACCTCGCAGGCCCTGCACGTCAAAGAATCCGCCCAGTTTGTCAAACTAAAGATCTGATTTGTTGAAGACTCTGGCGTAGTGTAACGTCCGCAGGAACGACTCGCAGACGTTGGTTGCGTTAACTTGCAGGTTTATTGCACGAGTGTTTACAGAGTTGGCAACAGGCTCTTCGCTAACAGTAGCTCCGGCGTAACAGCTAACAAGCTCAACTAGCAGCCCCACTCTAGCATAACATCAACAACACAACGTCACTTCCTCCGACGAGCGGCGAGAAATCCTTTACAAAAACTGGCCGCATGCGAAGAGCAACTTTTCCTCAAGTCTGCCAGTGGATCCTAACAGCGTGGAGCAATGTCAAAGAATCCACCATCACCAACGGGTTCCGAAAGGCTGGACTGCTGCGTGATGAGGAGGACAGCACAAGCGGATTTGCCTCGGGAGGAAAGTGACATTGAGAGCGCAAACGAAAGAGAGACTGAGTGCAAAGAAGCAATTCTGAGGCTGTTTAATTCCGACACTGAAGAAGAGGACTTCAATGGCTTTAGTGCACAGGAGGACGATGGCGATAGTGATCAATGACTTTTTCTGGTAGGTTCCTATATTTTCGCCGAGAAAATGTGTGACGAAGTAATTACAAAGCTTCAGGCTGTTCAATTCCGATATGAAGAAGACAACTTTAGTACTGTTCTGAAAAAAAGCATTTGCCGTATGTATGTACTAGTTGTGGATGTTGCCAGCATTTATTTAATTAAAAGTTTTAAAAAATCGTTCCTGTAACATCTTGCTGTGTTCATATCTCATGTTTCAACGGGGACACCTGCGGCTTATAGACAAGTGCGGCTTATTTATGTACAATTTCTTTTTTCTTTTAAAAATGAGCAGGTGCGGCATATATATATATATATATATATATATATATATATATATATATATATATATATAGGTGCGGCCTATAGTCCGGAAATTACGGTACAAAAGGTCATAAATTAAATCTGGGCAGGATGTGACACTACGATACCTTCCGATGGGCAGTGCATTGCGGATGATTCTCTGGCTGCCACGAGTGTACTCTATGTCCACTGTGATGGGCGCTGAATAGGTCATGTCTCTGAGACGACACTGTAAAAACAACAGGAACAATGAGTGAAATGTTCTTTTGCGTTTGATGTCGTGATAGGTTAATATATCTTTGCATTATTATCAAATATCCCAATGACGGATTTTAATTATTCAATTCATCACAGAATCCATGAAATATCAAAACATAGTAAAAAATGTCTTTCATATTTTAAGTTTCTGGAACCCAAATATTTTGTAACCACATTACTTTTTTGTCCGTTTAAAAGTTAAAATACAGAAATGTTATTAATAATGAAGTGATACAGAGAAAGTTATCACATTTGAGAAGCTGCAACTTGCAAATTATTGACATTTTTGCAATTATGAAATTTGTTGACCATGAATTATCGTGGCATCAATTGGCAAATTGTCTCTAATTAGCAAAAACTAAGATGTTGAACTGCAGCGGCACAAACGTTTCTGCCAACAAAGGTTGCGAATATTTTCTTAGTATTACACAACAAACTAAGCTCACTTCATGAGGAGACACTGGTCTGGTTACGTTGAAGCTTTCTTCAACATCAGGCATGCCAACGTAGATATTGAGGTATCTGCAAGGAAATCATTCATAAATATTAAAACCATCATTCAATATTCTCAACAAAAGCTCCTTCATGCATGTCTGCGGTGTTAGATTACTGTCGGTTCACCCAAACAAAGATGTTCATGTGACTTACTTGAGGTACCACATTGGATCAGCATCACTTGTGATCTTCTCGTTTGCTTTCATTATTTTCTTTATCTGGAAAGCCAGACATAAACAACATGAATATATTGACACAAAGATATAGCTGTACACACATTCAAATTGGAGTTGTGTATTACCTCAACATTGATAAAGTAGTTAAAGGAGTCGATGTGCTGCTTCACCAGTCCTTTCACCTGGAAAACAAAAAAATGAGAGGGCAAGCTTAACAATGTCCATGGTGAAAATAAATACAGTTTGTGATGTATGTAGTGCTGAAACAATTAGTCCTGTTAGTTGATGAACAGAAATTCAAATGCCGTCAATTATTGCATCTATCCCTTTAATAATTGAGTGTGTGAGGCAAGGTTGCAAATCCATGATTTTAGTGTAATTTCTCCATTAACGTGACGCATTTCATTTACTAGACAAAACACAAACAGACTCTATTCTCTGAAAATGTACAATCTTTTCACAACATAAAATGATGCTACATCATATATCGTGAAAGAGGATTTATAGACTGCATGTAGGATATAATTCAATATGGGATATTTGGGGTACACAGCAGGTGGATGACGGTTGGCATGTTACCTTTAGAAAGGCTGGTAACAGTTTCCATTTTTCCTGTAAATAAAAAGACATAAAACAACACATCAGGTTTTACTCTTTACTATTGTCATCAACCAGCAGTGAGAGCAAATTGCTTGAAACACATATAGGGCAACCGCAAGTTAAGTGATCAAAATCTCTTCAATTTGTCAACTGACACTTCCCCCGACCACATGTGGATACGTGTGGCTCTACAGCTGCCACACTGCCTGGGGTTTAGGTTCATACAGCACGCCACAAGCTGGTGGTTGTGTTTTGTCTGTCGTGATAGCCGAGGTGCTAACGCTCGCTTCTCCACTCGTGGTGTGAAACTTTCGGTCTTTACGTCCTCGCGACTCACCGCTATGGTGTTGACAGGAGCCGCCAGCTCCTGAGGAGTCATGTCCCCAAACTCTCCTCCAAGTACCTCCATGCTTATCTCTACTGTTCAACAGTAAACACATAAGACTCTGCTCATACTGTCAATGTTGATAATATTGTGTCGTCGGAAGTCGCTCCAGCGTGCGTCCCTCTCACGTGTTACACTGTAAAACGTCCGTGTGCGCGGGCGGAACAAAAGAAAGTGGTCCGTCTTTCGTTATTTTCTTCTGCTGAAAAAACATCGGGTTTAATAACATATTATTCTGCAATAATCGGGTATAGAAATCCATGTATGCATGTTTGTCGGTTTGACTATCTGGCACGTGTCTGTGAACATCAGTATAAACTCATCGCACAAACAACATTGGTAAATCTAAGCACATTTAGACAGGTATAGTGGATTCAAAGTACTGGCACTTTATGTGTGTATTTCTATTTGTGGGAATGTATTTGTTTGTTACTCAAAGTAATTTGGGTTCAGAGCCTGTATGATGAGCCCAGAGTAATGGTTCACCTTTCTACCAGTAGATGGCAGTATACGTGTATGTAAACCATACATTTAGTTAATTTACCTGTGTCTTTGTTAATTAACTAGGTTGTTGATACAGATGTATTTAATGCCGTTTATTTCTTCTGATATTTAATGTTCATGGTTAATTTGCAGCAGTGGTGGGCCGGCAGGGCCTGCTAAGCCTTCTCTGCTGGCCTAAACAGAATCACAAAGTTATAGATATTTTATAATTGAATTGTTTTTCACAAATACACTACATGTATTATAATAATGTTTCCCTAGGGTAATCAACTTATTTTCTCATTGCAAAGCTCCTGTCTTCCTCTGTTGCTCTGCCTTCAGCCTTCAGCCTGCAGCACTGCTTTCAGTGCAGCTGGTTCTGAAGGAGAGTTTCATCCAATCAAATTTCCCCCTCCTGTGTATCTATGGAAGCAAAGCAGTTTAAGTAGGCTTTTGCAGATTAAAGTACATGGAGAGTGGCCATTGTCGTTGATTGTCATAGACTTCAACAAATCAGATCTTTAGTTTGACAAGCAGGGTGTATTTTGACGTGCAGCGCCCGCAAAATGGCGTGGACGTGTCATTGGTCAGTGGCCCAGCGACGTGACCATTAACATGCGCTGTGATTGGTCAGTGTGTCAACAGGGAGCTACCTTGCAGCATAGCTCAGTAGAAGCTAGAATAATTCAGGCTGAAACAAGAGAAGTTATGACATGTTTAGTCTTTTGCTTGTTTTAATACTCAATGGCTGAAGGAGGAGGAGAAACGGACTTGGTGGCGGATTTACTCTATGCCTTTCTCATGGAGGGTTACTGGCATGTTTGGCAGTGACGATCCCCACGTCATTGACAGTCAAGGAGACGACAGATGCATCCTGCATCTTGCCTATAAATAAAGTGCATTAAGAAACTGCAAACGTGTTGCCCTCTTTGTGCTGCCCGATACTCACGAGGTAACGAGAATCATTACATACATATAACTGCAGCATTACAATTTTGCTCAAATGTTAATGTATCAATAATGTCACACTCTTCCTCCCAATCCTTCCTCAAAATAAATAATTTGTTGGTACCTAAAAACACAGTATACCAATTATTTACAATAATATAATTTAAAGGAGTACTTCATCATGTTATTGACGCTTTTACGGAAGAAAAGGATTTGAGTGTTTCGTCCACATACTCACGACAACTAAATTCATTAAAACAGTATAATAAAGTGATTTAAATGTATTACAACAGTTAAGACATTTAATAAATACACCAAATAGTTGACTTTCAAAACCATCAATTATTTTTATTGAAATGTATGACAAAGTAATCAAGTTCACAGTGATCTTGATAAAAAATTACAGATGTTTACATATATATGTCCTATACTAAGAAGGTCTGTGGCGTCTCTACTAAACCACAGTGCATTTCTGCGTCAGCTTGTTGGGCATGAACATTATAATGTGAGTATCTCTTTGTGTTAGATATTCCACATCACTGTGAGTGCTGCGGCCTAACATGTCTGCTGTTGCTGCTGAGCAGTTTTGGGTACGCTGTCCCGAGGGAGCGTCCATGTCGGATGACCACCAGCTCCAGCCGACACTGGTCGATGTTGACCAGCACCGTGGTGCTCCTCTCTGTGTTAATGAGGAAGACGATGGTGAAGATCGCCATCTCAAACTCAGGGCTTGTTCCGATGAAGGCGCTGCCAACAGGCTTCACCAAACCGTGCCAGCTGAACTGGAGGTTCAGAACGTGGTCGTCTTGATCGGGCTGAGGGCAGAAACACATGAACGTTCATTTCATAGGATGAAGGATTATTTAGCCGGTTATGTTGCGACAGAAAGAAAGGCCTCTCTTTGTCTGATGGACTGTTATACTCACTAAGTCTTGGTCCCTGGCCTTGTATCCTTTGTAGTCCAAGTGACTGCTTTTTTCTTGCAGGTAGAACTGGATCCAGTTGTGGAAACCGATGATTTCTGATCCAGATTTTGTCTCCCCAACAAACACATGCTCGAATCCACAGGAGTCCAGGCTGGTGAATGTTTTAGTTTAGAGATACCAACAAAAAACAAAAATATATATATATATTACTTAGAAACAATTACATCACTTTTTACTCAATCAGAGTAAATCCCTTGATTGCTTTCGGTACACACATATTCTCTGATGAATTCAACAACCAGACAGGATCATCTGCTGCTGTTTGGGCCTCTCACCCTGCGTTTCTCTTCCGGTGGTAGAGGTGGAACCAGATCAAAAACAGCTGACTCTTGAAGCGCCTCAGGTCAGAGCTGGACTGAGCTTTGCTCACCAGGTACTGATGAGCCCTCTGTGGACAAATCACAATTATGACTTACGGCTCTATTGAGCTGACCAATACAGAGAACAGGCAGGCATGGACAAAACATAATCCATATTTAGATGCATCTTATATTTAATTATGTCTAACCTTATTATACACTTTTTAACTTCGCTCTTCACAAATCTTTTAAAACCAGTAAAAATGTTTGTGTAACATTTATACTAAATCAAAGGCCTTTTAATGTTACAAAAGTCACATGATTTAAAAATGTATTGAACTTCAGTGTATATTTAACAGTATTTAGACACAATACTGCTCTACTACTGGTACAGTGCCAGAGCTATTATCACTTTACTTCAATATGTGTATATTTACTGTCTGTCTATTATCTGTTTAAAATGTTTTAAATGTCTCTCTCTTGGGTTAGACCTGCTTTATACACAGTCTCTAAAGAGATGGTTACTAAGTACTCCACTGCACACTCCATGATTGTGTATGTGACAAACATTGTTGTTGTGAGAAGATCTTCTAACAAGCTTGATTAACAAATACTAAAATATTTTATTGTACTCTGCAAGAAAGTTAAGTCCTGATGTCATCTACAGCCTTCAGGTCCATCTAACAAGTACAGCATGTTTTTCCCAACCGATCCTCTTTGGGGAGCAACACAGCATTCCACAGCTGCACACAGATGTTTTTCTTGCTCTCACATCCTGAAGTTATGTTCACTGCTGAAGTGTGGCTCACAACCACACAACATGGGGAAGCAACACACTGGAAAGAGTAGTCAGTGGGGAACAAAACTACTTAGAAAATATTATATACATTATATACATTATATTACTACTCCGAGAAGACATCCAGACAAAGAAAAAAGGTGCAAGGAATGAAGTGTTGTGCAATATAATTGTCAAAACATGTGGCTGGGTAGATACAACTGGTTGTAACATGTCAAATGTACCTTCATGACTTCTGTCTCTAAAACGGCATCCAGGAAGAG
This sequence comes from Taurulus bubalis, assembly GCF_910589615.1. Lineage (NCBI taxonomy): Eukaryota > Metazoa > Chordata > Actinopteri > Perciformes > Cottidae > Taurulus > Taurulus bubalis. The sequence goes on along the minus strand of NC_136597.1, from coordinate 12,578,604 downwards.
ATTAATCTCTGCCAGCTCCTCTGTTGTGACTCGTTCAGCCACGCCTGTGGACCGCTCATAGTTGTCCAGGAGTTTTATCAACACTGCAGGAAAAGAAGTTGCAACACAATGAAGTCTGCAAAAGAGCTGCGTTTTTATGCCCAGAAAGAGAACGTGTAGCTTTCTGTCCGCTGAGGAGACACTTACGGGAGAAGGTGGTTGTGTTCGTGAGTTTGCTCTCGTTAACGTTGGAGAACAGAGGCTGTGCAGCCCGATCATGCACAACATGGCTGCCTTGGCTTACAAAACCGGCTCTGCCCTGGACAGTTCAAACACAGAATATATCTTTGTGAAAACAGAAATGGAGCTGAGTGTTGTCAGAATAACAATGCGCTTCGTACCTGAACAGAGATCGTGTAGTCGGTTTCAGGAGTCAGGCGATTCACATCCAACGTCCACAGCTCATTGAAAATATTGGACAGCTCCTGGTTCACAGCTGGCCTGTGACACAAAGGTGTGACACAAAAACTGACAAATACTAGCAAACTCAATAAAGACAGTAACTCATGATAAATGTTCTGGTTGGCTACTGTACCTCGATGCGTCCAGTCCACTGAGACACACAGCCAGAAGGGCGAGAAGTCCACAGAACCTGTACACCACACGTTGGATTTTATATAATATATTATTAAATATTTTCTATAAATACATCAGTGAAAATAAAGGAACATTCATTTGATCAAATGTATGTGTAAATATGTATATTGTCTACAAAAAAAAACCTGTTGTTCTACAGGCATAAAATAACTTAAGAAACTTATCTTGACTACAGTGAGAAAATTAATGTATTACTAATTATTTAAAAAAAAAACACAAAAAAAACAACACACCTTGCAGCCATGATGCTCCTTCCAGTCCTTTAGCTCAGACTGCAGAGTGCTCTCTGGTCTGTTTCATTAATACTCTCGTCTCAACCCGCTCTTCATATCCCGCAGGGGTTGTACCGTGTCCAATAAATGTGCATATCTGAACCAACGCGCTCTGGTGTAAACGTTTTGACTTTCTAGCCACCAGAGGGCGCGCTCTCATTGATTTGATACACTTCTGCCAAACGTGTTCATAAACTGCACATATAGGCGAGTGCTGGTGCTGCAGTGAACACAACTTAAAAAAGATAAAGCGAATGATCTTCTGTTTTTACACAGCTTTCTTAAACGGCTGGCACATAGAAAGCCCGGTTTTGACACCAATCTGTGTGAATTAATCTGCTTCACTGGCGCTCAAATGCAGGGAGGGACAGCATTCACAACTTTAATTCGGGCTCTTGTTAAATGCATCAAAACAATGGAGAAAACTGGAAGCCAGCAGGCCCTGATGCTGTCCCCCTACAGCAGTGGTTCTCAAACTTTTTCTGTCATGCCCCACTTTGGAAGATAAATGTTCATGCCCCACTGCCCCAAAACAATTGTAACAAAATGGTCCATGCTGAATTTTTATTGAAATAACTTTTTGTGACTCCATCTGTGCTTTTTCAAATAGAATAATGACAATTGAATCCCTTTGAAGTAAACCAGATTGCTCTATCAGACAAAAACAAATACAATGTGCAATCACTTTGTTCGCAAATAAAGTTATATCTGTGCAAAAAATAACTAATATTTGGCAAAAGAATTGCCTATTGTGGCTGCAATTAACCTGTTTTGCACTGAATATCTTTAAGATAATAACGATAACATGCAACCTGTGCAACACAAAGTGGAGAATGTGTGAGCCATTACATTTTATTAGTGGCTGCAATGAGCCTCTACAAATCTTTTTTTAAACGGGGTTGCAGGCTTGAAAGGGCCACTCTTAATTCATGCTCAATGTTGAGCTTAGATTTGTATTCTATTTTGAGAGACGCAACAGCAGAAAAGCTGACCTCACGGAGATGTGTAAAATGCAGAGAATTTCTCTGTAATACCTCCCCACAGTTTGAGAACCACTGCTCTATGGACACAAGAGAAACCTCTGATTAAGGTCACCCTCAAAGCTTGTGCTCACATGCAGGATATTCCCAATAAAGTTGTCTTTCATTAAATTGCCACAAACTAACAAATGGCATTGGTTGATCTGGACTCAATGACAACTTTGAGGCTAGAAATGTTTTCAAAAAAAGGACCTGATGATTCCCCAGCAGTTGCTATTTTTTGGCTACAGGCGCATCATTTAGACATGATTGATAATAGTTTAACATAAATATTGTATAACAGTTTAATAATCAGAAGATTTCTACTTTCAGTCTACGATTTCTGTGAGACAAACACCAACAAGCGATTTTTTTTTGCAGCTGGACCACTATTGTTGACAAAAATCCAAACTGATTTAAATAATTTTATTGATCTAAGAAATGAATAAACGTAAAAGAAAAAGAACATTATTTCGACTACATCTGACATGTTAGATTACAAATCTGAATTTGCAACAACGCTTTTCCAAAAATACAGGTTCAGTTAAAAAAACAATTTATAGTAAAAAATTCAAAATAAACATAAAGAACATATACACTGTAAATGTGTTGAATTCCAATACCATGCAATGATATTCTTTAGGCGTTGTATGATATGCATTGGTGCAAATACATGTAGAATATTACTGTTGAGTAAAAACCTGTAAAATGTTCAGTGTAGTATAAAATATATGACAATTCCCATGTAATTAGCAGGGTTTAGTTATTTAGAAAACATAGCAGCTGTTTCGGAGTTATTACTTTACACCAACTTCTAAAAATGGGAAAATCTTCTCAGCAAATCACTTCTTTTTTCAATATTTCTACAGTCAGAAAGAAATTTAAAAGACATATATTAAAATCTATATAGGCATATTTCTTCTGCTGGTTGACACTTGTGTTCTATCATATATAGAAATGTGCCAGTACACAACAGAGTCCAAAATATCTCCAGAAACCAGCTGGTAGGCAAGCAGTGGTGTTGCCCTAAATGTTCCCTAGCTGTCCACAGACGACAAAGTTCAGGAGTGATAGTGGCTACTGGACTGTAGGCTGTCACAACGCCATGGTTTAAAACTAAAAATGAAAGCAGAAAAACACGGTAATACTTTTGGCTCATCTTTGAATGTAACACTAAGAAGAAATGTGGAAGCATTGTTGGGGTTTGTTGAGACAAGACTGTGTGCGAGTGGAGAGGATTGGCACAGAGTTATATTCACAGCACGACCAGGTCTCACGCGTTGGAGTCCTCATCTGTTACACTGAGGTTTGGTGAATTTGAAGCCTCTTGGAAGAATTCATCATCTTTCAGCATGCTCTGATAAAAGGCACAAATAAATAAATAAATAAATATATACGCATGTGAAAACAATATTAACAACGAGTACAGCGTGCCCTGGTCATTGTTCAATACTTACCGTCAGGTTTTGAATACCCTCAGAGAAAGCTCCGATCTGTCTGACAGTTCCCTCAGAGTCCTCCATCTGTGAAACAAGAAGCAGCTTTCAAAGTCAATTAACTGAAACCCCCAATAGAGTATGGAAACTTAAGTTGTACAGACTACTGAGAAACACCTTTCAAGCAAATTGGTGACAATTTACACACAATAAAAAACGACAAAGGACCAAATTGGGAGAGTTTTTTTCTCTCCATATAATGCACAAAATACATGTCTTTGACATATATTTCAGATATACTGTACATGCAATTAGTTACATAATTGTTCATTGTCTATAGTCCCTTTGAAGAACAAGCTCACCTGTTCGAGTCTGTCAAGGTCATCCTCGTAGATTTGGAGCTCGAAGCCTTTCTGAAAGCTTCGTCCCTTTGGCATCTCCACATCCATCGGACACACGTACTCCTCCGTCTCATCTTGCTTTTTCCTCCTCAAACTGCCAAAGTTACCAAATGACAGTTTTCTTGGCTGGTATGAGCGAGGAGAGAGAAAACAGGGAAAGTATGTTTTGTAAAGCTACACTCCTTTTTGACAATTACAATCTTAAACCTTTCAATAACTAAGTTGCCAGGTTTTAATAAAGCAGTATAATAAAACAAACTTTTTAAAAAGTTAAAGAGAAAATGTGCCACCTTTTATATGCATGTCTAATCGATGTTGATTGTAAATGTATTTAAATGAAACAATGAATTCCTGCTAGTGCTACTATATTGCCAGCAGTGCTTAGACGTAACAAAATGGATTGGAGGGGTCCCCGTCATCATATGCTCTGGCACAACTAGCTCTCACATGCATTTTTTCAGCTGCATAATCTGGCTCAACTACTGAATATATTGACTGTATGATCCAGCCAAACCGCTGTAAAACGTATCCTCCATAACATCTTCTGCACTATATTTTGGGAAGCCATTTTTGTAGTTGGAAACCTAGCTAGTTTGCAATACAAGCTGAGAGAACAACAAAGTTCATCCACTGATCAGACATTGTATAGGTTTAGAGGAAGTAGACAGTTTAAAGAGCCTGTAAAGTCTTTAGGTAGTCTTTTGTATTTTATTTGAATTTACCATTTATAAGATGTTTATTGTCGTGTCAAAAATGTTAAATCATTATGTAAAATCCAAAGTTGGGATTTTCTTACAAGCTAACCTGTGTAACCACTGGAAGAGGCGTTCTATCAGTACTATTTTGAAGCACAGACAGTCTATCCTCAAGCACTCTTGCGTTACCTTGACCTTGGTGGTGGCAGTTAGCAGAGTGTAGTCAGGGTTTTCTAAACACTCCTGTTTGAGCTGCTGGGCCTCTGAGCCAATGAGCAGGTGGAAATGTGTGCCGAGGTGACGGCGTAGCAAAGTCTTGTTGGGTGGGATGTTCAGCAGCAAAGCCATGGTCTCCACGTTGAACCGCGGCTCCAGAACCTGAAGAGAGAAGAAATGTATTAGGAGTGAACACTTTCAGAAGAGAATCTCTGTTCCTCAGGAAGACTGAACGCCAGACTCTCACCATCAGGCCTCCGTGCACACCGCTGCCTCTCAGGTTGGGAGCGTATTCAGCAAGGTCTGCAGACCGCAGCCACTCCATAACCCGATGGTTGGTCCATTGGGAAATCTCTGCTGGAGAAATATTGTTCTGCGGAAAGGGGAGAAAATAAATAAAGTAATTAGAATTGGAGTATGATCACACACACAGCTATGTAATATAGAACAGGCTGCTTATTACTATTATTGTTAAAGTGAATGCACCTCGTCAGACGGCCTACGACGCAAGCAGTTGGGCTCATAGTTGTTAAGTCGGAGCACTTGGATAGCTCTCTTGATACTGAGGTGATGGAGGACACTCCCCACTTTCAGAGAGAGCAGGTCATCCTGAGGAACAAAGTAAGACATCAATCACTTACTGTAAAATTAAAACAATAAAAGCAAAGTTCAGCTGTGACAAAATATACATTTTAAAACCACATTATAGACTTTTGCAGTAATATGAAAATTTCCTGAAACCTCTGAAGAATCACAATGTGAACAGAGGTTTACACTGTGGTGTGATGTCAAGATTGTCCCAAATAGGGAGGGAGAAACCAGGCCATCCCCAGTGGAGCTCATCTGACTCTGAATGCAATAACCCTAATGAGAGCTGTCAGACCGTCTACAAAGTCTGTGCAGAGACACTCACCACTGTCATGTAGTGCAGCATGCGACCGTCCACCTTCCCCTCATCAAATTGGGTCTTATACTGAGGCAGACCAATGTCATCCAGCCATCCTGACAGTGAACAGAAAGAGCAAAATGTCATAAGGAAGAAGTCAAGTTAACAGTCAAATATAATTCGACGCAAAATTAGTCAAGAAGAAGAAAAACAACGAAAAATAGCCCAAAAAGGATTTCGAAGTTCCTCTGACCAGAAGATCATGGATAACTCGCTGGTACTCACTCGTCACCCAGTTGTAGTCCAGCTTCCCCTTATTATCCTCCTCCTCTGAGCCCAGGGCCTGCAGAGCCAGCTGCAGCTTCTTTCTGTGCAGTGGATGTTTGATGCCCAGCTCCTAAACATCCACCAGAAGGCAAGTAAAGATTACACAGACATCATCTGACGGACTCCGTTCTGTAGTAAGTTCAACAACAAGAATGCTTTGGCAGTTTGCCAGCTTTGCTAAACTTATTAAACTCTTCTGCTTCGTCTCACCCTCTCCAGGTCGTGCTGTGAGGCCTGCAGCAGCGTCTGTCCATTGGAGATCCATACACGAGCCATGTTCACATAAAGGCCGAGACCCTGCTCCTGCAGCCAGTCGCACACCTGATCCTTTGACCAGCGTGCAAAAGGAGCATCAACATCACTAATAAAAAACAAAACAAATGAATAGAAAGTCAAAACTTTCAAAAAGGTATGCAGGGACACCCTTGTAGTAGTCTGAAAAGGAAACCAACCAATGCATACAAGTTTAAATTGTGTGAATAGTATATGTATTTTGTTATCCAAACAAAAATCATCTCCTGGTTTCTGAATTTCATTGTACACCAGCGGTTCAAACAAGCAAACCACACCAAGTCTCCTCAGTCAGGCTGAATGCACAGACTTACTCATTTGCCGTTTTGAGGTCACGAGACCAACCCAATCTGGGTCCTGCTGTGGCTCGCACTCCACCTCTCTTGAAATCCCCTTCTGGGAGGTTGTCATCCAGGTTAAATGTGGTAGACTGACTCCTTTTTAGCCTTAAAGATACAACGTTCAATGTTACATCCTCACGATCAAATTATGGCCTTTGGGATAGAATTCTCTGTACATTTTTTATATTTCCAACTGAATCTGAAAGTGTCATATATACGTAGTATATGCACATTTATAGGCATTATTCTAAATGTATTCCAAAAAGTTATTTGTATTACTTAATAAAAGAGTTATTCTTAAAATCAAGAGCGTAAGATTCTATATGTTGTTTTCTAGATGTTATTTTCTACTCACTTCCCAAAGAGTTTCTTTATTCCTTTGGACTTTTTCCTGCTCTCTGGGGTCGTGGACAACGTGTTGGTGCTGTCACCGTTAGCCGACCTCTGTGGCAGCCCGGCCAGATCCAGATGGTCAGTGCCCCGTTGCTCTGTTTCTGCTGTACAAACAAATGCCCACAGAAAATAAAATCAGCATCGTGAGAATCCGTGTGGGAGACAGAGCTGCTGCACACAGTGTAGAGACCCAGAAAACTCAGACAGACACATGATGTCTCCTAGACCTAGACAGAAAGAGAGGTTATGGTGGTGGGCATCAAAAGCAATACCCTCTCTAGTATGCATGCATCAGACACACCTGACGTCTGACTAAGTCTGGAATAAATATAGTCGGAATTTATTAGATTAAAAAGAGGTTCATTAGTTTTGTTTTAGATTGTTTTGTCGGATGCCTTCAAGATTCAAATAAATGATTTGATCTGATAATCTGGATCTTGAAACAGATGCGTGTTTGGGGAAGGGTTTAACACAAAAAAAAGGAAGAAGAGTCTAAACAAATACATGCAGGCACACAGGCAAATGAACACACTCTCTGTGTGTTGGACATTTGTGCAACAATGGGTAGTGAGCAGGGTGTGGCTGTTGAAGCACTGAGACGGGATGATACAAATAAGTCAGCTGGATGGATGAGTTTAGAAGGGGCAAAGGTGTACTCAGTATTTCCTTTTCCTTCAACGACCTGTGGTCTATACTGTACCTAGCATCGGCGCACTTGCACTCCGGCTGCGGTCTTCATGTGTTACAAAGCCCACATTACACACGACACGGTCCAACAGAAAAAGAACAAGACAAAGGGCAGACATTATGATTGAAATGAGAACCGGATTGTAGAGGTGGAACAAACACAGACAGACATACATGTGTAAAGTACACAGAAAAAAACACATGAAGGAATGAAGGGCATCCATCAGCACAGAAACAGACTTCCATAATTAAATGGGGACCACAGTTTGTGTGGGCCTATGTTCCATGGGTGTGGCTTGGGAAAATAAAAAGTCATTCATGGTGGAAGAAAATAAAAAGTCCCTCAATTTTGCACGGCCGCTATCTTAAAATGTAGAAATGGCATCAAATACAGGGAGAGTCACCTTTTCTGCTATATCATATGGTTTGTGCTTACCGAGGTTCGGGGTACCGGCTGCCTTCTTGCCTCCACGGATCTTGAAGAAGCCCTTTCCAAAGGATGAACGAGCCTTTCTTGAGCCAAAGCTGTCATCCTCTGTGGTGGCAGGCAAGGTGGCTGAGGGACTCATGGGCGGCTTTTCCCTGGTCTCTTCACTAGCATTCTTGCAGAGGACAAACAAAACATTTCTCCTACATGACTGTCATGTTCATACATACTGGCCTACAAGTACTGTAAAGAAACAGAAATAAGCAAGTGGACTGCACACAACATATAGGATAGTGTCACACGCTACGGTGCATTTGAAAGACTAAAAGAACAAACAGTATGAGGCAAAGAGAAGAGAGAGGATGAGTAAGACATGTAACAAATAGACATTTTGGTGAAGGTGAAGGCTACTTGTATTTTTTTACAAATCAACAACTTCCTGGGAAGTAATGGTATGCATTAACATTTTGCCAAAGTTCCCAGACAAAAGACTTTGTTTTGTTCAAGATTAGTAATTTTTACCTTTTGATTATTGCTCCTATCCAGCTGGTCCTGACTGCCAGTCTTTGTAGCACCTTGGCTGCTGAAATGCCAAACCATAACAATATACACTTAACTGGCAGTGTAGTAGATTTGCGCATTAGAAGCATCAGCAATAGGTTTTCAAATAGTTACAATGTTAGGTCTAATTCTGTTAAAATCAAATCTAGTAACTAAAATTATGTGGAGCGCAGAACAATATGAGAACCTCGGCCTTAAGGGGTGTGATTACTTGTCACGTAAGTGCACACTACTCTGCCTTACACTGATGCATGGATACCTTTGTATTCATTGCACGACACCACATGTGCATGTTACTCGCCCCAAATCAAATGAACATGAGTCAGTACCGGTAATTGTCACTGACTATACTGAAAAGTCTTCAGGTCACATTCATCAGTAAAACCGTCAATGATAGAAACTTGAACTGCAGTAAATAAATGCATGTGAAAGAGGGTACAAGTCTCTTATATTTAACCTTTCTACATCTGTTGGTGCCGACTCTGATACTCCTTCTGGATCTGAAGGGCTAGGTGTGGGTGAGGACTCTTCATTCAGTCCATTGAGGATCTCCAACTAGACACAGATCAGAGCGAGGAAAGAAGACAGAAATATACACTTTCAAAAATCTAAGTCTTATGAGACTACAGCAGCCTATTCATCTCCACACATGCTTAGAGAACTGACAGCCGATGTTATTCATTTAATGATGTCAAACCTGTCAACACTCATTTCGCAAGTGCAAAATCTATGTGAGCTATTAGGGTTTTATTGAGCATTTCAGAGTTTAATGATATTTGAAGTTGCTTGAGGGAAAACAATGGAAAAACCGACAGTACAAGAGTCACTAGCAACCTGAACAATACATTAGAACGATAACAATCTGAATTTCTAATTCAAAGTTTAGCATCTTACATCTCATATCAACAATGACATTTCTTGGGATATTATTGACTGTTAAGATTGATTTTTAGATGCTAGCGTTTGTGTCACACACATTATGGCACACAAACCTCATCTGGGCTCCTCCTTTTCAGTTGTTCAACATCTGTAACTTCATACTTTTCTGACTCCGCAAACACAGGGATGGTTGAGAAAAATGCAATGGATTCATCACCATGATTCTCGATGTTCTCGGTATCTTTGCTTTTCTCTGGAGTAGACATTGATTAAGATGCAGATGGAAATGTTACATGTACAATTTCAGAATCAGCGGTTTTATTTAGCATTGATCAAACCTCAAAACTGAAAAAAAGTCTATCTGAGGTCTAACCGTGTTCATTATCTCCAGATAGATTTTCTCAAAGAAGACTCAAAGAAGACTCAAATGAAATGTGTTGCAGAAAGACGATTGAATGAGTGTATCATCAAACAGCAAGCTCAGGGCAATACAAATACACCCATAGGAAAACCAGCAGACAAATTTGCCGTTTTTGCCGTTTGGCAGCTGTCTCGAATTTTAAATGTTAGAGTGTCCTTCAACACACCAACTGGCGCAGTTTTCAAAGCACTCGACCAAATAGACTTGAACAAAATAAGGCTAACCAGATGTTTCCTGTGTTGGATTATCTCTAGCTCAAGTCTGTGCAAGATGATTTTTATCATATCGTACTGAAATAAATCCAGTGGCCACCTAGATTGGATATCACAATAAAACATATGATATGCTGTGAAAAATACCCTTCAGTAATGTTAAGTATCTATAAAGTGCAGTTAATGGGCTAAACGATGCAAAATAAACAACATAGCATTATAGCCTTTGAGTACACCATGTATCACTCATTTACTCTGACAGATATCTCACCTTTCTTCCCTTGCACTGACATCACCATCTCTTGAACTTTCTTATACCGCAGCAGCGACTGCTTTAGTTCATCAATCTTTCGATCCTGCAAAGTCAAAGACAATTAAAACCACAGTGAGGCAAATGTTCCAGGAGCGTTGAATCACTTGCTTTGGCACAAAGAGAATCACAACTCGTTCAACGTACCTTCTCTTCATTGGCTGCCATCAACGACTCAACTGCCTTTTTCATTCTCTGCACTTCCACATCTAGTGAGGACAGAAAATTATTCCAGACAAAGAACTGTAGTGTTGACAGTGTGAAGTTTGAGGAGGGTACAAAGAGGATATGGATAATGAACCTGAACACACATGATTAGAAGACTTAACACAATCAGACCATACAGGCCACAACATTGCTGACCGGCATTCCAATAACATCATAGCCACATTCTTTGTTTTTCCAGAGTTCTCCAAATCAATTAATTACATCCTTGTGGGAGCAGATTTTGCACCTTGGTAGAACATTTTCGCTTTTCAGAACATTCACACTGCTAAGACACTGTGTGTGGTCAACCCTCAACATTAGTGATCTTCTATTATTCAGCCTGTCCGCCCATAGGTTTGTAATTTTTAAGTAATTCAACAATAAAAGGTATTTCTATGTGATCTCTAACCAGAAACTAACGCACACGGGCCCTTGCTTTTAAACTTGTCTGAATATGCGTGGGACATAAAATGTTAAAAACAAATTGTTTATGTCCCACGCATCTTCAAAAAAATATTAAAAGTAGTGTTGATTAAGGACTCTTCGTTCACACTGCAAGCCTTATTGCTCAAGTCGGATTTATTGCTCAGATATGATCACATTGTTTTTAAAATCAGACTGTCCTAAACTGACCTGCATGTGCAAAAAAACAATAACTTCACATGCAGAATGCCGTTGTACAGAAGTGAACATGGAGGCCACGGATGTCAGTGTTTACGGTTTAATTTATAAGTTAAGTGCAAGATAGCAAATCTGTGAGCAGATGATAACAAGGAAGATGATGAGGGGATAGAGAGACAAATTCTGAATTATGGCTTTTTTTTTGGAGCAATGGCCACATCTGTATGGGGTGGGGGGGGGGGGGGGGGGGGGGGGCGGGGTGTAGATGTGGAGTCTGAGCCAGATCTGTCAGCACCTCTCGCGGCAAGAAGACATATCATGTCTTCCATGTTTGCGTTCACAAAGTGACAAGTGCCAGAGCAGAACTGTGACAAATGTCGATGTAAAGTGACATAAAAGTCGCAAGAATTCTGATATGGCCGAGGTTAAATTGCAAGAAGAAAGAAATTCCATGAAATTTGTTCTGTTCACATTGGTATGATAAAAATAAGAAGATCTGAGTCACACACGTATGCGCAAAAAAGAAGAAGATTTGTGCAACTTTTACCAGCAGTCTGAACGCAGCCTTAGTTGCAAATTCCAGTCTAGACTAGTGAACTCTATGTGGGGTCATGTTGAGGAAATCTGTGTACTGAATGAAAAATGAAATTGTTCTACATACGTGAAAGATCACTGATGGGGTATGGCTCAGATATGAAGGCAGCACTTATATTATATAGATATTGAACTGTCAAACAACACTGAACTTAGCAACATGACAGGTTAGCAGGACAGACTGGTTGTTGGTGTGAGCAAGGGAAGGTTGAGAGGAGTTTGAGGAGAGACATTGAGGGGTATAGGAGGGGATTATTATTGTTGGAGAACATGAGGCAGGAGGATGAGTGAGCAGCCTGAATGGTTATGACAAACAACACAATACATTCCTCATTCCTGTTGAAAACACAAAGCAGACATTCCTTGTTGCCGTTCCAGGTTGGACAGTAAAAACACAGCTTTTGGATGACTTTGGTCTTCAGTTCAAAGTCCTCAAACGTTGACAAAAGTTTAACAGATTGGTGATGTGATGCTTTGTGGTCTGGCATTAGCACTCCAATGGGTTATAATGGACAAGCTGAGTTCAGATGGCTCATGCTCGTTCATGCAAACAAGGGTTGAGAGGGGTGCAGTAATAAAGTGCAATAATAAAGTATAAAAACCCCCCTTACGTTTTTCTTTCAGCCTCTTTCTAAGAGTTTCATCTGGATGAGAGACTAAACAGGACAAAGAATTATGAAACAAAAACTGGTTGGCTGCAGATTCTGACTTCTTGCAGAATTAAGCCTACTGCTTTGCCAACTATCCATAGATATTATAACTCAATCATATGACCAGGTTGAACATGAGTTTAAACATCATGCATGCTGACATCTTCAGTAACGACTGTGATTCGACTGGTTTCCCCACCTCTCTCTGTGGGATCTGAACTGCTCGAGGCGATGATTTTGAAGCCTGTCTCATCCTGTAGTCTCCTCACATCTCCGTCTTTGCCCTCCAGCTGCCTCCTCAGTATGGCTAGCTCCTCCTGTCCAACAGAGGACAACAGTGAGGGTATTTCCTCCACACAGACACACCCTCCCCCACCCCCACACCACACTACAAACAAACCACAACACAGAGTTTCAAAGATGCCGACGTGGTGCACAGGCACGCAGGACACACCTGCCTCACATGTGTGAGGTGGGTGTGTGGGCACTTATGACTGGAAGGGCTGAGGTAATAACAAATACAGGCCATTATATAAAATAAAAAAGACATGTTTAGGTGACCACAATAGGAAGCAAGCTTAGAGACAGACAAATTAAATGGTAAGGTTTTAATAAAGATGATCAGAAAACCAGAAATGAGTGCAATGAGAGATGACGAAAGACAATAGAATGCTGCCAACTCTAAAAAAAGAAAAGAAATTAAAGCATGCCTGTGGTTTGAAAAATGTGGATGTTTTCTTTAAGTGGTCCCTTGTAGCTGCAGAGTTAAATAAGTGGTATTTTTGACTAATCCTGACTTTAAACATTTTACTGTGCTGCATGGTTTAGTAAATAAAGAGATTCCACTGTTTACAAAAAGTGACATCATTTTGCTGAAAATAATACTGCAAACCCTCAAAAATAAAAACAGACGAAGAGCCAAAGGGAGAGGTCAAAAACCATAATCATACAGCAAGCAAAACAGTTGTCCTGACAAAAGCCAACCTTCATAGCCTGGAGTTTGTGCTCCTTCTTCTGTTTCTCAAACTGCATCTGCCCCATTTTGATTTTCAGGCTAGAAAGCTTGGCCATTAGCGACTAGCAGTTGAGACAAGCCAAGGAAAGGAGAATATTGAGATGCAAGACGTGAAATATAAAAGATGTCAAGAAGATGGAATACCCAAGATTCAAGCCAAGATATTTACAGAACAAAGAACATTAAAAAAAATAGACACTGCTGACCAACAGACGGGGATAAAGCGCTGTTTTAGCTTGATGGGTAACTGCAAAGGTGCAATTTCTCCTGAGGTCGCAACCAAAATAAGTCAGAAAATCTAACACAGAAAAAGGTCTTGAAAACAGCCACCAAAATCTCCAGAAAAGATATACGAATAAATCATACTGAGAGCCGTTTACAGAAGCGGCAGTATATTTTAACCAGTACACCACGTCAACCTTCTGTCAGGTTAAGCTGTGAATTGTCCCACACAGTTTTAACTATTTTGACAACCATGTGAGTCGATTGTGAAATGATAACCAAAAAAAAAGTGTGTTTAGCTGGAGACCACTCTTGAGGCTTCATAAACAGCCGGGAAATAATGATGTAAACCATGAAGAGTTTTTCATATACACAGAGAAAACTTTCCTGTGACAACTCACCTTTGTGGATTTAAGTTTCTTTTCATACTGTAGTTTTTCACTCTCCAGCTCTGTCAATCTGTACCGCAGTTCATTAATTTCAAGAATAAAATCCTGAAAATAGAAAGTGCATATCACAGAATTGTAGTAGAATAGCAAGCAGAATCGTACAATGTTTATTCGTCTTAAAAAATGGATAATGCACATTAACATGAGCCATAAAGGCTAATTTTCATCTACAGTCCCTGGCTGGTTGATGGCATGAAAGAAAGAAAAGATACACTAGTAATACTTGATTCTTTCCAGTTTCATTATGGCAGTGCTCAAATTCAACAATATTAGTTCATTAGTTTTCAAAGTATGAAGCAACTCTAGATACGTTTGAAGGGACTGAATTCCTTGGAGAGTTGATGCTTCAAAGGAGCAGCGGTTGTAAAACAAGAGAAAGCTGCAGATGAGAAGTGATTTATGTGCTGCGAGGCGGAACATTGACAGCAGCTTTTTGTTCCAGCGGGGTGGAAGACGACCTCGGTGCTACAACAATAACATCACGTGTTTGACAGCTTTCCAAGTATTCTGCATGGTTCCTCTGGGAGCAGAAAACGCTCTAATCTCGTAAACAACCGATTGGCATCTTAATGTTTGTCCAGCTTTTGACCGGAGGGCAGTATATTCAAATAAGAGTAAAAAAATAGAGGTAATCCACACATTTCCCAGTGAATGATTAGGGTTTTCTCTAAGTGCAAGATCATTCATCTGACATTGTTACTCAAAACACAGCTGTAAAGGAGATGTTACTCCCCCACACAGGTGTCAGACAACATGAATGAGAGCTAGTTTGCTGTGTGTGGTCATGTGTGTGGTCATGTGTGTGTGGTCGTGTGTGTATTGAGGTGAGAGAAAAAAGGACAAAGGCAGAAACAAAGAGAATTCCTGTCCAGAGAATTAGCTCACATACCTCACTATCCCTAAATCTATCATCGAAATCAAGTCTGTCCTTCTCGATGGTATTCAGCTTCAGCTTCAGGTTGGACACTTCAGAAATCAGTTCTAGCTTCTGGTTCTCCAGTGTAGTTCTGCACAGAAGCTCCTACAATGACAAAAGAAGGAGCGTTACAAAGGAAGTTGGTTGTTCTTTGGTCAATATTGGCAGCGCAAACAACATTAGCAGTATAGGCATTCTTGTTGTTGTAAATGTAATAATAGTGAATATTCAGTGCTTTGTGGTAAAGGTAGACATGGGAATTAGACTGCATTATTTCAGTAGTTGACAACAAGCACAACGAAAAGCCCTTGCTACACCCAACACAAGCACACTAGTAAATATGCATTTATCAAACACAGGTCTACAGAAAATGTTGGTCTACAGAAAGACGTGAACTCGGCTCTTAAAGATAAAAGTAAGTGTCCCCTTCACACATGTGAACCATCGATAGCTTTCTCTACAGGGTGGCTGTTTGTACTGAGCTACATTACAGATGAAACGCACACAAAAGCACACACACCTGTTGTAGCATCTCCTCAGTGGCGTTGAGTTTGTCCCTGTGCTCATCCAAACACAAGTCCAGGTCTCGAATCTTCTCTCCCTGAGCCTCCACCTGGTCTGTCAGCACACTCACCTGCAAGGAACCAAGAAGTAGATTTTATTTCCATTTAAAATATGTCTTTGTGATACTGGTAAGATTATTTAAGAATTGTTGGATGGATACCTGAAGAACCAGTGACTCCTTATCACTTTCTATTCGGCAAAGCCTTTCCTGGTAGTGGTCAGCCCCACTCAGAGCAATGTGCCCGTTGGACTATGCAGACAGTAGAAAATATGGATTAGACAAAGAAGAGGAACTGACCTTTGCCCTTTTAAAGTGCAGACCTGGGTAAGCGGCACAGGTAAGTTATTTATTCTGCTGATCTTAAAAATCTTTAAGGTTGCAGCACCTAATAATGATCTCAGATTAAATGCTTTGCATCAAAGTGTGACCAACAAAACCTTACATGGCTGAGAAGGCGACTCACATTCAGACAGCTGTGCAGAGTGACTTACTGCATTGTACAAAAACTCCATCGCTCTCCCAAACACCACTATGGTTCTCAGGAAATCCACCTGTTTCTTGCAGCACACTGGCTGGGACATTGACCATTGGCTTTCACACAGGACTGTTTGCCCATGCTTGTTTGCATTCATAGAGTTTTATTGCAGCACACAGAGTGAGCACAATCAGAAGCAAACCAGATGTGCTAAAGATTGTTTGCAGAACATTCTGTACTCCCATCACAGACTAAACCTCCTCCATGGAGGCACAAATTAAACTGATTTAGACATCGGAAGTGTTCCTTTGTTTAGTTCTAACTTTTTCATCTTCTACGTTTAGATAAATCAGTTATGCGACATTACCAGTGAAACTGATCTGACCCGAGGCTACAGTATTCTGATGAGGAGAGAAAGAAAGTAAATGTTAATATATTTTAGGATATAATTCCAGTTATTAAACTAAAAGAATAACAAGAAAACAAATGATAGATCTCAACTGATGCCCTTATTGGTTTAATATCTCAAACACTGTTCTTTTATAGATCTGAGAGTCTCTTGTAGCATGTATGGGTCTTTCCTAAATCTACATCTTACCAAGTGACCATGAAGCCACTCGACCAGACTGTCTGCTGTGGAGTCAGGGATCTGGCAGCGTAGACTCTCCCTTTCCTCTGTGTCCATTAACTCCAGGACGCTCCTGAGATCTTCCAACAGGTGAAGCGCCCGCAGGCTGCCCATGAAAGGAGAGGTGGGTGACTGGCAGTCATACATCCCGTTGGAGTAGTCCATTGCCTTGGAGCCTGAGGTGAAGAAGCACAAACATTAGGACTCAAGCTCAGGTTCTGAGGTAATTCACTGTACATACAAATAACACAACTTCCAACACTTCCTTATGTAACTCCTTAACTAAATGGCAGTATGCCTGCCATCACAGGCTGGACTGAAGTGAATGATGATAATCATAACAATCATGTTATTAGGAGATGACCAATAATGGCACTTGTTTGACATCTGATCCTGTGGAGCCACATCTGGTGATCCTTGCAACAACACAGTATGAAGAAAATTAAATTAAATGGTCCATTAAGACACAATCAGAGCTCATCACTCACTTTTAAAAGTGATTGCCTGTTCATTTTTAAGTTGATTTTACTGATCACTTTTATGTGATGCTGAATGCAATATGAGAACTATACCTGCTATAATGCCATCCATCTGCTCCAGGGCGGCTGCCAACATGTCGCTGGCATCAGCCATCATCTTCAGTCACTGATGAACCTGGAAGAACAATGATACCATGTAAACAAACAAAGAATTATAATCTCTTTAGTAGAGAAGCTTCATAAAAACCTCCACACTTGCATGGTCACACAAAACGACAACAAGGAATCTCACATTAAAGTTAACTGAAAGGAATTTACAATAAAAACATCCCCAATTATTGTGACCCAGCAGCATAGTGCAGTGAATCACAGGTTAGTTGATGGAATAAAAACCATTATGGCAGCTGTACTGTGTGCTCAAGATCTGAAAATCAACAGTGCAGGAACAGGACATATCCAGCAAACCAGTTACAGTAGTGGTCAGCTCTCTAGACAAAAAACGCAGTAATGTTGAAGTAGAGCATGTGGTTACAAAAGGTTCCCACCCAGGAATTAGGCTGTGAATGCAGTACATTCTCAACAACCCTCTATGCCTAAATGGGACATTACCTGCTAAAATACTATGTTTCGGAGAGGGTTTTGACTGTTACAGAAAAGCAACCAACTAAACAGTTGAAACGAAACCATCTGAAATAAAATTATATCTGCTCTGCTGATTTGTTCTAGGTTCCCTGAGCAGGTGATGAATAATGCATTTTTTTTTTTTTTTTTTTTTTAAATCAATCAGGCCTTTTACGTACAATATTGGCAGCATGAATGTCCTACCATGGGACACTGGACACTCTGTTTGGATGGGAGTTACATTTTAGTGCCCCAGTCTTGGACATCTGCCCCAGCAGCACAACAGACCCTTTATCTTTGTGCATTTAATCAAAAGACACACACACACACACACACACACACACACACACACACACACACACCTTTAATCAGCTGCCTCATATCCTGGGAGTGCCTGTCACAGGGACGTAGCACCATTTACAAACTTTATGTAAACCACCTACAGACCTAACACTGTTATTTCAGCATTTCTGTGGGCACATTTTCCATTATGTGTAAAATAAGCATGCACTTAAACACAAGAATCACAACACACACACACAAAATAGGCTGAGAAGAGATGAGAGGAACCAGCATGCCACCAGTCAGCTCCCTAGTAAACTGCTGAGTGTTTTCCAACAGTAAAACTGAATGAGGGTAAAAATGCTCTCAGACTGCCGACAGTGACTGCTTGTCTCACTTATACAAATGGGAAAAGCAGAATGCAGAGCAGAAAACAGGATATAACAGTTATCTCCATAAGGCAATTACAATGTTCTACTAGCATTTTAGAATGTCTTTTTTCTTAGGTTAGAGAACGATGTACTTAAATTACTTAAAACAATAACATTTCAATGGCTGTGTTTTCAGAGGGAACCTACAAATATCATGCCCACTGAAAAAGCAGTAATGGTGCATGACCTAGTATCCACATGGCATCTTACCAGAACAACATGCAACGTTAGGCAGAAGTTAAGAAAAACAATATGAAAATAAGCACACCATATTTGTGAAAACATTGATGAAGTTCTGAAGCAGACATATTCTTCTAAAAGAATATGAAAAGAAAACAGTTGGAATAGACTATTATATAGAATTACATTTTTCCATACTGGCATTACGTATTTCAAATACAATCCACAGCAGGGCGGACCTTCATTGCTTTTCTTGAAATGTTTATTTGGAAAAGCACAAATAAAGTGAGCATTCTTAAAATAATATTTCCATGTTTTAAATACATACAGCAAATATTGTGCCCACCAACATGTACCACCTGTCTTACTTGCATAAAAATAAAAAGATATCAACAATGTCACATTTTGCCCCAATCAATATATATATTTTTTTAATGCACACATGGTAGATATTTACCCCCCAAAAAACCTGTTTAACATTTGGATTGGCATGAGGAGAGAAACAGGGCACCTAAACTACTCTCGATCTGGGTCCTGTCATAAATACAGATTGAAAAAAACTAATATTGGTATAGAACAGACAAGTGTTATAAAAAATAAATACCTAATAATAAATACTAGAATAATATTCATACAAAATTATAGATCTGAACGGTTCTATAAGTTAAACTACTGGTATAGTAAAACAAAATTGTGGTCTACATGATTAAATATCCTCAGGAGGGAAAAGGGGTAACCGGCATCATTTTAAGTCAAAGCTGAATCCCATATGGAGAAGCATTTGTCTCTAAACCTATGCGACTGTTTTATCTTCTCTAGTTGTAGGAGTTGCATCAGGTCACTCAACCACATAGAGGCTGTAGGTGGATTTGTTTATCTCCTGTAAATTTCCCCACTGTGGGACTAATAAAGGATTATCTTATTTTAACAATTATTCTACATGCAAGCAGTGTCGAAAAAAGTGTCGCAATTATGTTTTTACGAGTGTTTTCTATCTATGATAGCAAATATGGCTGCTGCTGCGTTGGGTTGGAAATCAATATGAAGTGCCTCTGATGGCGTTTAAGATCACAGACCAGCAAGTTGCAGGAGTAGGGCTTGACCAAAATACATGGGTTGAATTGGCGTGGGGGTATTACGACATCGGTTGCAACTTGCGTCTGTTTTTGGATACATTTGTGTTAGTCTTGCTTTGGACAACGTGAGCTTAATGTTGGTCTTTAATTGTATTTTACTTAGTTGTGCAGAGGAAGTACTGTCATTCATGCCCTTTTCAAGCTTGACCTCTGAACAGGAGGTTAATACCAGCGTCGCTGTCAAGAAGCTTCAAAACTCACTAGACTTTAAAAGACAGAGGTTGGATCACTATGACTCAAAGTTGAATGAAGGCCTGCAGGGCATCCCCCTAAAAAACCTGAGTCAGCTCTTCTCTCACAGCAGAGAAACAAATACGGGTAAGGTAAATGGCTTTCAGCAAACAGACTTCAAACACTTCAGGTCAAGAACAGACATGCTGCTCAGAAACCTGCCGTCCATGTGTCAAGTAATGCTAAACAAGTGTAACGATGTAAAGACCATCGCTGGGCACTTACATGGCATCATCCTGGGTTCAGTGGACATATGTCTCCAGAAAGATCTCAGCAAAAAGAAAGCCTATTTACAGAAGAGCACTGTGTCCTCAAGTCCTGGGATGCCTCCATGGTATGTTAGTCATAACAAAAGAGGGTTGTCTCGCAACCAGCAGGGTGACTTTGCCTATTTTGTCTCTTCTAAACAAAAGCAGTGGATCAGAGGGTTTTCGGGCTGCAACTAATTATTTTCTAAATTAATCCATTAATTGTTTGTCCATAAAATGTCCATAAAATGTCAGAAAATAGTGAAAAAAGTGCCTATCATGTTTTATGAAAGCACAAAAGGGGTATCTTCACATTGCTTGTTTCTGGAAGAGAAAACAAAAAAGAGTTAACTATTTAAAATCCTTACATTAGAATTTTTGGCATTTTGCTTGGAAACCGATTGATTACTAAGACAGTTATAGCAGATGCTGTTTTTTCTTTAAATCCACTAATAATTTAAGTGTATTTAAATGTGTTCTGCATTAAGGATACATTAGGGAGGAAATATCTGCACATGTATTTCATCTGTTCTAGCTTGCTATCCAAGGAGACATCTCAAAAATCCCAACAAGCAAGCATCAGTCTCAAAAACAAAGTCTCACTGTCTGCTCCTCTAAGCACCACTTACACCAACCATAAGACACAGAGGGGGCTATTGTTCATGATAGTGAGGTATTTTGACTGAGACGGATGAGAGGACAAAAACATAGAAGAAAAATGATGCCATGCTCCCGCTACAGTACACACTGCATTTGCAACAACACCTGCCTGCATACTCTTTTCAGACACACAGTGACTCAAAGCAAAAAGAAAAAAAAACGCATTAAAAAAAGCAATCTTGCCCTTTGGTGAAAACAGCCATATAATTCATTGAGACATGCAGAGAACAATGAATACAAGGGGGAGAGTGGATCACAATAATGGCTTTTTATATCCTTGAGCTCTTGTCCCTTCAGGCAGGGTGAACCATACCCCATCCTCACTGAACACTACAGAAAGCTGCAATATTTCTGGGAGAAAGAAAAGAAAAAAAAAGAGAATATCTTGTAATTCCTCAGTCCTGAATGCAGTCAACTATACTCTTGCACACACAGAAAATAGAAAACTAAATATAAGCCTGCGGGCCACTTGTCTCTGATGGGAGAACGTGTTTACAGTAGCCATGCAACAGCTATATTTCACTAGTGGTAGTAAAAATAATCTCAGGGAGAGAAGAATTTACAACCCAAGCATATATCATACAGCCGTTTGCTTTACTTGTTCTTTTTATATCCAGGTAACATTAAAAAAAAAATATGTGTGGGCACAAGGAGATGGGTCCAAGTATCACCACATGACACAATGACACTTTCCACGTCTTGAGTCATGCAGGCCTTGACTCAGTCTTCACCTTCCCACAATGTTTCCATGGGAAAAGCTTGATGAATGCTCTATTCAGCTCTGAAAACCTCAGAAAAGGCTCAAGTGCAACAAAGCTTTTCCTTAAACGTCATCTAAGTGTGTTTGGGCAAAAACCATGTAGGGTGTTGTGCCACACCATAAAACGTGCTTAAAATAGTTATAGTATGAGCGAACTGCCTGCTGTGATTTCCTCTCGTGACCGAGCTTTTGTTATTGTCTTCAGGTTTAAGGGTGCATGAGTGGTGGTGCAGTAAGCAGACCGTGTGTCCACTGATGCACCAGCCGCCGGCAGGGCGCTGCTCTCGTATAACCTGCAGCTATTTACAACCCAAGTGAGCAGGCAGAATACATCATCACTAATTTTATACCATCAAAACAACGTGGCTTGTATAAAAACCTGAAATGGGAGCAAATCTGAAGGAGCCTTTTCTCTCTCGTTAAACCAGCTAGAACTAAAAGTAAGAAACTAACTAGGTGACTGGGCATTGCAGTGTTTACAAACAATTTAGTTTTTGCAATAAAGATCTACCATGTGATAAAAACTTCAAGAATTGTTCCTGCTCGTATGTATGCATGCAAAGGAGCATAGCTGCAATTAATTTATGTTGGACGGCAGCACACATTCTTTTCATATTACTCATGGCTAAACTACTTGAAGTCTTTAACAATATGCTAAAAATAACATTGAACAGAGCACATGCGGTACAGAGGGTTAGGTTATGTAAATCAAAACAGCTTAAAGGTTCACATACACATTTGATGTTTTGTTGTGTGTGAACCTACCCAGCATCACTGTAGAAAGGTGAAATGAAGAGCCCTGTCTGGGGGGCTGGTCCCAAAAATCTAAACAATAATTAATATTTTGAAGGAAAACCCCCGAGTGAAATTAAAAAGTTTGACACAACACAACTTCATAAACTGTCCCAAACTAAGCCTAACATAAGATGAACATTTGACTGACAGGTGTTTGTAGGTTCTGCAGCAGAGTAATTACCTTGGCATTATCTAGTATTTGATTTTGAGAAAATTAATTTGTTTTGGAAAGCATTTCAGACAGGATGTCAAACGGTTTAAATAAGTCAACTGAAGGGCATTACAACAGCTGATCAAATTTCACAGCTTAAAAAAACAAAAACAAAAGTACAGTCTGGGTCAATTCACCTTGTACAACTCCGTTATTTCTGTACCAAAGTACGTGTATCTCACCAACAGTCAGCACCACCTCGGGGCCACAATAAATCACATTAGTGTAGTCTGTGCAAAGAGAGGTGGCCTGAGGCTCTGGGAGTTACTAGCTAACCACAACGTCTGTCAGAGTCTGGAGCTGAGGCAAAGTCACAAAGCAACGTGAGACCGACTCTCACACGTCAGACACCTTTAACCCCCGTCAGATCGTCTGGTTCTCTGAAAGCCACGGATGTAATGACGTCACACCTATGATGAGACCCCGTCGTTGTGGTGGTGGAGGGTTATTTAATATGTTGGTGTAAATTAAAACGTTAACGTTACATCCAGATGAAACTCCCATCACTTTAAAGTTAGGCTGAGACGTCACAGTAAACCCAATTAACGTCGGCTGAATTAGGTGAAAATACAAGAACATTGACGCTCAACCTTTTTTTTTTATGCAACAAGTGATATACAATTGAACATTAACTGGCTCAGCTGAACCAGTCAACTTGTCCCAGGACCCTGGTAACACCAGTTATCTCACGGTGGGAACCAACGACAACGTGTCTGTTAACGCCACAACAGCAGCTTGTTCCGACTAGCTAAGTTAAACGTTAGCAATTTATGAACCGAAGTTAATGGAAATAATAAATCACAGCCAAACATCAACTTACCGAAAGTCCGCTCGAGGTGATTTCGAAATGTCCGTTAGTTAGTTGATTGTTTACAATAATTCCGCTGCAACGCTACTTGCTTTCTGAACTTCTCCGTGCCGACCAGTACTGCCCCGTCCATCCACATTTCTACGCCATGATGTACCGAGGTGACGATGGGATTGTTGGATATGGAAGTTGGAAAACTTGGGACGTCGTGGCAGGAAAACCCCGCCCCGCTGCTGGGATTGGCCCGGGAGCAGGAATTTATTAAACGATGGGCGTTCTGGTGCCTTCTCGGTACCGTTGGGAAGATGGGAAATGAGATAGTCGAGCAGTGTAAAACCACTCACTGTTGACATCAGCAATGCACAGGTCGCGAAGATTATTTAAAAACTATTCATCTTTATTTATCTGTTTATCACAGGGGGACGATTATAATAAATACCTGGAACAACCACAATCAACAGTTGTGTGACGTCCCTAAACGCGTTGAGCTCAA
Organism: Taurulus bubalis; assembly: GCF_910589615.1. Taxonomy (NCBI): domain Eukaryota; kingdom Metazoa; phylum Chordata; class Actinopteri; order Perciformes; family Cottidae; genus Taurulus; species Taurulus bubalis. Next base: position 12,554,517 of record NC_136597.1, on the reverse strand, counting down.
TAACAAGGAAACAGTCCATATTTTTGCCGAAACCTGAAAGCAGCATATTCCTCAAAGTATGGGAGGAGTCTGTGTGTCAGTTTTAAAAGCACTGGCGACATCAAGTGGTCTTTTGTGTCAGAGGCGGAATACGTGTATACTTTATCCTGTATTTTAATACGGGTAGATCAAATCAAGCATTCTGATTGGTTGAGAGTGAGTCACGAGGTGTAGTTTATTTAAGCAATAAGGTACGAGAGGCAGTAGTGTCGTGCAATAATGTACTGTTCAAGGGAGTTGTTAGGCCCGAGGCGCAGCGCAGGGCCGGCAAACCCTTGAACTGTACATTATTGTAGACACAGTACTGCCTCTCGTACCTTATTGCTTTTATAATATGGGTACCTGCGACTTTATAAATAGTAATAGTAAGCTCCCTTTCAGCACAAAATAGTTGTAGCCACCAAACCTTGTGTATCGCATTTCAGCAACAGAGAAAATAGTCCCGTACGTGTTTGGCGGTTGCATAGCAACCGCCATACACGTACGGGACGCACATACGGGACTATAAAACTGACTGCCTGGTCAGTAAATCACAGGTCGGTTGGAAGCAGGTGGAGGATGACACGCAGCCACCGATGTAAAGAAGTGCTCTCGCTGCTTCTGTCCGTCTTTTCTCCGTCATTTTTCTCCTCCATTATGTTTAGAGAACTTGCCTCGCGTCGGGAAATGACCGACGTAATTATCTCTCACGAGAAATTATCACGATTTTCGTTATGCTAGTGTGGGGGATGCTAAGTGAGCGTGTTCGCTGTTCCGTTTGAGCTAACGTTACTGTTAGCGAAGAGCCCCGTTGCAATACTGTGAACACTCAAGCAATACACCTGCAAGTTAAGGAAACCAACGTATGCGAGTCGTTACTGCGGACGTTACAATATCAAAGTTTACACGAAACATGTTTGGTAACTGTCAAGCTTGAAATGACAACTAACAGTCGCGCAATTTAAATCTACCTGTTGTTTTTAAGTGCTCACTGATATGGAACGTTATGTAGCTGATCAAGGTAGAGCTAGTTTTAGGAACTTAAATTTTAAGCAAAGTAATTAGTAACTTTAGCTATCTGGTAAATGTGGTGGAGTAAAAAGTACAATATTTCCATCTGGAATAAAGTGGAGTAAAAAGTATTACAATACGGGTAGATCAAATCAAGCATTCTGATTGGTTGAGAGTGAGTCACGAGGTGTAGTTTATTCAGCCATAAAGTACTGTACAGCCTGTTTACTTTTACAGCGTTCCATATCAGTGCGCATCTCAAAACAACAGGTAGATTTAAATTGCGCGACTGTTAGTTGTCATTTCAAGCTTGACAGTTACCAAACATGTTTCGTGGAAACTTTGATATTGTATCGTCCGCAGTAACAACTCGCATACGTTGGTTTCCTTAACTTGCAGGTGTATTGCTCGAGTGTTCACAGTATTGCAACGGGGCTCTTCGCTAACAGTAACGTTAGCTCAAACGGAACAGCTAACAAGCTCACGTAGCATCCCCCACACTAGCATAACGAACTACAACACAACGTCACTTCCTCCCTAAAATGAGACGAGAAATGAAAAGGGTTTGACCACAAAATCGTGATAATTTCTAGTGAGAGATAATTACGTCGGTCATTTCCCGACGCGAGGCAAGTTCTCTAAACCTCATGGAGGAGAAAAATGACGGAGAAAAGACAGACAGAAGCAGCGAGAGCACTTCTTTACATCGGTGGCTGCGTGTCATCCTCCACCTGCTTCCAACCGACCTGCGATTTACTGACCAGGCAGTCAGTTTTATAGTCCCGTATGTGCGTCCCGTACGTGTATCAAACACGTACGGGACTATTTTCTCTGTTGCTGAAATGCGATACACAAGGTTTGGTGGCTACCACTATTTTGTGCTGAAAGGGAGCTTACTATTACTATTTATAAAGTCGCAGGTACCCGTATTATAAAAGCAATAAGGTACTCGAGGCAGTACTGTGTCTACAATAATGTACAGTTCAAGGGTTTGCACAACTCCCTGAACAGTACATTATTGCACGACACAGTACTGCCTCTCGTACCTTATTGCTTAATTACGTGACATGAAAATAGAATTACTGCAGAAACGTGTTGAATTGGTATATGTCAATCAAGGTAGACTGAGAGGAGCAGTAAACATAACAATATATTTAGTTCGAATTCATTTAGGATCTGTGGCCGTCTGAAAGTTAATCTTGCCACAAGTGCATAATGGATATGTAATAACATCAAATGAGAAGGACGAGGCTGCACGGTGGTGTAGTGGCTAGCACTGTCGCCTCACAGAGGGCCCCGGGTTCGGATTCTGTGTGGAGATTGCATGTTCTCCACGTGTCAACATGGGTTCCCTCCGGGATCTCCGGCTTCCTCAGACAATCCAAAGACATGCAGCTTTGGTTAATTGGACTATAAATAATAATGGAATGGAGAAGGACAAATACAATTGCATTGTCACGTGATAGCAATGACTTACTCTATAAGAGAGATGCAATCAGACACAGCAATGATCAAAACTACAATCAAATAATGCAGCAAATAAAACAACAACAAAATAACAAAACAAAACATTGATCCAAAATACAGTAACAAATAAATAAAACATGGCAGAAATTAATGCTTTTCATCTTGTGATAACTTAACAAAACAATATCTAAAAGCTCCTCAACTCCATCTCCAAGTTATTGCGATGTAGTTTGTCACAGGGAATATAAGATATGATGCTGTAACGATTCCTTGAAATTTCAGTCCAAACATTGGCTCCCAGTGAATAGAAAAACCCACTCCGGGTCCCCCATGGGCCCCCAAAGCGGTGTCCCTCCTCAGCGGCCTCTCCACTTTCACTATGCTGGGGTCACATTCCATCATCTCCCGGATCCAATCATCATCCAGCGCTCCCTCTATGAACTCCTCCAGACTGATGATGGCTACAGACATAACAAGGACAGAGAGTGATTACAGACAAAGAGCAGAGGACAATGTGGTTTACTTCCCAACTTAATATTTGTCTGCAACAAGTGTTGGTATTAGTGAGCAAGAGCATAATGTTTTTAATGTTAGTCTGCCAATTATTATTATATAACATGTGTAGGAAGAATATTAGTTGTCTTTAATGTTTTTCTAAATGTAAGCAGTATGTGGAGGCATATGTACACCATTTACAACCTAAACTGTATCCTCTATGGAGATGCAAGATTACAGGGCACAAAAGCACATTCCATTCTGAGGCCCTCACTACGCTTTAGCATACATGATAAATGTGTTGAACTTAATAACTTTTAGCTTCAGGATTCATCTCATATATGTTTCGTGGATTCAGCATTATTTAACATTACACAAGCTGTGGTTTATCCTCAATCAAATGCATTACCTCAGCTTTAGGTATGCGTTTTCTTTATCTTTTTTAACTGTCATTAATTAAATCTTAGAGTCTTAGACTTGTCTAAGTTGTCTTGTTGGTACATTCCTCAGATGTAAGAGGGTTGGGTTTGGTTAAAGCAGCTGTCCCGCTCATCGTATACACATCTTGTCAACAAAAGAGAAGCGCACACATTAACATCCAGATTTGCTCTTCATTCTTCCTGATTGTTGTAACTTTATAAACCATTACTATGATACAGCATTTATTATTGTCCTGTTCCAGCTGTAGGAAAAGTATATCCTCCAGAATCACGTGGTATCCAACAGAAATTCATTCAGTGTAGTTCACCCCATTATTGTCCAATGTGCGGAACATCTGTTCCACATACTCTGCCGACTCACTGCCCACTTGTTCCATTGCAGAAATGCCTTTGAAACTCATGAAGAGGGATCAGCCCACTTGGACATTCAATAATAAACGTTCTATCACAAAAAGACAAACAACACATTTGCCTAATAAAGAGAATAACAATGTATGTTGCTGTAATACACATGAAAGCATAGGGCATTTTGGGTAAAATGTCAGATTTGAGAAACATGTCCTTTGATATTAAGATAATTAAGGTCAACCTATCCTCTCTCTGTGGGGATTACACATGTTACTCACAACCTGAGACTAGAGTGCTAAGAGAATTATGGTATATGATTTTGAACCACTTCACTACAACACGGCAAAGTGAAGCTAATCAGTTGTGTGTAGTCACGGAAAAATAAAGTAGAGCTAGAGACACTATCCCTGAACCGAATACAGATATAACATGAGAGAGAAAAAGAAAAGAAACAAAAGGCAAAGGATGTGGTTTGTAGATTTTTCTGGAAAATACCTTATTCTACACAACAAAAGAAGATCTATAGTGTTCTTAAATACTGCTAATAATAATAATTTACTTGAACAGGCATCTTCTACCTAAATACACATGGAGCATGTGGTTAATTAACAGCATCCCTGTAGACAATTTTAAAAGCCAAATGAAAATCTTACCTGAACCACTCGTACAGCTCAGTAACACAAGACCCAAGGTCTAGAGTAGTAGCTTGGCCCATTCTGGAAAGGAGCAACAGCTTTGTATTTACCACTGACTTTATATGCATAACAAATCCCAGCTTATGCCACACTTTCTTAATTGCATCAACCACTGCCTTACCACATTTGTTAAATTACTCTAAACTAATCTCCTCAGGGGGGAACATAAAGGAAGGTTGTAAGTAGGTTCAGTATAAGGCAAATGTGATTACTCATAAAGCAGGCTGCTGATTCTCGATTAAGAGAGGCTACTCACCAAGCGTGCTGTCTGTTCAATCCAAATGTATCTAAAAATATGTCCCACGTTCCTGTTGATGGTTTGGTAAACTAATATTTATTAACAACATAATAACAAGATAGTCCAGACATGTTGACAGAATAGCAGCAATATACATATACAGTAAAGCTTTCTCTGGGGCATAAAAATTAAACAAGAATGAACTTATAGAGTGGCAGGAAGTGGTACACTGGAGGCAGTAACAAGCTGTCAACAGCCCAATACAAGATTAATGTCAATCTTACTGTGCAGCGATAGCTGCCTGTGTCATCAGTCTGTTTCAACTTTCCAGGTCTAGTGATACAACTAATAATAAATTGTTCAAAAGCGTCATGCAACTAGTAAGAAAGCCGGGCATCAAATCAAAACATAACGTTCCCATCCTTAAAAACTCTACTGTTGTATTTCAAACAGAAACAGAAAGGAACATGTGACCTCTCAGCAAGGTTTATCACTCAGTCACCACCAATTAAGCTGAAGTGGAAGCAATGTTTTAGATTTCAGGGGGAAATTACAGCTACAAGAGTACAATGATTGATCAAGAAAAATAACAATACAAAATGGACTTGTTGCCTTTAAAAAGACCAGCCTGTGTCTATGGCACGACTCCGTAGCTCTGCTTGTTTGGTTAGGTTGTGAGTGAGTGCTGACATGTACGACACAATTCCTGTTTTTATCTGTGAACAGGCTTCTCCTTCTTCCATGATGTGCACAGTATGCGTCAAGTCAATCCAATGATACATTTTAGCCCTCCTTTCGGTTGCCAGGCTCAAGGCAGTCTCCATAAGCAACATGGGTTTATCGAGTGTCCGAGCAGACATGTCCAAAGGCACTTCGGACACAGGCAGGAGGGTCCTTGTGAGCTCAGCTGGTCCATCCACTGGCTCATTATTCAAGCATTAGATAAAAGAACACAGTTTTCGTTGATTCACAACAGTGTCTTCAAGAGTTCTTGCTGGAAAAGCCTCAACAGTCCTCATGAGGTGGTTCTAAATTGTGATAAATATAACAAAACAGTCACAAAGGTATCAAACAAGCCCATAATCAAATCATTGTAGCCAAAACAATAATTTTCTTGAACTGAAACTATGTATATCATGTTTGTATTATTTGGCATCAGCAAGGCTGACGTGACAATAATTTGACATATTTGGATAATTCTACATGTGTACCTTATATATTTACCCGTAAAGCCATCTGGGTCCCACATGATACTGATGTATTAATGACATGATGACATGATGACTGTCAATATTTTGTTAGTAAAATCCAAGATTTGCAATTGTAAAAATGAGCAAAAGGAAATTCAACATGAGGTAAATTGCAAAAGGGATCCACACAACTTAGTGACTCATCCAAGTTCTCACCAAATGTCATATTTCAAGTAGCATATAATCATCTAGCTTCAAGAGTTTTTGAGTCATGCATGATATAGGAGTGACAATTACATGAGTTAGAAAGGAACATACCTTAACATTTTGAATTTATGGAATGAAAGCTCAGCATAACATAATCCCTTTATAAATGTATGCAGGAAAAAATTGTGTGTCTTTGACAAGCAAATTAAAATGACCATATTTTTTTTAAATTGTCAGTGCGTAGTATCAAAAAAATGAGAAAAGGCTAAAGTTATGGCTTACCTGAAAGCTGACAATAAGTGTAAGAACATGGACGCACAGGTAAAAGTACAGACTCTTTAAACTGGAGGATAAAATACTGCTAGTTACTCTCTCTGTTTCCATAATTTCCTGAGTTAACACTTCTACCATCAGACTCAGCGATCAACCTCAAACATGTATTGATACAATTTCACAATTGTGGAAGGAAGTAGTACTGTCATGCCCAGAAAGCTATATTGATTCATGAATGTTCAACCATCAAAACTGGCTGCTCTCTGACAAATGTATGTAGGTGGATTATCTCTGCCAATAAATATTTCATGTTTAGAGTTAGGAAAAATCCAATGAAGGGCAGCCAACATTGAGGGTTTAATGTCTATACAAGGGTACATACTAAAATATTTTTTCCACACAAACTATGCCTTCAAGACAGATATAGTTTGAAGACATGGTGTTTGTAATCATACCAAAACCACACATACAGTTTTTTCAAGTCAGTGTACAAGATAGGAGGTTGCTGGATTGTTTTCACGGAGAATGTTCAGATACTGACAAGAGGAAATCTCTGAGCGGCGCATCATTCGGTGACTCAAAGTTAGAGGTTATGGAAGTGTGGTCTGCTGTGGTCTACCAGCTGTGGCCTAACAACAGCGTGGATCCTGAGGGGCAACACAGATGGGCCAGGTTGTGAAGGGGTCTTCCTCACATTTGAATTAAACAATATAGTATAATCAAAAGACAACCTTTAAAAAAACAAACATTGAATCGATTCAGTGCAATTCTTTTTTTTTGCATCATCACTCCTAACCCGCTCAATTGTAGGTGGAGGAGAGAGTCCCGAGCCATCATGCCACTGTCATTTGTGTTCATGGGTTCTTCAACCTTGTGAGGCCTCCTCAGTTAAACAGAGGATGAGAGTAAATGTGAGGAGAGCAGTGAAGAACAGCGTTTCAGGGCAGGCAAACCGCTGTAAGGCTTTAGAGGCACATCCTCCTTCTGACAACGAGGTGTCTCTTGTTGCTGCCGATCCCTGTTAGAGCAGCCACACGGAGACTGCACAGCGTAGGTGGAAAAAGGTTACGAATCAATTAAAAAGGAACGCTGTCTGAGAGAAAAGCATTTAAGTAGTTCTCATCACAAAAATGATGTCCTCAAGTTTTTCTTGCAGGGCTACAGCGTCACACTGTAAGAGCATTCTATAAAGACCAGTGCATCTCTTCGAAGTCCACAGGCTCGCCCAAGTTTGTGTCCGTCTCCAGGAGGCTCATGATCACTGCCATGGCTGCTTCGTCATTGCTCAGGCTACTAAGGCCCGGTCCGACCACGCTGTCCAAATCCAGCTGGGTGTTCTCTTCTGAGGTGAGATCGGAAAGAAGTGAAAGAAAAGAAGAAATGTATGGATTCATAAGAGGAGATAACTAAATATGATCCTATATCAAATGTATAAATAAGGTCACAAAGAGGAGCAGCGAGAGTACCTATGAGCGATTCTGTCCCTGAGCATGCAGCTCCCTGGGGCTCATCCTCTGAGCTGGACTTTCCTGGAATCTCCATATCTGTTGCCTCTCCATTTGGCACCTCACGACCAAAAGAGGAACAAATTATAGCCCGAGCAGGAACACGGCAGGACTTAAGTCATGATGTAAAAAAAGAGGAAAAAAATGTATTCTGTGCAGGCTCAATTATGCCTTCAAACTTTTGGAGGATATTCATTATCATTTCCCAGTACATACAGCAGATTGTATTACTTTATGGTTTTTCTAAGGAAATCTTTTGCCATTACTGTGAGATGTTTAAACACCAACACCTGACAGAGCCTCTTTAGCCAGAATACCAATTTGAAACATGTTTTTCTGCTTGGTAAATGAACAGTGAATAAATCATTGGAGGGGAAAAAGATTGTATTTGCAAAATGATTTCCCCCCCGATATAATTAACACCTTATTGAAGTAGTGAGAGGTACTGCATTTCTATTGCATTTTGCAAAAATAAATGGGGCAACAGCAATAATGTTCCCATTGATTTGGTGTCATTTCAACTTCAGTTGTTTGACTGAACTTGAACACAGGTGGATATCCACCAAGTAGGTACTGCCCAAAGTATACTCTAATGTAGGCCTAAACCCCTACACCTAGAAATATATTGTTTTTTTATTTTATAATTTACACTCACACTGAATACAAAAGCATTTGAGACAGAAGCACAAATGATTGAGATATGCTTGTGCATGCAAATTACATTTTTGCTGATTTGATTGTGAGTTTGCGGACACTTATCGTGTGGTAGACTGAACGGGCTGACGCTACCACTGGAAGGAGAGGAGTTCATCCTGAAGAAACACGGACACAGATCAACTTAAAAACTGCAGTAGTAACAGAAGTAACATTGTCAACAACTTCTAAGCATAGCAATTGTCAATCAGATGTACTTATCTCTATCACTGTTACAAAAAGTAAAGAGGACTTGCTCTCTTGTGAGGCCACACCTGTTGTAATCCAGCAGTTCATTGGCAATCTGGGTCCCAATGCTTCCAGCATAAATCATTGTTCCAGATGTGGTGGAGATGCCTGGTATAACTGGCGGGGACTTCTTGCCATCTTCTGCAGAAAAGACAGTGAAGAGTAAAATGAACAGATGCTTTACAGTGTGCAATGGCTTCACCATCCGTCTGTATTTTCAACTATTACAGGGCAAAAGATCTTTATTGTCTTTCTTCATTTTAACTCACCGTCAGAAGTCTTGCAATTGCTCGACTGTTCAGACTTGTTTCCTGATTGACTGGTTCGACTGTGATCGCTCCTTGTTGTGGGACAGAAAAAACGATGAAGTACCGATATATATACAATTTATCTATCTTGGGTACAAAGATATATACGTAACGCACAAAGGGACTGACACATATACTCACGATATAACCGTGTTAGTTGAAACTATGTATTCTACTTCTTTGGTCCATGGATTCACAAAACTAAACCACTGACTTTGCAAAGTGACAAAAGAGCCATATTTTGTTTTGAACTTGTAGCAGTTTGTTTCTATTTTGTCTTTACTCCGCAGCACTGTGAAGAAAACAATGAGAGGACGAGTTAGAGGACTAAACAGAAAGTAAAGCATCTGTATGATCTGCTTCAGGCAGAGAACACCAAAAGCAAAAGGACCAGCTGGACATCAGATGTGCAAAAATTCAATAAGTGATTTTCCTCTGCATCAACACATCCGCTGAATTGTGAATTCTAATTTAACCTAAATAGACCGAGATAATTGAAGAATGTAGGTGTCATCTTGGCAGACATTTAAAAAAATAATAATAAAGGATCCAAGGCAATTACAAAAAAGATAAATGGTATGTAAGTCAATGAAGTGTTATTTGCCTTTTCGATGCCTGTCAGCTAAATGCGGTAAATCATCTTGATGGAAGTACTCATAGCATGATGTCCCGAGCAATTCTTGAGGAAGATAACCAAGAATGGTTGTGGCTCTGCAGGAGGAAATATAAATATAAGTGTTAAAAGAGCATTCAAGCATTTCATGCTTGTATGAAATACTTTAAAACAACCATTGTATTATCTAGAATCACTATATTTGAAATGTCTCAATAATTGTACATGTTATCAAAGCTGTGCACCAAGACAATACAACCCCGTAATTGAAATTAAATTTGACCTTTGATCGACGAAGGTGAATTTGCCATCCATGGCACAACGTGTGAAGAACTCCGTGGGTTTAATGCTGAATTCTCCATTAACCTGGGGAGATGAGTGGCAGTGGACGCGTCCCACCGCCACCAGGCAGCTGAAGTGGGAGCTGTCCTGCTTGTCTGCCTCGCCCTCCCCCTCTGCTCCCAACTGACTGGTGGGCCAGCTGCGCATGTAGCCTGTGCAGTGGACCGTGCAGTACTTCTGCGACTCTGTTGTCACATGCAGATACAAATCACAACATATATATATATATATATATATATATATATATATATATATATATAAACAAAACTTAAACCAGGGTTTTCACTGTTTGCCCTCTTTCAGACAAAATCAAGACAACTTTGACATTTTGAGCCATAGAAATATTCAGATTGTTTCATTCCTCTAATGTCTTTGTCTTACTTCTATGAAGGGGAAAACAACTCTAGGTTTTGTAACTACAGTTCCCATAATGCTTTGGAAGATCTTAAAAGAAAATATAATGTTGCCATGGATTGTGGGAGTCACCGTATTTGTTCATATTTCGGCAAATTGGCCTCATTAAAAGTATCCTGAATAAGCAGCTCACTTTTGCAATCTGTGAACTACTTTGATACTGAAGATCACTTAAAAACATGATGATGCTCATGTAAGTTCAGGAGCCAAAGAGCATATTTTTCTCTGTTGTCTATGGAATCGCAAAGTGTTTAAAGGATTTGATCCGAGTGACTGATGGCTGAGGAATCGTCGGATTTTTGACTAAACCTCTGCCTCACAGTTTGAACACGTCTGCTTTACACTAATACTTCTCGTGAATGTTGAATATCATATTAGCAGATATACATAAAACCAAATACATTGACTGTACCAAAGTGATCTGCTGGATAAACCACAGGATATTTTCCCCACCTTTCTTTTTGGAGGTGCTTGCTGGGAATTCCTTCTCTTCCACTTTGACAGAAATGTTGTTGTACTTCATGCGGCAGAAGAATGAGCGGCGTGCACCTGAACACAGCCGCGCTGCACCGACCGGGAGGTCAGCCTGGACCTGCAAGCCCGCTGAAGACATGACAGGAATGTTACATGCTCTCTCTCTCTCTCACTCTCTCACTCTCTCTCACTCTCACTCATTCTCTCACACACACACACACACACACACACACACACACACACACACACAAAACTATGAACAGACAACAGAAATCATTCCTTTACTTTTAGCATCTATCAGGCGTTCACGAGGGTATAATTCAGAAGCTGACAGCTGCTCCTTCACTTTTTCCATGTCCTTTGGGTGTATGTAATCAAACAGGCTCTGTCCAATCAGCTCCACCTGTAGGAAGAACAAACAGCCCTAAATATGGCGCCCAGGGCTGATGAAAAGAATTGTCAAAACAATTCTGCATGTAATGTAGTTTCTGCTGGTAAATACAATAATTTAACAAAATATTTGATTGATTGACAACCAGATACTTAAGGAAGCATATGATGTCCTCAATTAATCAAAAATATGGTCTATATACTGTGCTCTCGTGCCCAAATACTTAGCTTTTTCATCATCAGGAGTCAGGCGTGTCTGCAGTGGATTATTTTCACACAATGCTAGATGTGGCGCTTCAGGTGCATGCACGTGCTGGTGATATTAGTTTATGATAACAACCCTGGTGGCTTCTAGTTTGTTAAAGGTTGTGCCGCGACAACACAATCCATCTGGTGTGTCCGGGTTATTACACGAACAAAGATGTTGCTGATACAGAAACAAATGTAAAAATGTTACCCGACTATAATTTAATATCTTCGTGACGGACTCTGAGGCAAAAACTATTTTCCCACGATCACAGCCCACGACAAACAGGAACCCATCTGCAGCCTGCACAACAAAAAATATGGGAAAATAATGTGATCCAATGTGATGTCAAGACAAATGTACGAGGCAATTGTGCATACATTTTTGTTCTATTTATATATTTAGTTGTGTTTAATATAGTTTTTAAACTAAACAGAATAATATAAAATGATTATCATAAAAAATCAGCGCATCAAATTAAAAAAGTAGACAGTTATTAAAACTAAAAATGAAATGCATGTTAAGAATTTTGATAATCTCTAGCTATCAATATCCTTATTAGACGAGCAGGACCCTCAGGAAAGCAGAGGAGTTGTTTACCCTGAGGACGAGGTGTTTGAGCTCCTCGTTGGGGAGAAATGACGGCTTGCAGCTGGCTTCAGAAAAAGAACTGGATGAACCTGAAAACATGGAAAACATTGTTACACGGCCAGTCCAATGTAAGATTACTATTTAAGAGTTAGGCATTAGCTATGAGTTTATTTCAACATAGATATCATTATCAACGCAATCGTTAACAACATAGAGCTCACTAAATCGACTGTTGAGATTCAGAAACATTATGAAATTGCTAAAAACATGTCAGAAGGGAGGGCAACTAAAAGACTGGACAACTCCCATAATCCTCCTCTCCTGTTCTCACATGCTAATTAACTTGCTAAGCTTATGTGTGAAGGCAAATAATGAATGCTTACCCAAACTGTCAGACACTGTTTACAGACACACTTCCTCAATCAACTTGAACCTGCCATACTTGCTATAGTTTTCCTGCTCAGTGAGGGATTATTATCAAATTGACTTTCAAATTGTCCTCCAAATAGAGTTATCAGCTGTAAGAGCTTCAACTGGTTGTATTTCATGCAAACTAGCGAAATCGGCATCTGTCATTATGACATGTTTTGGCAAATTAAAAAGTTGCCAAGATGAGCAACCTGTGCTGACGTCACGGCACTAAATCTGACTCATACGGCATCCATAATAAGCAAAACGACAACGTGATTGCCATATTATGTTTGTAAACGGACTAACCGAGCCACTAGTGTCTGACAGGCTGTGTGTGATTCACTGCAGAGGCGAGTGTTTCTGCTCACATTCATGAACCTACAACAGTGGAGCAGCGCTGACACACCGCCCTCGTCTTATACACAACGCTTACATATGTATGCATGTACACACATATATATGTATGTACAGTATGTACACACATACATATGTATGCCTCCTGGTGCACATTTGCATATGCATCAGGAGGCGGTACTGGTGCACCTATCTGACAGTGGACTTCCACCTGCTGTTAGAAAATGGCATATGCCGTTGGAACAGGAGCTGAATTCCACTGCAGGGATCGATATATGATGATATGATGAGAGACATACCATCGGACACTTTTTGATCTCGGTGTTACTGTAAACGAACTGGAGTGGAAAAGCCGATTTAGTCTGAAATGGTCAACATTTGACAGTGTTTTGGCTGAGTCAGATATTCAGCCGGAGGAAGGCTGCTCGCATCTACACCAAGAGACACAGCGAAGTAATAAAACATGATTTCAGGCCCTTTTCCTGTGTCATCTTCCTAGTCGCTGCTGGATGTGGTACTGTAAAACCATCTGATTGCCACTTTGCAGCTGCTGAATGTTGCCAAATATCAACATTGTCTAAACCGCTATAAGCGGCCAACTGGAAGAACAAACACAAATGCAAGAGAAACAATGTGCGGGGCAGCATAAGGTGAATATAGTACGCACAGGGGAATTCATTATTTTACAATAACCTACATTTATTATCCACACAAAACGTGGCGAATGTTCTTGTTAAAATGGTACCTTTGAGAGATTTGAGGTGCTGCACAGCCATTCTGAGCACAGTGAGTTTGTCCACTTTACGGGACAAGGGGTTACAAGAAGGGATCATGGCTGAGAGTTTGTCAATGAGATTGTTCATTTTGTCCCGTCTCCTCTTCTCAATTTGGCTATGCGGTTCTCTGCAGAGACATTAAATAAGAAATAATTCACACAATTAAAAGGAGTTTTCTCCTTTCAGTTTACAGACCATCTTAACCTGTGAAATATAGCATATTATATAGCATAGAGAGATTATCTACCTCCTTCTGCTTAATGGGTCGTGGCTATCTGGATCATGGACCATGCATACTACTCATTATATGAATCATTTCTGTCACATTCATTGAATGTGCTGTAACTCCGTTACGTTATTCATTCTGGCCACATGACATCTATTGCTTCTGTCCATCCGGGGAGAGGGATCCTCCTCTGTTGCTCTCCCTCAGGTTTCTTCCCCTTTTTTTCCCTGTGAAAGGGTTTTTACTATCTTTATTGGGGGAGTTTTTCCTGATCCGATGTGAGGTCCCGGGGCAGGGATGTCATGTGTACAGATTGTAAAGCCCTCCGAGGCAAACTTGTATTTGTGATGTTGGGCTATACAAAATAAACTGAATTGAATTGAATTGAATATAAATATATAATATTTTAAGATGAATGATAATATTACAAGAAAATAGGATTGTAGGTTATAAATATGATGGTGTCAAATTTAACCGACCTGAAGCATTTCATTTTGAGATGTCGGTCCTCTCCATCTGATCTGTAGAAATGTTGAAAGGTATTTATGCAAAGCAGCAATATGCAAATAAAGAAAAGTCCTCAATAAACAGATCAGCCCAAAATTAGCACACAGTACCCATTTTGCTCATCTTCCATATCTTCCATATCTTCCATATCCATTGAAACAGATTTTGTATCCCTAGGAAGAAAATGCATCAATAGCAACTTGCAACAATTTAGGTCACCCGATTCAAGAGGTTTTCTGTCATTCAAATAAAAGCAATCACACTACTCACTGGTTGTCCATGCTGCCCTTGCGCTTCCGAGGTATCTCCATGCTGAAGGACATGCCAACAGCTGAGGATGGGGTCATCACGCTGGGCAAAGGAACAGAGCCACTTTGGTTTTCTTTAACCAGCACCTCTCCTGAAACACACAAGACACAATGAGCTGCAGGACTTGATTTCATTTGATTGATTCATTTCATTTCACAGCCTTGCAAGTAAATATGTAACACTCCTTACGCCTTATAACTACCATCAAAGCACCCATCAACTTATTGAGCCCAAGCACACATGATCAGCCTCTGTGTAAGTCCATGGACATAACTGGTTGTTCTGGTATAGCTGTGCAACATCAGGTTTCACTGCAAAAGAGGTGTGGTTAAGTTCATCACTGCAATTTCTTTTTGCAGGTGAAAGTTACAGGAGTGCCTGTGATGTATGTGCAAACTACCGCTGTAATGTGTTATCAACTGGTGTTGCTCCTAATAGCTAACTTGGCTGAAGCAAACCCCATCATCTGAATTGCTGAATGTAGAATAACACACACACACACACACACACACACACACACACACACACACACACACACACACACACAAAAAGGTGGAATCAGTGACTATTGGAGCATTGATGGCGGAAGGAGTTGTGGCCGATTGTTTTTGACTGCAACCAACATATATTTTTAGTTTTCATTAATAAAGATCTTTTACAATCAATTTGATTATTGAGTAATGCAGAGACTTTCACTTGTGTGACATAGCAGCGGATTTTACTGATGGAGTTTGAATTAAAGAAGTCAGCTGCTGTCCTCTCAGCTGCAATGGAAACTTATATACACTTAACCCTCCTTGACTCATAAATGAAAAGCCTTCGACTAACCCATCAATAAACTAATCCTTTCAGCCCTACGTCTCAGCCCAGCTCAAAACAATCCATCTATGCTACAAAAACGTGCATGCTGTCAATGCCTGAATGTTGCTGCTTGTCAAAGCTGCTGTGGTGGAGCTGTGCAGAGACTACAGACAAGAACTTTGCAGCTCTACGGCCTCCTTTACTGTACCTCTAGTGTATATTCAGATCAAATGTGGAGCTGCCATGACTGTGGCCTCAGAAGTATCACAGGGAGAGAAACTCGGGAGAATGGTACGAGACAGACCAAATACAGCTAATACCAATGGCACCTATTTTCTCTGCTCCACAGACCCTGTGACCCAAATAGCCATTAACAGATCAGCAACAACCTGATTTTTAATCCACCTCCCCCTGTCAAGATCTGTTGGATTACAGGTTTAAGCTTTGTTTATATTCGTGCTTGGCACTGCAGTGCGAGCCTCTGCAGACGGCGCAGAACGCATACGCTATGCGCTGCAATATTCTCAGAAATGGCAGAGGTCATTCACACTAAATGAACTGTGAGGAATCAGAAAGACAACAAGTGTAACCCATAGATATGCTCATAGACTAGGTGTAACCTGCAAAAAGCCATAAATCAACGTCCACAATGCAGAGGAGGGATTGTAAATACCTGTAAACTCATATCTCATAGTCATGGCCAACTTTATTGCCTTTGTACAAGGCCTGTCAAGAAAAAAAGTCAAGTATTATATGTATGAGATAGAAAAAAGGTGCATGCCAGCTGTTATTACATCATTTTCTGGCGCATACCTCGCACCAACTTCACTACACTGAGTATAAACTAAACTTTACAGTGAAGGCAACTAAAAGACTGGACAACTCCCATAATCCTTCTCTCCTGTTCTCACGTGTTAATTAACTTTCTCAATCACTCAATCCATCAATGAGCATCTGCTGCACTTGAATAAACCCATGAGCTGTACTGTATGTGTCACAGCATCACAAAAAAAAAAGGATGGATAGTTTACTATGTAAAAATGGCAATTTATTTATATACATCACCAGCAAGGTATTCATATTGAAGCATCAGACGAGGGACTTAGTGTGCGCACTTTCAGGCAAAGATTCACAGATGTATTCATAATCATGCAGCAATGGTCAGCTGAGCCATCCTACGTAAATTATACACACAAACATCTGGGATCCGCGCACTAAGTCCACAGTGTTTCATGGTTGCCAACACAATAGCTTGATTCTATAACACTCAAGTCACCATAACGCAGTTATGCTATTGTAGCACACAGCTAACTACATGCTTAGTTAATGCCAATTAGTGTTTGTTAGGCAGAGAAACCCATGTTGTATGGAAAAACAATCTTAATATGGACAAGGAGGAGAATCAACTAGATTCTTCTTTTCAGTTGACATATTGTTAACATGGTATATGATTATTTCATTTATGTTTAACTGCTCATATAAAAAATTTAATTAAGATCCTCTTTAGATTACGAGTTCCATATAGTCCCTTTGAAAGGCCCACTGTGGCATCCTGACTGGGCACTTCCAACGAGCACACCCTACAAATCCTTCTCTAATTGACAGACGCTTTCAAAAGGGCAGCCATTTTATTACTTTAACAGCAAAGCTTCCTCACAGCTTTCTTTTGTGAGTAACGGCATGCTAAAAGCCTACTGAAATGGAGTATCCTAAAACAATAAATCAATTTGCCAATCGCCTGAGCAAAAATGACAAACAGTAATTGATTCCAGCTTCTCAAGTGTGAGGATTTGTGGCTTTTCTTTGTCTGTTTGCTGATGTTCCAGTAGTTTCCCAGAAGTTTACTGAAAGCACAAATACTTTATTCACCTTTCTGAGGAAAGATCACTACTCAAAATGGGTTGTAATCAGTTCCCAGAACTTTATGTTTAGTAACTGGTCTTTGCCTTTGAAAACTAAACATTTTGCCCATTGAGGCTAATATGTTGTCAAGTATTTCAGCAGTCTCCATATTATTAAAACTAACTTACTTGTTTTGTAGTTTTACAATATGTTATTGACAAAAAGCGTAGTTTAACTCAATACATTTACACACATTGACCTTCAAAAAAACCTTCTCCACTAAAATAAACTGGCAGTAGTATACAAAAAGTGACCATCTGAGCAATTAATAAATTAAAGTTAACTGTCCTATTTTGTTTTGTTCGATTTACACATTTGTAACAACCATGCAATACGCTTATAATCAATGTCTTAATGCAAAA
Organism: Taurulus bubalis; assembly: GCF_910589615.1. NCBI lineage: Eukaryota > Metazoa > Chordata > Actinopteri > Perciformes > Cottidae > Taurulus > Taurulus bubalis. Next base: position 12,536,661 of record NC_136597.1, on the reverse strand, counting down.
TGCAGTATCTTAACCTTTTTGTGCAGGAAAGATATTGTGACATTGAATGTAACATGTATGTCTAAATGATGCATAATGGCTGAGGTTGCTGATTGTTATCACAAGTCATCGAAAAGTATCAAAAACCTTAAGGCCATAGTTTTGATCAGATTGAGCCCTGTGTTAACCTAAAGTATATAAATGGCCCTTCCACAGTTTACCATATATTTATGTTTACAAGGATAACTCGTGTTTATTTCGACAAGTGAAATATAGTTGGTTCTTAGACTTGTTGATTTCAGTGGCATTAAATGGCAGCTGAATATGTGTTGACAAGTAGAGACGTAACGTTGCAGTCGCGATGTGACAACAAGGACTTAAAATTGGCCCAGAAAATCTGTCAGACCGATAAATTTACGCTCGGCCTAAAAGGCACCGAGTACTAACGCTAGTTTAAACTAGTCTGGGTCGTAAGGCACGAGATGTCAAAGAGCCAAAGACATTCACGGTGACACATGATCATGGCCTGTAACGCCGCCTCTGACTTGGTAAACAGGTCTCCCTGCCAGATATAAACATGAACATGTCATTCGTGCTGTCATTGAAGACAAGTCGAGCTGTAACCTTCGTCATATTGTGCACAATACGCAGTTGAGGTGATGAACATCGTGTAGTGTTACATCAATGGCGTAGATGGCGAGTTTGCTCTACTGATCTACTGACCTAGTTTCGGGAATAGCGCGGAGTTGCGGTCAACCGACGACACAGATTGCCAAACACGTAAACACGCCGCTGCGCTTCTCTCCTTTTCCGATGTATGTCAATGCCGCGCGCATATACGTGAATATTCATACTGGTAAATATCTGAAGTAGTGTTTAAATTACCTGCCGGGTCGCCTCCCGATCTGTCACCGCCGCCGGCCGCTGTATTCCAGGCCGACATGGCCGGAGCCGGAGCGCTGGGGCCCGGGACTCCAATGCATGGATGAGGCACTCGACTAACGTTACTGCGGGGTGTTGCTGTGTTAATACGACATATTATGGGGGAGACGAGACGGCGGCAGAACAACTGCCTTATATATAGAGATATATATATAAATATCTATGTGCAGAAAAGAAGAGGGAGAGAGCGCACAGACGAGCACCGAAGAGCCAATAGGACAGAGCAGAGAACTGGGGGAATAGTCTCCTCCTATCGCCGCATCAAAATCACCGTTGCAGCTCCATGAATCGCTCTGCTTCTTCTCTATGTTTTAGGAAGGTTGGCGAAAAATATAGGTGGTGCATTACCGCCACCAACTGGTATGAAGTATGCACGTGGGTGTACATTCACTAAGTCTAATAATAAAGAAAAGGAAATGGCAACAAAAGCGTAACATAATTAAGTAGGTAAGCAAGATAAATTCTCCCATATCAGGTTTGTTTTTATAATCGAAATACAAATAATAGCCTGGTTTGACTCTTGACCCGCCCGCTGTGGCAGGGCCTTTTTCAGACATTGCAGAGGCGCCTCTCCAGAGAAGGGATGCACTGACACCACTTTTTTTTAAGACCAATTATAAGTAATTCAATTCAATTCAGTTTATTTTATATAGCCCAACATCACACATACAAATTTGCCTCGAAGGGCTTTACAATCTGTATACAAAACATCCCTGTTGTTTTTACAAATTACATGATTTGAGTGTGTAACATAGTTGAATAGGTGCGTGTTAAATCCAGCTAAAATGGGAAACATATGCCACCTGCTGTTGCAAATGTGTACCTGCGCTTAATATAAGACGCAAAGGACTCTGGGAAATCCTCAGAGTAACGGAGGATCCCTTGAAGAGCACGCGCTGTCCGCAGGAGCTGACTGTTTATGTGTCCTTTTCTGTCATGAATGCAGAAACATAAGAAACCTGCTGTTGCCACAAGCCTGCCCAGCTCCAGGAGATTCATTTGATCAGGAGACATCTCATAGAGGATACAAGTGCTTGCCGATACTGAGTACCAATATGAGTAACTTTGAAAAAGTGTTTTATTTTCATCAGATGTTCCTCATTACCCGTTAAGCTCTATGGCATTTTTTTAGGATTTAGCTCGAAATAGCATACCCAAACTAAAAAGGGTGTATCTCTGCAACCACAAGGGCTATTTGAATAATTTTGGTGTTATAATAAAGGCAACCCTTGTGAGCTTTTGGTCAGATGTGTAAATATTAGTATATATGTTGCTGGCTAAGAGTAAATAAAGATTGAAACACAGAAAAAAATAGAAGTTTCAGGTCCGCCTATAAAAAAAAGCACTTTCAGGATGATTATCTCCTTGAAATGATGCTTCACTAAGCCCTGTGGCTCTCTCAAATCATAGCACAATATGTGAACAGTCTCTCTGCAATGTTTTCACTTGAAAAAGTAAAGCAGAACAAAGTCAGAGAGGTAAAGTACAAAAAGAATTCAGGCGAGGTTTCCAAAATCTCCATTTGGGCACATTAGCGCATATTTTCGCGCATCTGTGACATTTTAATTTTTTCATGTAGCAAACCTTATATTTCACTTGTATATGACTTATGGTGTTCAATAAACTTGTAATAGTGGGGATTTACTGAGGGAAATGCATTTTTTCTTTTATTTGCTATTTTCTCAAAAATTTGCTGACTCGGCGATTTATGTTGCCGTGTTCTTTGGTTCATATCTCGGTGATGCTTTGCAGCAGAGGGAATGAATGAGGTGAATAGATTTGGAATCTGTGTGGAATTGTCTTCCTTTTTGCTATTTGTCTTTTTCTGATAGCACCAAGCTACGTGCTGCTAGTTCCAGAAACATGCAGAGTGGGCTGACTCCTGACAAAATTATAACTATTTTATTTTAGAAATTATTTTAGTTGGTGTTTGAGTTGTGTTGAAAAGGCTGACTAATTATTGTAGCGTGTTATTGTGAATGAGAATAGCGGGTCAGTCCACATTAAGTGTGCCAGAGCAGCCAACGTTGTTCCTAACTTTCGGGGCAGGTAGGGCAAAAAACTCATTCATTTATGGTGGTGTGAGGAAGATAAAGTGGAGTAGCAGAGTCCCACAGCTTGAAAACTAAACTACCCAAACTCCCCCCTCAGCTATAATTGATATGATAGATATGACAATTCATAAGCCCAGAAAGGGGCAGGGGTATTAATAGTTATCTGGAATATGATAATTTCAGCATTTAATGTGAACCCAATACTTAAACTCACTCATAGGACATATTACTATCTTTATTTGGCGGTGTTTTTTCTGAACCGATGTCAGGTCCTGGGACAGGGATGTCGTATGTGTACAGATTGTAAAGCGCTCCGAGGCAAATTTGTATTTGTAGTTTTGGGCTATACAAAATACACTGAATTTAATTGAATATCACTTTTAAGTCATACACTAATACCAATCATTAATTGGCATAACTTGTAGTTTAACAAAATAAACTGGTAATATCTAATTAACAGTGTTGAAAGTGTGGAAATATTGTGAAGCAAAATGTAGAACAAGAAAAAATGCAGGACAACATACAATTAGACTTATGTCCATAAATCTATTGCCTCACTCAGTGCATGCTGGGAGTGTTACCAACACACCTAACTCGTGTAGGTGCAATCTATCAATACCTACATACCTCCATCTTATCACTGCATCCTCCCCTCAACAAGGATGACATGCCCGAGGTAATCCACTTGTGTGGAAAACAAGTTACACTTGGATGGATGAACTTTGGCATCCGCTCTCATGTAATGTCAAGTGAGTCCTGCCTGAGCCGGTCTCCCCCTGAATAAAAACAGATGTGCCGGTGCAGTAACTGTAATTGCGTTTAGCCCTTCTCTTCCATCTCAAATTGCCGAATCCTAATCTCTTCCCATGTTAGTTTTAGTTCCACAGTGGGTAGATGGTAGAGGTTATACACAGTGTATTGATCTATGTGTCTCTCTGCAGAATCCCCTGATGATCACATCTGTTACTTCCTCCTCCAAACACTAGATGGTAGACATGACTCACTCAGAAATGGAAAAACCTGGGGACTATGTTCAAAGCGTCCTTGGCTTCATGTTCAGATATTACATCCAGAAATAATGTTGCATCACAAGGCATTAGATTACTTTGAAGAAACTGTTTTCCACTTTCAGTAATTACATGACTGTGGTAATCTTACAATTGCAGGGAAGTAGTAGAGTCAAACAGAAACAGGAAGGCTATCAACTTGAATATCATTTAGTTGAGCGTTTTATCAGAAAGTGTTTGGTTACACCGTTTCTTGCTCCTGTTTGCCATTGTAATGTATGTCTGAGCCTTTTTGCCACACTGCCACTAAGGTTCTTTCCCCACTTCTGACCCACCTTCTTCCAGCACCCATCTTCAAAAACTCTGCCTTCATTTTGATCTCAGCCCCACGTCTGTCAAATTTGTGACTGCATCTTGCATGGTTGCGATGCTATTGCGGTCACCATAGACTGTGGACAGCTGTCCACAGACAGACAGCAATTATTTTTTATTTTTTGTGTGTGTTGTTCTGTTTGCAAAAGTAATGCATAAAGTGACAGGAAGGTAGAGCAAACAGACAACGTAAAGTGAAAAATGAGAAGAAAGACAGACAGCAATTTAAACATTTAAGCTCTGTGGTAGTTCCTGCTACAGTAGGTGTCTCCAGGACCACATTTTAACATGATGACACAGACTCACAGAGCATTACCAGCGTTGCTGTCGTGGCTGGTAAATACACACCTCAAAACGTACATATTTAGTTTGCACAAGTACATACTTTTACTTATATAACCTTGTAATGGTGTGTATTTTGGCCAGGTCTCCCTTGAAACATAGATTTTTGTCTAAAGGGACTTCCTTGGTTAAATAGATTAAGTATATGAGATGAAAACACATCTAATTTCAATAGTTTCTGATGTATCTGATGCCATAAGGTACTTACATTCGTGTTTTCTGGAGCTGTGATATTTCTGCCACAAAGAACCTTCCTTATTGAAAGAGTGTCCACTAGGGATCGAGCTCTCAGTTCAGACTGTTGGGGCTCAGGCCCTCACCATCCACTCTACTGTTTAAACTTTAAAATCTCCCTTAAATGCTGCATATTTGAGTATCTGGAATGAAGGAAACTCACTGTGAAAAATGTGTCAAATAGGAAGAGATTGGTGTTGTTTCTAAATCCATACAGCCTCATGGCAGCGGTTATGATCTATGTCACACCCCCAGAAAAATAGTCCTCATAGAAAAGTGGGAGTCTTAACCTGGAACCTGATGGCTCTATCTTGGGTTTCACCTGCTCCCATTTTACACCACAGCAGTCTAGCTTCTCCTGTCTCTCCTCAATGCCGCTTGTCAAGCTCATGCATATTTCACCGTTCGGGCTATCAGATGAACCTAACTAGCTGAAGGGGTGGAGCTGGGGAGATGATGATGATGTGTTAAGCGAGGGGGCTGGGTTTCGTAAAACCAGCTACACCTGCCCCTCCTCACCACGAAGGGATGCGTTATGCGATGGAGAGGAGATCTAAGCAGTTCATTCAGATCAGCTGCAGGCAAGAGGGGGCTCACATGCCTAGAGACTAAAGCCTGGATTCTACACTTTGTTCACATTGGATCTTCAGAAGATGAAAATAGTTCCAGAAACTCTGGCTGAATGGTACTTTGGACATTGAGGAATACTTCAACATCATCTCTCACTCCACTTCGACACTGAATCCTCACACGAGAGAAAAGTGGAGAGGAAAAGTCTGTCTTACCTCTGAGGGACCCGTGGCACCACTGAACGGTGGAGCCAAGCCCTGGTGCCGCAAACTCAGGATGATGAACAGGTTCTAGGGGATTTATTTTTCTCTTTGTCCGAAGAGTGTGTTAGTGAGGCTTCAAGACACTGTCTTCAGATTTTGTTGGAGAGAAAACAAAGACACAGAGAAAAAATGCCTTTTGGTGGGTTAGCGGGTTTGAAGGAACGGGTGCTTAAACCTGGGAAGGAAGAAGTAAAAAGCACAGTGGGGGACTCTCTAGGAAAACTGCAAAGGTGAGAGGGTTTTCTATGGAAAGAGGTGGGCTGGAGGCATAAAGACTGTGTGTGCAGGGTGCTTGATCCACCCCACAGCTTCTTTAGATGTAGTTGGACTGCATGGAGTGAGCATGTCACTCTTATTGTTTTCATGGTGGAGATTCATTTTTTATATTGCTATGTAACTAAGAGGGAAACATTTGTCCCAGCCCAGCGTGTTCTTAGAGATCCTGATGATAAATACATATTTGATTCTTCTGCTTGCAGCTAGCAATGCCAGTGATGTAATCACAGATTTTATTTTAAGACCTTAATATATATTTCATATCTGATACAACCTTAACAGAGAGATGTGGGTGGCGTGTTGGAGACCCCATTCTGTAAAGAAGATTACGACTAAGTAGACAATTTCCTGGAAAAATATATTGTTAATGTACATGTATTTTTGTCATGTACGTATAATAGGAATGCCTTGACTGACATTACAGTCAAATGGAAATGTAAGATATTTTTGTTCATACTGTATTTTTATACTATGCACATATATATATATATATATATATATATATATATATATATATATATATATATATATATATATATATATATATAACAAATTATATATATGTGGGGGTTCACATATAACATCTTGGTCATGATCCAGCTAACGATCAATAAACCTACACGTTAGCAGGTTTGGGCAGACTTGTTGCTATAATAACATTTCCAGATGGATTCTATCCCAGTTTTGAGGAACAAACGTATCCTATAACAATATATATAATATATATATATATATAATATATAATAATTTATCAATATGTTACTTTTTTGTCATCCTGCTAAACCAAATAGACTCATTTGATATTTATTTAAAAATTAAACAACATCCTTGAGAATCAAACTTCCATAGAGGATAAGAACTTACTTTACGTTGTGTTGGCCTTTTTCGGTTAATGGAAATGATATGCCACATTTATCTATGGAATTAGTGACCAGACTAACAATTAGCGAACAGACTTTTAACCCTGCTTTGTTGTTTTTCTTTTTTTCTTTTCTTTCTTACAACTTATACATTTGAGACTGGTTGCATTACGTTAACGGTGAAAGAATTTGAAATGGGGCTTTTGTATTTTTATGCAGTTCAGGATGTTTGATGGAGCTGTGAGACACCTGCCAACAATATTAACTATTGTTTCATGACATGACGCATGTCCACAACAGGTCTGCTATTAGACTGTGTATTCATTTTGTATTTTATGACCAAAACATAAATATGAAATACTCTGTTTTCCATAGCAGTGTAATCTTTTGTAATATATATTATAAGACACAACAGGTGTTCCAACTGTAAACACAAAAAAGGGAAAATGTAAGTGCTTGACATCAAAAGCGGATCCCAGTTTCTAGTTATTTTCTGTCTTGTTGGAAATTAACTGCAGTAGAAATCTGCTGCAAGCAGATGAAAGCAGTTCATGGGATCGGGGAGACAGTGAGACAGAGATGGATTCTGGGTAGTGAAAAAGGTGTGGAGAGTGATGCACCTGAAAGCAACCTGATAACAGCACTGCTGTGATCTTTTTAGTTGTGTCTTGGTTTCCCCTTCTGCCCTCTGTAAGAGAGCAGAGAGACTTATGTTACTGTAGCCACAGTTTTTACAAACTTACAGAGACGACCTGTAGACCATTTTAACTTAAAAAAAAACAGAGATTCTAGGTAGCCAACATTTTGATATATTGCGGATGGAAGAATACAGTAAGAACATGTTCTTACTGTGATTTATTTTGCTGCTATTTGCATCATAGGAAAATAGATGGTAGTAATGTAGAAGAAGAGGACAACATTGAGCTGACAGAGGATGGCCGTCCGGTGGCATCAGCTCCACGACCTGCCCCACTGCTGGACTGCAGCTGCGGCGGGCTGCCCAAGCGCTACATCATCGCCATCCTCAGCGGCCTGGGCTTCTGCATCTCCTTTGGCATCCGTTGCAACCTCGGTGTGGCCATTGTGGAGATGGTGAACAACAACACCGTCTATATCAATGGGACTCCTGTGCTTCAGGTATATATATCTGAATCAAATCAGACAGGACCCATGGGCTATTGACGTTGCTGGAGTTTGTATAGCATGTATCTATTTTCTTGTTGCTCATAAAATAGTCTGGCCGAACAGAAGAAAACTAGATTGGCGTTTAAAAATTTCAATCAACTCTTTAAGGGATGTATCTGATGCAACCAGGTAGATTATACCAAATTAATGCAATTTAGTGGTTAAGGTTTTTTTTCTTCTCTCTCTCTCTCTCCAGCAAGCTCAGTTTAACTGGGACCCAGAGACAGTGGGGCTGATCCACGGCTCCTTCTTCTGGGGCTACATTGTCACTCAAATCCCTGGTGGTTTCATCTCCAACAAGCTGTTTGCCAACAGGTGACATGCACTTCATGACTATCAATAATTCCACGGTGACACTGTAATCTCTGTTTTATGTTATTGAAGATTGAATATCAGTTGGATTTTAGGAAAGAAAAGCAATTTGATGATGTTTTCTGATAGCCACTTTTAACCTTTCTCTTTTCAATAACGGAGATAATCATTGGTGGCAGCCCAAACACAGTGCAGAGACAACAGATGATGTGGCCCGTGAGAGAGAAGCTGTTCGATGTGATGCACTTGGAAGGATTATATTTTTTGTCTTTTGACATTTTTCCACGAGTTGAGGGTGAAGTCCTGGTCGCTGCAGCCGTGTCACGTATGTTAAGAAAGGACCACAAGAAAGACACAAAAAAAAAAGATAGGATAAGAAAGGTTTTGGGGGAGCGTACGTGGTTAAAGGGTTAAAGCTGTACGCTGTGGTGAGCGGTGCTGATAGAGCAGATAGCAGTCCTGTAATAAAAGCTTCACAGGAAAAGAGGACACGCCACTGACAGAGTTAATAATGAAAGATCCTGCCTCTGATTTCTTTCTGAAACACCAGCCACTGGAATATTACAAGTGTCACTTACACACTGTTTTGGAAAAAAAGAAGGAAGGGGGGGATGAGGTGAAGGAGAAAATCGATGAAACATAAGCGGCACGGTGGTGATGAAGCAGAAACTTGCAGACTGAATGGGATGTCTTTATCTCAGTGTGTGAAAGGCAGAGGCGTGATATCTGTCTCATTATAAGGCTGACTGAGATGCTTTGACCGTCAGATATTTGGAGATATACTGCCTGACAATATGAGACATCCACAGCAGCTTTCAGACACTGTGTGGTTGTTGTCTTTTTACCTGTTACAGACAGATATTAGGAATATTACAAATATTAGTAGTTTTCATGGAATAGTATTCTGCAGTTTGGTTCTATTTATTGACGAAATAGGAACTTCTTATAAAGAACGGATCCATTTAAACTCAAGTAAATGATGCATTTCACATAACAAGCTGTGCACTGACTAAAATACTTTGGTATTTGGTTGGCTACATTCGCAATTAATTGGAATTAATCAATTAAAATAAAAAAATATAGTATTTTAACATTAAATCCCTTTTTCATAAGAAAAGGCTTTACGTCTGTAAGTGCTTCAGGTGGACGCACACGCACACGCACACGCACACACACACACACGCACACACACACACACACACACACACACACACACACAATATAATGACATTGCTGTATTTCTACAGGGTTTTTGGGGCTGCCATTTTCCTGACGTCCGTGCTCAACATGTTCATCCCATCAGCAGCGAGGGTGCACTACGGTTGTGTCATGTTTGTGCGCATCCTGCAGGGCTTAGTGGAGGTAAGAAAACACACGGTGGGGGTCTAACAAGTGAAATTGATAAAGCAATACTATAGAAAAATAATAAAATATGCTCATTTGATTTCTTGTTGAGAGTTAGATGAGAAGATCAATCATCAACCATGTATCAAACATGTATCTCATTTAGCTCTCAACAACAAAGCAAATCAGTTTATTTCCCAAAATGTTAGACTATTATTTTAAAGTCTTTCCTCTTTGTCAGATGAATCCCAAGTGTCATCTTAGATCAATATTTGACCTTTGACATCTTCCACTCCCTGCTAGGGTGTCACCTACCCAGCATGTCATGGGATGTGGTCCAAATGGGCGCCACCTCTTGAGCGGAGTCGACTGGCCACAACTTCATTCTGTGGTGAGCAATGCCTCTAGTTTATACTCCCAAACTGACCACAACACAAAGCTTTTCATTGATCCAATCCAGTTTACACAACCCGATAAATCATAGTGGGGCTGGTCAATAAAGGAACATGAGAGGTCATTTTGTTTTGCAGATTTATACTGTTGTCTCTCCCGAATTAAAATAACCACATTGCACTTTAAACTGGTACCATGACAACCCACACATCAAAACCCTCTTGACATTGTCTGTAAATGAACGCGGGCTCACCTGCGTACTCACAAGGAGCTTCTCCCTCCATTCACCTAGATGAAGCGTCACAGTGCTTTCCGTCCAAAAGCACTCTCATGCTCCCTGCTCTATTCAAAACAACAGTGTTCATGAATCCGTCTGATAATAGAAAACACATTAAAACACCCGCTCTGTATAGGCAGTGTCAACGAATGGCATTTATTCAATGAAACTAATGTGTTTCTTTGATGTTGTTTTTATTAGGACGCATTTTCACTATATGGTGTAGTTTTTTGTGTGAAACTGAAGGCTGTTGCACTGTAACTACATAAAGTTAAGCATTTCGGTTGTATAATATATTAAACAAAAGACAACCGTCCCAATGTTACTGCTTGTGTAATCATACCTTGACACTGAAATTTGTTCCCAGGATCCTACGCCGGAGCAGTGATCGCCATGCCTTTAGCTGGAGTGCTCGTTCAATACGTCGGATGGCCTTCGGTCTTCTATATCTATGGTAAAACTCATAACAAACACTTCAGTCACTTTATCGCATCAACAACAACAAGCAATAAGATAAATATGTTTATATAAAGATAAAGACAAAGATAGTGCAGAGACTGTGATGGGAAGATCAATACCATTTTCATGTCTGTACAATAAATATGCAGCTGCAGCCAGCAGCACGTTAGCAAAGCTTAGCATAAAGACTGGAAACATGGCATTTATTTAGTGAGGACAAATACAATATATATTGAGAATGGCACAACAATTTTCCATTGCAATGTATCACAGCATTTATAGCTACTGCTAGTTTCCAATGTCCGTCCCTGAAAGGGGCTTAAAATATCAAATGTAAAACATGAGTCCACAGTGTGTGGTACATTTCGTTGCACTTATCAGCAGTACGACATGAAACGCCTCACTACATGATTGATTGGCTTAAAAAGATTCCTTCAATTTAATTTAATTTTTTTTTTTTGTTCAATGGGCAGCACATTAGCTCTCTTTATAGATAAAGACATCTGGCCAAAGGAGACATTCCACTATAACACTGTAGTGGTTGCACCATGTTACAGAGAGTATGAGAAGCATCGCCGTATAAATACTTGCAGATAAGACTGGTGTTTAAAAATGCAATGTAGTTTAAGTTTTATAGGATGGACCAGGCTAGTTTTTGTGTTAAGCTAACTGTAGTTATAAATTATACTTGACATATGTGTTGATCTCTTCATCTAACTTTCAGCCAGTAAATATATAAATATATATATATATATATATATATATATATATATATATATATATATATATATATATATATATACATATATATATACATATATATGTATATATATATATATATGTATATACATATATACATATATATACATATATATATATATATATATATATATATATATATATATATATATATATATATATATATATATATACAAGGTGTCAGTTTAGTGACATGCAAAGTGTTTTGTAATCCTTGAATGGGCTACTGCTCTGGCGGTTGTACTTTGTATGCTTTGCACACTAAGCGTTATCTGAATTGCTTTAGTGTTTGATTAAAATGATTAACATTGCCAAATGTGTTTTAATAAAAATCTACTCTGGTTCTGCTGTGATATAATCTCATGATTTATTGATGTAAATTAGCATTTTTCCTATCTGGGCTCTGTGACTCATACCTTGTTCATTTCATTTTAATAATGAAAATTCTTGTGGTCCAGAGGAGGTCGAGCTTGTTTTAATCAGGCTATCCTGTTCCTTACAAAGCCTTCAATACAAATATAAATATCTATAAGTGTATATGTATAAAGGAATGCATTAATTTGTTGTTATTTCATGAAAAGGTGTTTTTGGGATCATATGGTATGTCATGTGGCTGCTGCTGGCATACGGAAGTCCTGCTGAACATCCCACAATCACAGACGAGGAGAGGTTGTACATCGAGACCACCATCGGCGAAACAATGCGTCAACTGAGTGTGACTGAGGTATGTTTTCCTAATATGCTGCCAGAATCAGGTTATTGTAGTGAATTTTGTTTAACATGATTGCACTGAAATTTAGACATAAACAAACACAGTTGTGTTTCCATCAGTTTGAAGGACATTGACTTACACTAATTTTCTGGAGACTTACCCGAACCATAATCCTAACCTTCAACCAAGTCTCCACCCTTAAATGTAATGATTTATGTTATCCCAAAAAGGAAGGCAAGTCCCCACAATGGGACCGTGTAAAACAGATTTTCGTCCCCACAACATGAGTAACACATGCTCTCACACACACACACACACACACACACACACACACACACACACACACAATAAACAACAGACACTGGCTTCTGTCTCCCAATCACAGAAATTCAAGACACCGTGGCGTCGTTTCTTTACCTCCATGCCCGTCTATGCCATCATCGTGGCCAACTTCTGCCGCAGCTGGACCTTCTACCTGCTTCTCATCAGCCAGCCGGCGTATTTTGAGGAAGTCTTTGGCTTCCCCATCAGCAAGGTTGGCCTCAGTTTCATTGTAGCTATGCAACGGGCAATGACAAATATCAATAAAGACAGAGGACTACACTATGACTGATTTACATGATGGCCTCCTGAATGTATCATGTCCCAACAGGTGGGGATCCTGTCCGCTGTCCCCCACATGGTGATGACAATAGTAGTTCCCATTGGAGGACAGCTTGCTGACTACTTACGTATTAACAAAATCATGTCTACCACAAATGTGAGGAAAATCATGAACTGTGGAGGTACGTTGTGGTAAACTAGAAGCAATATGTTTTGTAATTTTGTATCTTTATAATGGACACTCTTTGGTTTTACCGTTACTGTGCACAATAAAGGTCCTGAACCATTAGTCAGCAGTAGTAGTAACATGTTAATTGTTTCTACTGTGAACAGTAAAGTGATGTCTTTAAAAAAAAAAAAATCCATATTGCTATCAGCCATTTCCATTGCGCTCCTAATAAGTATTTAAAATATGGGAGTGTCAAAGGTCCTTTTAGAATGATGCAGGTATTGTGCAGGACAATGAACTCAGTTATTTATTACAGATCCGAGGAATGCATTTGAAAGTGTTTTACATGAACCAATGACTCATTCTCTGGTCCTGTATTTTGACAGGATTTGGTATGGAGGCCACGCTGCTGTTGGTGGTCGGGTTCTCTCACACTCGAGGGGTTGCCATCAGCTTCCTAGTTCTGGCTGTAGGGTTCAGTGGATTTGCCATCTCAGGTATCACCACATTTGCACCAAAGAAACAATTTGATTCTCCTGATATATAAGACTTAGTTTTGCATCCTACTAAACCTAAAAGCATAAGGTTTTGGTAGACAATTTCAGGATGTTGCTTTTTCCTTTTGTGCCATTTTCTCTGTGTCCTCCTTTAGATTATGAAGGATTGTTTTAAAACCTTGGTGTGATACCATTTACACGCACTAGCTTGCCAAACATTCCCACAGGCACTCCCTCTGAATATTTCATAGCTTCTTTTCAATGCATCCAACAGCTAAACGTGCAAGTGGATCGAAGCCATGTGCACTTTGGGAGAATGTATTTGTAACGGTGTCACGCCCCACTTAATCAAATATTCTTTGTGTGTTCTGTGTCTTCAGGTTTTAATGTCAATCATTTGGATATTGCGCCTCGCTATGCCAGCATCCTGATGGGCATTTCTAATGGGGTGGGAACGCTATCAGGAATGGTGTGTCCTCTGATTGTTGGAGCACTGACTAAAAACAAGGTATAACAAGTTGATTTGTAACAGTTTTGCTTATGTAACCGAGGCAAAGTAAAGAGGTTACTGGGTCCTCAACGGGAGACAACTCCATCTAGGGTTCGAACCCCCAGGAAAACTAGATAAACAGGTTGACATGGGTTCCCCACAGAGAGTAACAAAACAGAGCGAAGTCTGTCGACTCTGAATGGAAATTTATTCAACAAGTTAGTTGCTTAACAAAATCTTAACAAAAATCAGGTTAGGGACAGTTTATTCAATACAGTCACACAACGCAACAGTCTAAAAACAACGTTAATGCAAACTTGCCAGAGATGCGTCAGAAAAGGATACAATCAGCCCGTGATAAAGGGCCAAAGGGCTGTACAGGAGTAGAAAAACAACAACAAGGGGCCAAAACATTACAAGAGGTAAGAAAGCATGATCATAGGAACAGCATCATCAGGTGCAATAACCAGAACCTCCGTCTTATCATTCAGTTGTAAACAATTGTTTTGCCTTCCAAACCTTTAATAGCATCGATACAATCTAGGAGCCTAGTTAAACTGAAAGCCTCACTGGGTTTGAAGAAAATATGGAGTTGGATATCATCTGCATAGATGATAAGCAATGTTCTAAGTTTTAATAATCTTTCCCAAAGGTAACAAGTATAAAGAAATAACAGAGGCCCCAGAACCGAGCCCTGTGGTATCCCACAAGACAGTGGAGACCCATACACAAATTCTCCCAGAGAGAAACTTGTGTCATTCTATGATGAAAACCACTCCAACGCTGTGCCACATATGCCCACCCAATCACGCAGCCTCTCCATCAAGATGTTATGGTCTACGGTGTTAAATGCAGAACTGAGGTCGAGGAGCAATAAAACAGAACCGTCATCTGCGTCAGAGGACATTAATATGTAATTAGAAACATTTGAGATAGCAGTGCAGAATACAGGCAAAACCGCAGTGGCTAGGACAACCCTGCGGTGCTACATTCATATGTCAGCTCCTAATGAAACAATTGTCTCCAGGTGTGTTTGTGCAGTAACAGATGCAGAGGGTGGAATTAACATTGAGAGGGAACACTGATGGTAGCATTACAAGGCCAAAAGCCTACCTATCATTTATGTATTTTAACAGTTGCACATTGATTAGTCTATCTCAGATATTTTCCTGTTAACTTGCCTTAATTTCAGTCCTTCAAAGTCATATTCTGATGAAATTATGTTATTCTTAATTAGGAGTCTATAAAACATGACAGGAAACTCAGAAACAGTGTCCTTCACTGAGGCCTTTCCCTCATGGCTTATATAAAACACAGCAGGTTTGCTTCTTAGTCAAACACAGAATAACTGTATGTAATTTTGCACCTATCAATGGCTGTTGTTAATAATGTATAGCCCTATAGAATTTATTATACATGTTGTAGTTGATAGTTTTTCCGGTGCCGTGCCATGAGTATGGCAGTGGATTTCCAGCGTTACCTCAGGCAGGAAATTCATTCACTCTATTCATCTCCCCACAGACTCGTCTGGAGTGGCAGAATGTCTTTGTTATTGCGTCCATGGTGCATTACTCAGGGGTCATTTTCTACGCTATCTTTGCTTCTGGAGAACAGCAGGACTGGGCCGACCCTGAGAGCACCAGCGAGGATAAACGCGGCATTATTGATGAGGACGAGCTGGCTGAAGAATCAGAGCTCAACATGGAGAGCACAGAGGGTCCCAAAAAGAGTTACGGAACCACAGACTCTGGTGGAAAATGGGGCTGGAAAAAGAAGGGAGGGGTGACTATGCAAGAGGAAGAGGAACGTTTTGGGAATGGCGACTACCAGGACCGGTACCAGTGAGACACCCTGAGGGGCAAAGGACTTCCAAAAAACTCAAGTCTGGTCGAGGCTTAAAGTTTGATTACAAACCTGAGGAAAGTTTAAGAAACATTGGAAAAGTGACGAGGAGCAGCAACATCATATGTACCTCAAGATATTTTTCCTTTTTGGTCAATACTCCAGTTAAACTGTGATGTCCTGGAATATCATAAATCATAAGGGAACATGGCACAAAAAAGTAAAATCAATTATAGTTTTTATTAGAAATCCACTGAGGCAAAATGAGAAAACTAAAATATAAACAAATACATGATATACTCAGAATTTAAACAATATAACTACACTGACAATTTAGTTTCGACTAGTATTTTTCGTATCATGGAAAGGAAACCACAGACAAACATGTATGAACCAACTAGTGCTGTGTTAAAAGAACATCAGAAAAACACTGATCAACTTTCAAACCTGACTTTTTCTGCAAATTGCATTGATCATACTTTGTCTGTGTCGTCAAACGTTGACTGAACTTTATGTAACTTATTTTGAACAGTTTTTGAAATGTTTTGTGTCAGCTATGCAACATGAAAAGATATGTGCTTTTGGAATGTAATAATGAGTTCGACAGCAGTGTTAATGTTATGAGCCTTATTTATTTTTGCTTGTATGTATTTGCTGTTGCTGAATGATTGCACTTTGCACCGCTTAGCCCGCTCCCTGGACGCAGCAGGTCTTAGTTCACCATCTGTTTGTGATGCACTTCTTCCAGGATTATATCATTTTCATTATTTATACTGCTTTGAGCTCATAATGGGACGTAATGGATCGTGAGTTCAGTGATGACGTTACTCCATGATGCATTTAATGCAACTATATATTCTCCTGGTGTTTGTCTTTTTTTTGCAATTTATCAATGTTTTATCAATAGAGACCTAGTTTGTTTCTAAAAATAATGTACTGTAATGTTTAATCCTAAAAGAGTATGGGGAATTTACACTCACTGTTTATCATTACTGCTAAAGAAGGGGGGGGGGGGGGTGCGGCCGGGATTACATTTCACCCAGATACAACAGATACGTTTTTCTGATTGGCTATTCGTGTCGCCCATCTCTTTTTATTGATTGGCAGGGGATTCGGGGGAGACGTGCTTGATTCCTCCATGGTGAGGGCAGCGCGACCAGGTCATGTTTGCGCGCTGCGGCACATTAAATAGCCTAGAGTTTTTTTCAGCGTGAGAAATACGATGTGTGGCGGGAGGGCGTGACTTAAGACCGAAATGCGTACGCACGCACACACACACACACACACACACACACACACACACACACACACACACACACACACACACACGATTTAACGCATAATCTGCCCCCAGATTTTTGCCTGGCGGAGAGAACTAATAACCAAATTGCACACAGTGTATGATGGAAAACAAGACTTCGCGTCTGCAGTCATGCTAATAACTCTGCGGGGAGTATCTAAATGCTGAATGGCAATATAATCAAAATGATAATGCTAACGTGCTGATTTTTAGCAGGTATAGTGTTGGCCAAGTTCATTAATTGCCTTGATTTATCATGCTAACATTTGCTAATTAGCACCAAAAAGTTGAAGCTGATGAAAATGTTGTTACAATGCAGTTTTGCTGCTATTTCATCGTACAGTATATGAATTGAGATTTTGAAGTGATGATGCTACTATGGAAAATGAGGATCACAAAAAATGTTGTTCTCTTGAGACAAACATGATTATCATGGACCACATTTGATTTCAGTCTGTCTCAACTGCTTTCACTCAAAACTAGAAATGCCAACCTGCTTCTCACCAAAGTCGGAAGGCCTCCTCCTATGGGAACCATGAATGTCATCGCAATCCATCCAATAATTGTCTGGATCAAAGAGGTGGACTGACTGACCCACCAACCAACACTGCCATCTAGCTGTGTTGTTAGCGCGACTGAAATAAAGAAAGAAACTGTGTTTAAAGATGAGAGGAAGTAGCAGAACATGTTTGAGCCTTCTCCCTCTTGCTGCTTTGTTTCTATCGCTCCAGCTCATTTTTTTTGTATTTAAATCTTAACTATAAAGCCTCATAAAGAAACAATGTGCCCTGTCGATTACTGTTATCTTCTGTAACTACTTGACAGAATAGACTGTCCTTATTGCTGTCTGTTTATGTTAGAAAGCTCAAATTAGGCATTTTTAAATATTCCAAAGACTGTTCTGTTTCCCATCACGCTGTGGTAAACATCCTCTGTCTTATCTGTCTTTATCCGCCTGCTTCATTTTCACCAAGAAGATAATTACTGGACAGGATATTCCTCTCCAGTGTCAGACTGGCCAAAACTATTGCCGCTTTATTAAAGGATGACAGTTAGTGGGAGTCTTTATATTGGGAAATATTCACATATATTCAAATGTTTAACACTTAAAGTTGATGCTTTGTGCATTTGTTGATGAAAACGTCAAGGTTATAGACTTTGTGCTGTCCTTGCGGAACATGAGCACGATTATGTCACTCTCCATGGTGTGTAATTTTTGTTATTAAACACTAGAGTGAAAGGCAACAGACTGATCTTTTCTCATTCTCTTTAAACCACATTAAGATAGGTATTTAGAACAGGTTTAAATCAACCCCATCATAGCTCGTGAGAGCTTTGACTGCTATACATGTAACTTGTTAATATAATCAGTGTGTCCGTCCTTTTTCTCGAGGCCATTGCTGCCAGCTCATTCACCACATGCTCTTAAACACAGACCAGATAGTCCACAATCAGCCGGTAGCCAATGGCAAAGGTTTTGTTTATTTCAGAGAGACTGTCTGTTGACTCAGGGCCTCTTTGGATGGAGCAACAACCTATCAATGATTGAACAATTGTTTTTTTTGGGGACAAATTAAGGATGATAAAGACAAGAAGAATGAGATTTCCAGCGTGCGTGTCAATCTTAGAGACAACAAAACAAGAGGGCAGATACGCTGAGGTATGAAAGTGCCAATATAAACAAATCTGGTGTAGACTGACATGATAAAATGACTTTGATTGGTTCAAGGTCGGATGGCAACGATTGCTACAATCTTACTTGCAGGGGTTTTCTATGAAAACCTCTATCTGTGCTTCAGCAAAATTATTATGGAAACATTCACAATTCATGTATGCACGTACAAGGAATTAGACTTAGTTGTTTGTTGCAGAAATAGAAATAACAGCTATAGAGACAAGGACAACAAAGCTTGAAAGATGAAGGTAAAGCATAGAAAGAACTGTTATTTACCTTATTAGTGGAAAAAAAAAATAGACTCTAAACGTCTAAAAAGTAATATACTCCTTAAATTATATATAATCCAAAATAAAGCAAATAAATAAGAACTGAATGGATATACAGGGACTGGATGATTGTGTACAGCATGTACAAGTAAAGAAGTCTATAGACAGTATAAAGAGTAAGTATCATTTGTTTTGACAGTGACGAATGATTTACAGTGTCTAACAGTTGCAGTGAAAAGAAGAAGACACCATGATGTTCTGTTTGTAATCAAAGATAAACAATATAAGCTTGTGGAGGGGAGGTTTCTGGTTTGCTGGAGAATTCATGAGGCAGCCTCTTGTCTTGGTGAGAGATGGATTTTTTTTTGCTGTGTGTGATTGGTGGGGGTTGGCCGAGGGCGGAGGGGTAGTGTGTTGGGAGGGAGGATGACATGGACAGGAATGGACAGTTTAATTAATAACCACTATCCATTTCTCCCTGACCTCAACTGGTCAAACATGCTATCAGTGTCCAGACACAAGCAGCTAAATGTTCATTAGCAAATATTGATTGAGCTGTAGCTCACAGAGTGGATGTCAGAAAAAAGGCAGGAAAAAAGGAAAGTACGCGGGCAGGAATTCCACTTCAACTGACTGGGAAAAGGTAAGAACTTTGATATGAGTCTGAACATAATTCATGTTCACTCGTGAGCAGGCGACTCCTATTAGTCCACTGCGTGCCATTGTGTGTGAGGTATGTTTGGATGTTGTGTGGGTTTTTAAAGTGGACTGGGGGTTTCTGACTCCTTGTGGGTTGCTCTTGGATCTCAGGGGAAATTACACTGAGTTAATTAAAAACAAAATGTGGCGGATGAAAGTAATGTTTCCCATGTGAAGATGTTTGGTCTTGACACTATAAAAGAAAGGCCACAGGCAAGTTTAAAAACATGTCTGATATTCACGAGACACCTTCGGTCTATTTTACCATTTTATTAAATGAGCCTCTAAGACAGAAGGCTTGCATACATTATGCTTAGTGAGGTAACATTAAGAAAGACAACATGAATCTTGTGACATATCCGAATGTCTACTTGAGTTTGTGATATAATGACTGCTTTGACAAAAGGTAGAAAAAAAAGACTCTTTCCATGACTCGCTCTACAGCCGGCCTCGTTGTGGCCTGACCTACATCCCCCACCTCCATGCAGGCAGAGCTCTACTGAACATCTCATGGTGGTGGTGCAGGTTTCAGAGGATTCTGCAGACCTATAAAGGTGTTCAGGAGATCTTCTCAATGGATCACAAATCACACCATTGTTATGATTGTTACAGGAGTAAACTAAGGCTTACTACGACCACTACCCAGTCCAACCTGGTTTTCTGAGTTGGTGACCAACGACCCTCCTAAATGAATGAGTGGGTGGGCCCTGACATCAATGTGGTGGGACCGCTGCCAATCCCACCCTGCGATGAATTCTCCATCTCAGAGAGCTCCCACTTGTTTGGTAAGTCAACTTAGCAGGAGCCAGCTCACAGAAAGACTAGTGTACAGCCACACTTTGAGCTCAGTGCTAACATTAGTATGCTAACATTCTCACAATGACAACAACAACATGCTGATGTTTCAGCCCGGTGTCACATAAACACGAGAAAAGGCAACGATCTTTTAACAATGCGTTACACAACCAGCAGGAAAACAATACCAGTGGAAATTCAATTAGGATCCTTTTTCGTGGTGGGCACGCAAATACAATGCATCCGTGTGACTGTGTGTGTGAGAAGGACTACTTACGGTGTGCTGCTGGGGAGGTGGATGGGCCAGACAACACAACACAGGACTTTCAACCCAAAGTATACCCAAAGTGCCCAAAGTGTTGATATAATGTAACGCGTTCATGGCATTTTACCCAAACCTAATTAAGTTGTTTTGTGGCAGGTAAAATGTTTAACATGTTCTCTATCGTAGTTTAGTTTGTTTTTGCAGGTATTTGCTCATAAATCAAGGTAGTGAACAAATTGAACCTGCTGGTTCTAAATGAAAAGTCAGGGTCCAACAAAAATATATTGGCGCAAAGCTTGTTCCCGATTAATTTATTCTACATGGACATGACAATATTTGTACCAAAAATGATCTTCCACCGGAAAAGATAAAGATGTGTGCACTCCTGTACACATACCTAGGTGAGCTATGATGCCATGTCACACATCCACTGTGAATTGGCTAATTACAGTAATAAGATACACAAAATAACAATAAACTGTGATCACAAAAGGGAAAGGAAGAAGAAAACTAACACAGTAAAATACATTTTGAAGTGTTGTAGATAGGATTATAAATAGCGTGGTGTGAGGCTGATCTGTACATTTACTGTCACAGCAACCAATCAACTACCTGCTATTATAGGCTGACTGCACAAGACACACCTCTAACCTGTCTGAGTGAGTTGTACCACCATAACAGCACGTGTTGCACTTAAGAGTGAGTGAAAATGAGTAAGCAAGCAAGAAGAAAAGTAAAAAAAGAAAGCCAATTTTTTTTTTTAAATATCCATCTTCTTTCACTTTAAGAGGTTGTAGTACAAATGCAAACTCAACTGAGCCAACTGAAAAAAATATTGTCACAGTATCCACTTTCATATGAAACATTTTCTAAATCAGTTAATCTGAACACATTTGGAACATGATGGTTGGTGGCGATGGAGGGGTACAGGGGTGCATACAGTGCAGTTTTTCTGATATTTTTCTGAAATATAAAAATTAAATCAGAGCACATCAACTGTAACTAACGATATCTTAGATTTTAAAGAAACATCCGAAAATAATTACCCAACATCTGTAAAAAAAAATGTATGGATGCACATGTCTTCTTATAGTTGCATGAACCAGCTCACATCCATCTCACCATACAGTGGCGGTCAGCTGGTACCGTTGTCCAGACTTAGAAATGACTTCACACTTTAGCCAGCTACTTGTAGATGAAAAGAAATGTATCCGTGTGGTTAATGAGTAGCCGGTGGAAACCTTTGCTCCCCTTGGGATTTCTCAAGCAAACGTCAAGGAGTTCGGTACTTGAGTTGCTGTTCTCACCTCTTTAAAGGGAGGTTTCCCAATAAAAGAAATAAATGGATGATGGTTTGTTAGTTAGACGCGAAGGAAGGACCAATCTACGAAACACAGCTGGACTGGTGGGATCAGAGAGTATGGTCTCTGAATAGTTTGCGTGTTTGGTAGCACGGAGATGGCCATGGTCCAGACCAAGTCTTCAAGAGGTCAGCATTACACTTTACAGCTGTTGCATTAGGGTTGGTGTGTCAGTTTGCTTTAATGACTCATTTGATTGAGGGATTATCTTTTATACAACACCAACTCCTGTTTTAAAAAGGAATCTTATGTTGTGCACTTGTTCTCAAAATCAGTAGTAATAATACTACACTGTAATCATGCTCACTAAACTTATATCTGTTTAAAAAGTGCCACTCGTTTGAAGTGGAGGTTACATGTCATTCTGAAAGACACAGTATACTTGTGAAAGCGAGTTGTTAATCATTTATGGGTTTACAATATCTGTTGTAAGGTTTATCGACTACCGCTGAGCCAGTGTCTATTCTGACAAGCTTCTGCAGGTAAGCAATTGAAATAGAACTGTCTCATGGAGTTTATGATAGAGGTTTTTATTATGAAGGGACTGTAAAGCCCCTGAGAAAAATACATGACTTCTGCGTGTAAAAATAAAAGTAATTCGACTTGACTTGACATATCTTAAAATAGATTTAATTTGTAGCCATTTGACTGCGTCTGACATTTGAGCTTAATCATTGTTAAAAAAATATATTAAAAGCTGCTCTAATTAATTTATACGAACAATGGGTGAGTCACTACTTAATGTGAAAGGTGTCTCTGGCAGTGTTGATTCCACAGACTATTTATCACCAGGCTCTGCACCCCACAGTTCTATGCAGTGTTTTAGCATCTTTGAGCTCATTGTTTGGATTTCCTGGTCCACAACTTCACTGTTGTGGCTCACTCTCATCACTCTTATTTGCGTCTGTCCCAGATGCAACCGGCAGCGGTTTTCAGCAAAAAAGCTATAATAACCTGGTATAACTGTAAAATACCTGCCTTGCACCACAGGGCAGAAAAAGTCATCAATGAGCTGGTACTTGTGGAGTATTCAGCAGTTAGCACCAGATTTTTCCCATTGAAGTCGGTGAAGACCAAAAAACAGCGAAAAGATAGTGAATATTTGACTTACATGACTCACATCAATTTCACTTAGTGTGAAAGGGTATTCTTGACTAGGTAGTTTCTATCTTAAGTCAAGGTCCATTTGCAAGCTTTTTAAAAGCTATTTATGACAACGGAGCATGCATTCATAAAAAAAGTCCACGAGACGCAGCTAGAATCTAAGAGACATATAAGAAAATGGACCGTGGGTTAAAGATTTTGTACATGCGTTTTTTAAGCACTTTTATAATCCCTCTCCTACTTCTCTTAGATATCCTGGCGGATCAGGGCAGTCCCCTCTTGCAGGATCCCGACATCCTACCCTTCACCGGCTATCCCAGCATGCAGTATCAGTCCATGGAGCCTAACATGTCTTCCACACCATACTACTCCAGTCAGAACTACTACCCTCAGTACCATGGAGACGAATGGTTCTCACACACGGGGATATATGAACTGAGGAAAGAACCCTTGGAGGTCAGCTATGATGCTGAGATGGAGGAGGTCTCTGCTGTAATGCCCGCTGTGTGCAAGAGGACCCGGCACATGTCGCAGGCTGGAAGGGTCAAAGGGGAGGAACTGTGTGTGGTGTGTGGAGACAAGGCCTCTGGATACCACTATAACGCTCTCACCTGTGAGGGATGTAAAGGTGAGGGAAGCTGTGCTGTAGTGACACAAGTTCGCTGGATTTTAGTTATTGAAAACAAATAGTGATTTTATGAATCCCTTCTGTTCAAGCAGATTTCCCTGCATTTGCTTGCAAAATGCAAAGTCGGAGTATCTGGTTTTCAACTGTTTAATATACATTTCCGGGCACATAAGAAGGCTGTCTTGTGTATAACATTTGCTCACATTTGTCCCATATAGCAAAATGTATGTTATTTTCTTTCGCTGTTGCCTTTAGGGGCCATGGACTCCCATTACAGGGATGATCATACAGACCAAACAGTCGCTGGTGAAAAGTTATTGATGAATGAGCACAATTTGTAATTAATGGAGCCTTGGGGTAATGTGGTTTGTGCTTATTAGGCCTGACAGACAGCTTGTCAGTAATACGCTTCAGTGCTGCATGTCATTGACTGTTTGTGTGCTGTTGATAACATTTGATTAAGGGATTTACAACACACTTTACAACTAGTACTACTACTGCTGCACACTGTGCATAATGTAGTTGATTAAATATTTGATTACATGCACGGGAAAGGCAATGAATCCATGCAATCATATCGTACATCAAGGTCAGCTCCGACTTCTTGAGCTGAAGAAAAGATCAAGGCTGATTTGATATGAGCAAAGAGTATATGAGGAAACATTACAGTAACTATACAACCCTTCGCCATGTAAAAACCATGCACTTGGTGACATTGGAGTCATGGCCTTTAGCTGATCCTCCCCTTGTTTCCCCGTAAATTTGCTGTGATTCCAGCCAAACCACTGGGTGAATGGATATGAGTGTAATTCCACACTATGAGGTTGGACAATGCCAGCAGTGCAACAGCTCAGAGAATAGGCTCAGGTCTACCCAGTACTGCTGCCAGATTGGGTTCCCTCTCAGCTTTCTGTTTTACAATGCAGGAGCAACCTGAGCTCAGTTACGCTAATGCATGTCATTCAGCTTAATGTTCTGTGTCAGAATGTATAATAACTGTTACAAAGTTATTGTGTGTGTGTGTGTGTGTGTGTGTGTGTGTGTGTGTGTGTGTGTGTGTGTGTGTGTGTGTGTGTGTGTGTGCCTGCCTGCCTGCCTGCCTTTCTGGGACATTGCCAGCCGGGTTCACAGGATTCTCTTTGTGACATTAATAGAACAGTGTGTAACCTACACATTTAATTTATATCACATTTTCTATAATCCTTCCTAGTTTAAAAAAAATGAAATCTACATGAAATACATACAGAGCAAAAGTAGAGTTTAAATATAGACATACCACAATGAAAAAAATATCCTAAAAGTCCTGAATTCTAAACAGTTCACAAGTTATCTACTAAAAGTTCTGAAAGCAGCTACAGTTTAATCCATATGTTCATAATAACAATGACTCACATGACAATGTGTATGTGAAAGGTGTTGCTTGTAGTGATAGAATTATCATTTGACTCTGCAGTTCCCCCCAACTCTACAGAGAATTTTAGAGTTATTTAATCCAAACCAGATCTAGAGCCATTGTTTGTCTGTTCTGGGCTCCTGTAGAAACATGGTGATGCAACATGGCTGAAGGGCTCATTCGAAACAATGAAAACATTAGATTCTTAGTTACAGATGATAGATAATACACTAATGAAAACACAGTTACGAATATTATCTTCCATTCTAGCTTATAAATACCCCTAAATCCTGCACACTGCTGCTTTAAGTATCAAAATCACGAGCACTTGACATGCAGAATGGGTTCTTTCAAAGAGTTGTATTACAATATATATTTAGCATTCTTTTATTATTTTTCCTGATACATTTTTGAGTACGAAGCCATTTACTGTTGCTGTTGGTTGAGATGGAGATACTTTGGATTGCATCATATCTATAAAATAAATGCAAATAACTAGCAACTACAAATGGCATTAAATGTATTTAGAAACATGAATTTAAAGTATAATCTGAAATATAATCTGCATTGGAGCAGAGTTATAAAGTACTATTACATGGAAATAATTAAGTAACTTTAGTGTGGCCCAACAGAAAATACTTTCAGTAGTCCATAATGTACAACATGTCTTGGCTTTGTATCGGCATCTTCTGTCCCTGGATCACAATAATAACTTGTTTTATCAATCAGGTTTCTTCAGAAGAAGCATAACCAAGAACGCTGTGTACAAATGCAAGAGTGGTGGAAACTGTGAAATGGACATGTACATGCGCAGGAAATGCCAGGAGTGCCGGCTAAGAAAGTGCAAGGAGATGGGCATGCTGGCTGAATGTGAGTATTGCTGGTCGTTAAGGGACTCTGCTTCCTGTTCATGCTGACAGGATGCTAACACAATTAATGGGATGAGAAATGTATACACATTTCTGTTTACTATCAACCATCAATTCAAACAGATTTGCACCATCCACATATACACAGTCACGGTCTATTTAGTCGAGTCGAGACAGGCTGTCAAAGGTTGCTGTGGTGAGCCCTCATTTCACATTCTGACCTAGCCTGTTGGATTTAACTGGAGGATCGGGTGTAACATATCACACAATAGACAAGTCCAGCCTGTGTTACTGTTACAGGAATAGAAGCAGTTAAACAGACACCTTAAGATTAATTTAGAGAAATGCACACCTACAAAGTGGCTGCTGTTTTTAAAAACAATTTTCTATGGAAAACCCCTTTCTATTTGGGAATTTAATCTTCTATATTTTCACAAGCTGAACATACCTTAACGTGAAGACGGAAGTTATGTGAACATTAATTACATTCATTATTGGGTCTATAAAGAGCTGTCGGTCAAAAAACAGCTGGAGGATGGCTGCTCATAAATAGTGCAGGCAAGTTGTGATGAATATTGCAGGGTGGCAGGCATTCATGACTCTACCTGTTGGAGCCCAACAAATTAGACTTGTATTGGTCATAGTGGAAAAAGACAGATATTAAATTGGTTTTGTACTCGCTCACTTTTCCTTTAAGTCCAGAGAGAAATTATTTTCTGATTGAACTTAGAAAGTTAAATAGAAACATAATTTGCAACAGCAGAAGTAAAAAAATAAAAAGCATCAAATGGACACATTATTAGATTATAAAACAGAAGTTAGAACAGTTGAATTGAATGAAACAAGACAATACATAAATATAAGGAATAGAAACATGCAATGACATCAATGTAGCCGTGACTTATGACTCACTGACATGCATAGATTTCATTAAACTGGATATAATATATGATGTTAAAATGAAAGTTAAGATTCTCGCTTCATTATGCAGTATTGGTACTAATGCCACTATGGCATCAGGATAGATGAAAATGAACATTTACCAATACTGTTGAATATAGAGCTGTGAGGTATTTAACACACATAGTGAAGCCTTCATCACTGCTGGCAGGCCTGCTGACAGAGATCCAGTGTAAGTCTAAAAGACTGCGGAAGAACACCAAGGCCTCCCCGGGACAGTCGACCGGCGACGAGACAGAGGGGGCGGACAACACAGACAACAAACAGGTCTCCTCAATCACCAAACTGTCAAGGGTGATCACAGCCTCAGCCGTGTCGTGGACATTTTTTTCTCAAAGATCACATAAACTGTGAAAAATAAAATGTCACTCACCAGTTAATGATGTGTTCAGTTTTCTCTTCAGGAAAAAATCGAAATGACCAAAGAGCAGCGGGTTCTCATGAAAGCCATCGTAGATGCTTACAACAGACATCAAATTCCTCAAGACGTGGCCAAAAAACTGGTATATACTCAATATCACTTTAAACTATGCATTTATGTTTAACCATTGACATTTAAAGATCCAATGGACGAGTTCCTGAAGTTGACACCAGAGAGTGAAGCTTAAATACACAAAGCCAGTACAGAAAGATGCCACACTCGGACCATTTGGCTGACAACTAAATTTCAGATAGGGATGTTCACATCACATAGTAGTTTACTGCTGGTGGGGTTTATGCAGCGTGGTGTGTTTTCTGTCTATTGATCTGATATTTTTCAGTGCTGTTTACTCTTGTTTTGTCCCTCCAGCTGCAAGAACAGTATAGCGCAGAGGAAAACTTTCTTCTCTTGACAGAAATGGCAACAAGTCAAGTTCAAGTTTTGGTGGAATTTACAAAAAATATTCCAGGTATTGCTCCCTAGTTTGCAGGTATTAGACTTGCATAATATATACTATGGATGATAACAACAGGATTATTTGCTGGATGTAATGAGTGTCTTGTTGCCTTTGGCAGGCTTCCTCTCTCTGGATCGTGAGGACCAGATCGCTCTGCTGAAGGGTTCGACCGTAGAGGCCATGTTTCTACGCTCAGCTCAGGTTTTCAGCAGAAAGATGCCCAACGGACACACAGTAGTTTTGGAAGACAGGATACGCAAGAGTGGTGAGTCAACTGAAGTGATCCCTAAAAACACAAGGCACTCTCTGCTACAACATACTGTACTTTTGGATTGAACAGCTCCCTCAAAAATCAAATGGTGCAACCCAGAGAATTCGTGACGTTTTAAAAGAAAGGCCTTCTACGCTTTTCAGAATGATCTTTGTAATTTCAAAGTGTGAAACTATTATATCTTCGCTCTTAATTTAAAAAATGTTTAGTGCTTCGCTCTCACAGCAGGCTGCACATGCAGCATCATGACATTTGTAGTTCCACCTGCAGCCAAGAAGCCAGATCTCATCAGATCATCCTTTAATAATTGATCTGCCTGATCTGTCTGATGTGGCTTGGAGATGTGTGCTGACCTGTTGATCTCTGGCTGGGTGTAGGTTACACATGCAACACACACCCTCAGTGGGTACAGTTTCACTGTGAGGCCGAGGGAACTCAGTGGCACTCCTCAGTAGCACTGAGACACGTTTATTAAAACACACACATATAAGTCTGTTTTGGCAGCCTCTGTTTACACATGACTCCCATATAAAATAGTTTACCAGCTTGGTGGGTTTATGAATGCAAAGTGTCATTATGTCAACCAGGTTGGACAGTTAGACAGAGAGTGATGGCAGCAGTGTGTGTGTGTGTGTGTGTGTGTGTGTGTGTGTGTGTGTGTGTGTGTGTGTGTGTGTGTGTGTGTGTGTGTGTGTGTGAGTCACTGGGTCCCTCAGTGCAGCTGTGGTGTGAATGGTGGGGATAAGAGACATTCACACTAAAGGCCAGTCTGGGAGAATAAGGGAGCAAAGCTGTCTAAAGAGACCATTGTTCCTTATCAAAACATCAAGAGTGCCATTGTCCACTTTTCTCCCTCTGAGCCCCACTGGCATTTCTGAATGCTTGATGATGTGTCCGAACAGACAGACACACTCTTCTGGAATAAAGAGTGTCGGAAGTAAGAACTGTTGCAAGAGCAAACTGGATGCAAACATTTAAAATGATCTACAGAGCAGTTTGTATTAATCATCCGTATTTATTATTGAATCATTGCATGAAGAAGAAAGCAGAGTAGTTTATATTTTATATGATATTGGTCTATATTTTCCAATATTGGTCTATATTTGCTTGGCCGTTTTGCACCTATAGATTCACATGACATGAGGGAAGAGAGCGAGGGGAAGACATGCAGCAAATTGCCAGGGCTGCTGTAGTAAGGACTCAACTTGGGTACATTGGAGCCACTCTAACAGGGGATTTGTCCCACTGTAGAGATGAATGAGACGGATCCCTCTTCTACTGTATTGCAGCAACTGTATTTTATTTTATTTAATTTTATGTATGACTAGGAATTATATGATCAAAGCTGAGTTAGGACACAATGCAGTCAAAGTATTCTTGTGGAATAATGTACATTGAAACACTGGTCCAACCCCTCATTTAACAGTTCAGATTTTACAATTGTAATTACTTTTATGTCTCTGAAACTCACTCCTTTTCTTCATTTTTTCTTTTTATCTTAGTAAATCGTATAAATTTGGATCACACTCAGGTTCATAAATAAACTGTACAGTATATTAATAAACACTCTGTTCTTTATCCTCTTACATGTCTTCCTCATCTTCTCTTCTTTTCCAGTTCGGTTTGAATGATTAGCATACCAGAAAGGTGTCCTGTCTGTCAGATTCATAACAGAATACTCACTTTACTTGGAAAATTACTTGCTTTCCTTTTATGCAAGCTTGAGTTTATTTTCCTTGTGATCATATTATAGGCGAAGAATACTACAGAGTAGGGAGGACTGTTGGTTGAATGTCCTTGCTCAAAGGGCACTGTTATGTAAGACAAGCTCCTTCTACTCTTTCTCTTGCTCTTCCTGTACAATTTTCGGTACATATATTTTATCACATAAAAATACTAATAATGTGTTCTTAGCATTGGTTTGACTGCGTTGACTGATCTCTGTCCTGCTCCGCCCTTGACACAACATTTGCACCATCATTCATTAGATTAGTTCATCACATGAGCAATACTAACATCATCTGCATACAGATACAGATACGGATCACTTCATATTATGAAAGGTACAATTTGAGAAATGTATAAAGAAAGTTGAATAACAACAAAAGTGGTCCCTGAATTTACCAACTTTGCTCCTGCTTTTTTACTTTTTGTGTGTGTTGTAACCACTTATCTTTGAGCCAGACTAATGAATTGTTAATGTAGTACTGGAAATGTACTGAAATGAGTGCAAGTAATTAAACCAGGGCTTAAATGACAGCTCATTGTGTTATCACTGACCCAAAGTCTGTGTTTGACTCCACCGTATCATAGCGTTTTGAAGGGGAGCTTGATTGTGTCCATTCACCAGACTTGTATTTTGAAAATGGCATACATTTCTTTCTGCAGGTATACCAAATGAATTCATGACACCCATGTTCAACTTCTACAAAAGCATCGGTGAACTCCACATGGTGCAGGAGGAGCAGGCTATACTCACTGCCGTAACCATCTTGTCGCCAGGTGAGCCAGCATCAATGGCTATCAATGATCCAGAAGTATTTTGTGATAACACTATGCAATGTATTTTTTATATTTTGTATTCTAAAATACTAATGTATCATCCTCTCCAGATCGGCCTTACGTCAAGGATCATCAGGCAGTCGAGAAGCTTCAGGAGACCATGCTGAACGTGCTGAAGAAGCTGTGTGTCCTGCAGCACCCACAGGAGCCGCAGTACTTTGCTCGTCTCCTGGGCCGTCTGACGGAGCTGAGAACACTCAGTCACTACCATGCAGAGATGCTCACGTCCTGGAAAATGAACGACCATAAATTTACGCCACTGCTCTGTGAAATATGGGACGTGCAATGACACACCGGGAGAGGCGGAGAAAGCAGTAACATAGCAATGAAAACATGAACATTTCAACTTGCAAGACAAAGTCATGGTGCACATTTATTTTGGATGTGGAATTAAATCCCTGCACCACCTGTTGATGGCATTTGTTATGATTCAGTGACTTGTTTAAAGTATTGCTTGTGTTTATTCTGCCCACAGTCCCAACATCTTCATGTCTATTTACTGTGTGACGCAGCCAACTCATCGTTGTCCCACTGTTGAGAGGTTATGAGACATTATGGCAGGGGTTTCAGTACAAACACTGAAACGTATTCACAGCAAAGATGGTGCTCATAAGGAATGTAAAGTTAAGATCAATTCTTTCTGCCTCAATAAACAAAGTTTACGTTGGAACATTCTTCAGATAATTTTCATGCCTGTTATATTACTATTTAGGAGTTCAGATACAGACATAACATGTGGTACATCGGAAAAGAATATCTTTCTGAAACAATATCAGAATAAAAAAAAATTAAAAAAAACAATCAACTAGATTAGAATAAGAATATCTGATGGTTTCCCTGATGAAATGTTGTCTTCCCACTATATGACCTGGATAAAAAATACTTCTTATGCGTTATTTATGCCCACATTTAACTGTTTTTGAACGCTAATATTTAATTTCAGTGGGGTATCAGAACAAATACCATAACTGTGTTTTTGCATGTTTTTGACATTTTTTTTATATAATTAAAGAAAATCCAACACAGACTTCTATTTATATTTATTTCATGCTATACTGATATTATTGCTGTCAATGTTATTAATTGTAATAGTTATGATGATTTTGCAGAAGCTTTTACAGTTGGAGCAGCAACACCACCACCTGGAGTACGAGTGAGGATCCATGTTTTCAGAACTGTGCTAGAGGAATGAAGATGTCATCAGTTAGATCACCTAACTTTGCCTTTGAGTTCAGACAACATTAATTGAACTGACAGTGAATGTATGTCAACAATAGGTCCTATTAGCATTGGGCTTAGAAGAAACAAGACCGTTTAAGTGTATGAATTTATTTAGTTAGATAAGAGATAGAGATATATATCTACAATATAAAAGTTTCATAACATGACTATCATCACTCACATGACCAAGATGCGTCTAAATATCATGTTTACAGGAAGTAGATTTCGTACACTATACACCATTTACATAATATTCCTTAGCATGCAATATTTTTACATATAAAACATGCCTTTAAAACATTTAAAAACTAATTATTTTCAAGGTAAATAAATTTATGAACCAAACCCCAATTGCATTATTTAACTGCAATGTTTTTATACAAACACATATTTGTGTGTGTGTGATTTCTTACAGCTAATTGCACAAAAAATAACCATGTTGCATGCTAGTGTCCATATTTGTATCATAGCACCATTTGGTGGAGTAATTTGTGAACGAA
This sequence comes from Taurulus bubalis, assembly GCF_910589615.1. NCBI lineage: Eukaryota > Metazoa > Chordata > Actinopteri > Perciformes > Cottidae > Taurulus > Taurulus bubalis. The sequence goes on along the minus strand of NC_136597.1, from coordinate 12,503,970 downwards.
CGGTATACCTGGAGTTACACTATTTACTGAGAATAAAATGAACAAAGCATTACATGTAGTTACACTATAGTGACCATAGCATATTTTTGTCTGCACCATCAACATAGAAATAATCTACAGATTTTCTACAAAAACATCAGATTCTGTTATGAAGGTTGAAGACATTCAGAGGGGAGTTCTGTCCTGAGTGGTGGGAGGTGGGAGTGTCTCTGCTTCAAGATAAACCAGGAAGCCAGAAAAGGTGGTGTACCTCCCCTGGTTGCTGTAGACAGCATAACGCTCATCTTGCTGACTGTACAGCCACACACTGTCACCCTGGCGGAGAGACAGCAGCAAGCTCTGACTTTGCATTTCCCTTCTCTTCGATGTGTCCTCATCAAACACCATTGCCTGCACCTCGCCCTTTCCAGTCATCAGCTTCACGGAAACAGCCTTACGAGGATGTTTCCCCACAGTGAAGGCGAAGAAGTAAGCGCCTGGGAAGTGGCAGGTAAACACACCTGAGGTTTTGTTGAAATGGCCCCCGATGTTGACGTATTCCACATCAAAGGTCAAAGGTGGCTTGTCCGGCTGTCTGGTGCTCTGACCCATGAGTGTGGATGTCCGTGCCACAGAGAAGGCAGACTGCGACTGCTCTGACGTCTGACCTCTGGCCACGGGGTCAGACTGAGGGGGGCAGTTTGGGTAGGACAGTCCTGATGGGGACAGGTGGTTGCTGACGTAGCCGGTTGGGGAAATGTCCGGAAAGACAAGGTAACCAGAGAAGGTGATGTAAGGGCCGGCATTGCTGTACAAAGCATATTGAGGACTCTGCTGTAAAAGCAGCCACACTGTGTCCATTTCCTTCAAACTGATCATTATGCTTTGGCTTTGAACTTTCCTCCCTTTCTTGCGGTAGTCATCATACGCTATAGCCTGCACCTCCTGTCCATTCTTCACCAGTATCACAGAAAGCATTTTCTTTGGAAACTTACCCACGGAGAAAGAGAAGTAGTAAGCCCCAGGGACGCGGCAGCGGAAGTGACCGGTGTCTGGATTGAAATCCCCTCCAATGTTGACCTTGAGCCTGTTGAAGGTCACTTCCTTCTGCTTGCCTCCCACGACACTGTTGGTTCGTGTGGCAGAGAAAGCAGAGCGGAGACCTGTCGTCACTGGAGGGGCATGAAGAGGTGAAGCTGGTCCGGAGCAGGCGATCATAATGAATACACATGCCAGGTAGCACTGTGTGCCCAACTGAGCTAAAAAAAAATTGAATGAAAGAAAGAAAATCCCTTTAAGTATTAGAGAGTGAAATATATAAGATGTTTTAGCTGTACAAAATAAAAGTATAGTCTTGTAGTTCTCAACCTGGTGGTCAGGACCCATAAAGGGCTCACAAGATATATCTGAGGGGATATATTTTAATTTAAAAACATATAACTGAACAAGTATTTTTTCAGAATGAAGTATATTTCTTTTAGTTTGAGACTTGTGTCTCAAGCTAAGCTTCACTCACAATGCATCTGTATAACAATACTCCAGGTTGATAAGACAGTCTCGTTAAGCCCTGTCAAGATAGATCTTGCCACTCAGATCAGACACTGTGGGAGCAGAGCAGCCGCTGTAATGTGGCTGATATTGTCTGTTCTCTCTGTGCACTGAGAGAAAGGACTAGATTAGCTGCTGGTTCATCTGTTCCTGTGTGTGTTGAACAATGGACAACTTTGGAGGATTGGTGAGGTCGGGGCAGGGCAGAATGCTAAAAGATACCACCTCGATCATTTGCTGAATATTAGCTGTTATTATTACTATTATGTGAAAATCTATATGAAAATTGTAGTTTTTGAATATTTTTGGGGGACTTTGTTTGTTTACATTGCTGAAATTCAGCTATTTTACCGTTACATACATTAGTGAGCGTGTCATATTCAGATTCAGATAGGAAGGTATCATCTGCCTTAAACAAAATTACTATTATAATACTATATTACTAGAATATTTTAAACTCCTGCATGAAATCTATAATCCCATGAGCTCAGATTAGTCTGGGAAGCTGATGATGATCACAACAATACAATGCAATGTAATGTAATGTAACAAAAAACCTTGCACCTGTAAGGTGACAGACATGAGTAGTAATTAAAGGGTCAGATTTTACACCTGGCTGTTTCCCTTGTTGCCTGTAATAAACATATTTAACAAAACACTAATGATAGATATTTAGTCTTAAACTGTGGTGGAAAAGCCACAGTCAGCGTCAGGAAATGAGTGAGTTGGCAAAAGAATAGCTATATAAGAGTCAGAGACTGTCATAGGTTGCAATACAATTCTAAAAATAAGATTTTAACATTTTTAAACAATCTACAGTGTAACATAATGTATTCTCGTTGAGATGGAATTTACTCTACCCTTGCCAAGACAAATAAAAACACACATAATTCATAATCAATAAAGTAACCAACAGAAATATAAAACCAACCTGTTGGGCTATGGTGGAGCAGAAATTGCATCCTGGATTTTGTTTTCTTCAACAGTTTTTTAATTATAGTTCCTCTTAGTTTACTCCACTGCTAATGCCCATGCAACAGTCCTGACCCAAAGGAACAAAGCTGCTGTCCATGCAGACAAGTCAGGAGGAGGAGCTCCAAGTCCGCTCCAATCTATAGCTCCTGTTCACCCTGCAGAGCAAAAAAAAGTGAAAATACAGCTGTACCGTATCAGCTTATTGGCCCGTGGAAGCGGAAGGTCTAATTTGTGCTTTGTTATGTCTATGACAGATAGAGTAGCTGCACACAAAGTAGGTAAAGCATTCAAATTCTTCATTCAAATTAGCAATATCGCAGTGTAAAAATACTCAAAAAAAGTCCAATTATACTTAAAATTAAAATGATACCAATAAATATTGGTTAAAACAATCTTAAAAGTCCCAAACAAAAGGACTTTCTAACTCTGCTCAAATGATTGTTTTATGTGTGTGTTAAATGGTTGTGACCTACTTTATTGTTGTAAAATTGATGCTATGATATTATTGGAATTTGTGTGATGTTACAGTCTGCTCTCATGGTTTATTTGGTTCAACCAAAGTCTCACAAAAGGGTAAAGGTTAAAAAAGAAAAAGAAAAATGTACTTAAAAAAGGGTTTCGAGGCACTGTCAGTCTTGATGGCTTTGCAATTTGTTTGTCTGTCATTGTGTCCATGTAGCCTATGTATATACAGCTTTGTGTTTAAAATGAGAAGATGTTGAATAAACACACAACTTCTCTCAATATCATAAAATCTTTAACGTTTTCTCCAAAATATCTTTGTTCCGCTTGTTATTAAAAACAAATTAATTTCCAATAAATTTAGCCAAAGTTAACATGAGGAGTTGTAGGGCCACGAAGCATAATTTGATTTATCTCTTGATAAGTTACTACACTCTATATTAATTATTAGTAAATGCAACATATATGTACATACACAAAATTGCAGACTCGCTCTATCAGCTTTTATTCTGTTATTTGAAATGGTATTTCTGATTGTTTGTAAATTGGTTTTAAATGTACAAACCATCCGACATATCATTTCAAATAACAGAGGAAGAAAATAAGCTACATCAGAAGGTTATAATAATAACAATAATAATAATAATAATAATAATACAAATAATATACAGTAACAATGGAACAAATATAATAATATAATTTTGGTGCAGACCTATTCAGACAAACAAATGAAAGACTCAAACAACATTCTTCAACTTAAAAGATGGTGTTGAATTAGGAAATTAAACTTTATGAATGACATTTTCCAGATAAGATGTATTTTATCATCACATTCAAATAGGTTATGATACATAGATGTGTTTTTTTTAACCTTAAATGCTAATTGCATGTGTGTTTTGCCCAATTTATATTTCCCAGTCTTTCCCAATTGTAATGCAATATGGACAATCAAACAGATACATTAGTTATACCATTATACCAGTCTTGCAGGAAGTACATTAGTTATCAACATCTGAAAAAAATATGTTCGTTTGTTAATTACATATCTTGTGTGATATTTGTCAGGTGCATATCTCTAATTTGTTTCTAATGCAGGATCTAAAAGGATCTTTTGTCTTTTTATAAACGAGTTATTCTCCATCATCATCATCATCCACTGTCATGACGTAGAGAACCCGGAAGACGTGAGTTTGCTGTCAATGCTAGCGACAGAGAGGAGGTACTGAGAGCTAAACAATCCCGCATTTAAGACAAGATGGCAGGACTGCCCCGCAGGATCTCTAAGGTAATATTTCACACTTTAAACAGCAGCACATGTCCCTTCTCCGTCACGGCCCAAACTCTCCATCCACCGTCTAAACTCCCACCGCTCGGTGCCCAACGGCTCGTCCGCTTCACGGGGCAGTCCGCGAGCCGCAGCGCCCAGCTCGCTGACGTTAGTTTGCTAAACTAACTTCCGTGACACGGCGGGTTAAAAATACATCAACGCTTTGAGAAAATGGCGGATAAATTCCCTGTGATATATACTTTTCAAGCATAGTAATGTTCTTTGACTGCTTCTGGTCAGCTTGTGTTGAGGATGCGGGCTAATACCTAGCTAACGATGCTACACCAGCTAGTTCATGAGCTTTGTTTGTGTTTATGACATAAAGCAGGAATAAGCTAGAGCTAGCATGGTAGGCTGGTCCTCCCAGTGTTATGCTTTTCATTTGAGCATACGGGATTTTAGCTACGGTGGGAGGTTTGCCTCTTTTCTTTTGGCACAGTTTCGTCTTTCATTGAAGTTCTCAAGTTTGTCATAAATGTGGTTAACCTAACTAGGTTGTATGGATGAAACGTTTGCTACTGTGGTCAGAAATCACTTCCAGTGCAGACTTTTGCCCCCTGATTCTTTGGGGCAACATCAGCATCTTTGGCCATCGAGCTAAAGAGGCTTTGCTCAGCAGACTAAAGATGCTGCTAAATTGGTGAATATTGTTCATTGGCACCCCCTGCCTTGAACAATATGATACAGTGTGGTCACTGTCGCCTGGGAGCTGTCTCTTCCTTTGAAGAGTTGCCTTTTATTTCCTGCACGTCCCAATTCATGTTTTCACTATTAATTTTAAATGTAATTCTTAATCATTTGGCCTGTAAAATGTAAAAAGTACCCCTTCATTTACCCCTCTTTTTCCAAGAGTGTTGGAGAACTACGGTGGCCTTCAGGTAATGTAAAAATGCAAAAGGCCCTTTCTAGAGCCAGTGTTTGGCTTGTCCGTTCTGGGCTACTGTAGCAACATAACAGACATCGTGAACAGGTCCTGCTTCCTATATGAAGGAAGGGCTTATTCTAAGCTAACGGAAATGCAACATTTTTATTATAATAAGGGTTGTATAAATACTGTGAAGGTTTCAAAACGCTCAATCCATGGAAGAATACACACAGCCCATTTTGAATCTGTTTGTCTAGCGTCTCACCAGCAGCCAAAATTCCCCATTTATATAATTTGTAATCTTCTGGAGAAGACTTCACTGGTCTTATTTTTGTGAACTTAGTTGATTCGTAGTTATTTTTTAATATAGTTTGAATAGGCCTTACAGAAACCTCGTACTCTTTCTTTCCATTTTCTTTGCGTACCCTAGCTGTAATTTTGCATCATGCATTCTGTGTATTATTATTATTATTATTATTGTTATTATTATTATGATTGTATATATACCATATTCTTTAGAATTACAGCTTATGATTGGTAAAGGATTCTATAGGAAAAGCATTAAAAATAAATGGTGTTCAAGAGAAGTTTGCACAGGTGGGTGAGTAAGCAGATCCCAGACTAGTGTTGGTGGGAAAAGGTGGAAGGGCTGGGAACAGTACTTAGCACACGGAGCCCTTGAGCCCTCAGAGCGTGTGACTGGGACTGGGAGCCCCTCTCCCGTCTGTGTTTTCACTGCATGGTTTTGTCTATGGGTTATCTGAAACATTTCAGGAATCTCATCCTCAGTTTCATTCAGGAATAGAATGCCAAAAACAAGTGCTGGCTCTTGGCAAGCTTTATTTAATGCTATCTTTCATCCCTAGTTGCTATTTATTTATTGTTCCTTTGTTGTCAGGCAAAATGCATCTATAACTAAAGCCTGTGTATCAAATAGGTGTGTTTTTAGATTGGGGAAATTAAAGTGCCTCATAGCAGAATAATTGTAGTATCAGTACTACAGTTTGTACATTTGAGAGTTGAGAACCCTGCAGTTTATATAATGATGTGGTGCATATTTGCAGCAAGCTTGAATGTAGTTTTCTTGTTAGTATCAGGTGTCACTCATGCTGCCTCATGCATGCCACAATATATATTTTAGATACCTGCTCCTCTTTTATAGTAAATATTAGTTTCTGTAGGTCACTTGGCTGCCACTATGAATTAGGAGAGGCCTTGCTGCAGTGGCTGATGGGAATGAAAGTCATAGTCTCATGTGGTGCGCAGTTCGTGTCACCTCTAAATGAGTGTTGCAAAGTGCACAGAGTCTTCAGAATCACAGCACTGAGCCAATACTGCGGTCAAAGCCGCCCTCCCTTCTGTGTGAGAGGATAAAAGCCAAGCAGCTCGTCTCCTGCCACATCTCGGTTGTGAGAATAGTCGTGGCTCAGAACTTTGTTGTAGCTCTCAGGTGGGGCAAGGGCTTTTATACATCTTTTGAATGAGTAATTTTGAATTAAAACGTTTTACAAATATGAATTCCTATGGCTGTTTCTTTTAATAAAAATGCAGATAGTTTTATATTTACTGCTGTGTAGTTCCCACCAGTGCAGTTAACTGCAATGCTTGATACACATACTTTATAACTAAGCTTTACACAGTTTCCAACTGTCTGCAGTCACTAAAGGCGATGAGCATGTAATACTTCAACCCCGATGTGAATAAATGGCATCCCCCTTTTAACTAACTGGTTGACGTGTGACAAATGCTCTATAACTAACTATTTTGTGCAATTTCGTCTCAGTGCAGCTGCCCTACCTGAACACTAAGAGCTGTATCCCTCTACTGAAATATAGAGTTCAAGAATTCCTCTTAGCACACACGCATTTTACAGTGCAAAGTGAAAGCACTTTAGCACCAGCTTGTAATATGGTGCCACCAACCACAATTTTTTTTCTTTTTCTGTGGCAGGAAACTCAACGTTTGATGGCAGAGCCTGTCCCAGGTATCAGGGCAGAGCCAGATGAATGCAACGCCCGCTACTTCCATGTGGTCATTGCCGGACCTCAGGACTCACCTTTTGAAGGGGGCACATTTAAACTCGAGCTCTTTTTACCAGAAGAATATCCCATGGCAGCTCCTAAAGTACGCTTCATGACCAAAATATATCATCCCAATGTGGACAAGTTGGGGAGAATATGTCTGGACATTTTGAAAGGTAAGTCAATACTCTGTAATGTCACAGTTTATGCTCGGCCAGCTATGTGTAGTTTACATCTCGCTTTAACTTAAAGGGCAAGTTTTCATCTGACAGAAAATGTCTTTTCCCTCTCAGGCTTGTTACTGTAGAAAAGCCTGTATGTATTGTGTTCTCTGATGTTTGGCCTGTGAGTGAAGTGAGGGCTTTGCCAATTTCATCTTGCTCAAAAGATCAAGGGCCTTATTCTTTACACTTGTGTCCCCTAACTGGAGCTTTGTGCTACTGCTACTACTGCATCATTGTCTCTTCATTGCCTTTGCAGCTTAAAAGTCTCTATTGTTACTCACTGTACATGTTTACGCTTCATACACACTACACATACTTTGCATTTTTGCACTTTCTCTATTGTTTAAATTGTATTTCTTTAATTAATACACTGCTGTTTCGTTGTACATATTGAGTTTTGCTGTATATATTGAGCATCTTTCATCCCTGTTATTTTTCTAAGCTGCTACTACGACAAACAAATTTCCCCTTGGGGATGAATACAGTATATATCTATCTATCTATTTATCTATCTTGCTTTTCTTGGTCTCAATTTTATTCCTAATAATCCCTCTTTTTCATTTTCTCAGATAAATGGTCGCCAGCTCTCCAGATTCGCACTGTGCTGCTTTCAATCCAGGCGTTACTAAGTGCACCCAACCCTGATGATCCTCTTGCAAATGACGTTGCAGAGAAGTGGAAGTCCAGTGAAGTTGAAGCCATAGAAATGGGTGAGAGCTCTGATCTGGTTTATTACACTTTCCATCATTTCAAGGGATGATACAATAAACATAAATACAATAATGATACAATAATGCAGTCTTTGTAAAAGTGCCATATAGGTATAATTTACATGGGCCGTGTTCATTATGTGTTTTTTTACTTTACAGCCAGGTCATGGACCAGGCTTTACGCTGGAAGCAAAAATGACCTGTAGAGCAGCCCAGCAAGTGGAGATACAAGTGGAAATCAAGTGTGAATAAAACTCTGTATGTTCTGCCAAGACCTTTACCTACTTCATTTGCATTTAAAGAACACAGTGGTAAATATACATGCATATATATTATAAAATAAACATGAATATATTGTTAAGGAAAAAAACAACTGCTGATAATTGGTCATATAAATGCTCACTTGATGAAATGACTCATCTCTGTCCTAACTCACTACTTTTCAAAGGCATGGTCAGAGGTTTTTAGATCTACTCGCCACTCTTTCTTTGCCCATTGATGTTGGAAAGTGTTTAAAAAGCACGTTAAGGGGGAAAAGGGTCCTACGCTTCACGTTTTTGGGGGGTGGGTGGGTTTGGGGGTACTGGAGCAGGGGAGTGGGTGGGGAGGAGGGATTGGCGAGATGTTAATATTGTATACTTTTTATATTTCTTTTAGCTTTGTTTTCTTGTGTCGCTGTTTTGTTAAAAGTTATGTTATTAAAAGCAGCTAACTACTACTAGCCCACTATGTGTAGACACTCACCTGGAGGCTGACTAGAGTTTTTTGCTGTGTAGATAGCCCAACAGGATGCATACAACTATCGTAGCCCTGCTTCTTTAAGTCACATCTGGCTGTGTTAAATACATAATAATATGACTAAAAACCCAACTAAGCCTGACACTGTCACATTAACCTTTTCAACTGAGTAAACTGTAGGCTTGTGGAGGGTAGGGTGGACATCGCGGACGGTTCGTCGTTTTAGCATGTGTTTTATTACCATATCCAGTCTTTTATATGTGAATCTTTCTTGCTACGTCCTACTAACTTTTCTGCTTCCTCACATACTGCTACAAAACGGTGGTTTACTTCTTCCAATGGCATTCATTTCACAATGCAGTGGTTCCATTTGAGCTGTCAGTAGTTCAATGGCAGGAGTTTGGTGATAGGGGGGGGGGGTTGGTGTTGAGGGACTAATGAGAGGAGATGCTTAGTTGTTACAGGATCAAACTCCAAAACATCAGTGAAGGCTTTGACTCTCACCGGCCGTGAATGGTTGTTGGTGCTAAATTTACGGTTTGTAAAGTCATTATTTCTATTAATTTGGGGGAGGAAATGCTTTCCTGCTCTCAGAATGCTATGAAATGGCCCACCTGCATACTTTTATGTTCTGTAAATAAAATCTGTTGATTAATAAATAGTTGGCTTGGTATAATTCTTTATGGGACAAGTATGTTATTTTTTGCCTGATTAGACTTTTTTTCTCAGGATTGTGTTTGTGTGTACAGACGGGAAACGTTGCACCGTAATCACTTATTTAGTGCATGGACTTCGTAACTACACAATTCCCATTATTGCTCAACATTAACTTGAGGTCTAATCAGCAAGATAAGTGAAAACACCTGTGTCGGTGTGCAGGTCTTTCTCAGTCAATTTTATGTTTTGTATAAATGTAAGAAACAAGTACCTAAAGTCTAGTTGTTGAACAAATATAGTGGATTAAGTGGCACATCATTTGAATACTCAAGTAATGTAGAATTATTAAGTAAAGTAACATTTTCATTAAATACAGTATGTGATTTAATTATTACTTTCAACCACTAAGAAAGGCTGTAACTACACCAGCAAATCTTTATTTTTAGGTGCATTTATTCAAGACTGTACATGTGTGGTTGGTATTATAGAATATGTAAGTTTGTACTAAAGATGAATTACCTCTGGTAGTTATGACTACTTATCTACTAAATCTTTTTAATTGTATTTATTCAGTTTTCCAAACTCTTTCCCAGTGAACTGTTAATTCATCAGTGTGTGAGGGTTGCAATGTGCCCAGTATGAAGTCCTGCTGGGTACTGGAGGTGTCCATGCTGGGCCCAACAAAACACATCTTTGTACAAATGGTTAAAATGATTAGTATTACCATGTTCTGGATTCAAAGCATCAAGAAATCAGGACTCTCCCTTAATGCACTGAAAGTTACTGCTGTAGTACATAACGCAAATTTCACCAAAGTCATACTGTTATCTAAACATAATAATAAAACCTGAGATGCAGCCTTCACGCTCCCATGGCCCTGGCATTTTAGTAATTATATCTGCAGAATGTTACCTTTTTACCTCAATCGAGCCATAGTGCTGCTCTGGGTCAAGATAATTCGTTATTCCATAACAATCAAGACTTTTGTCTCTTAAAAAAACACTTTCTTGTTCGGGTTTCTGCCAGATACCAGTGTCCTTTTGATACACCCAGCTAATCAGACATTGTCACTAACACCTCTCAACATTTTCACCCTTGAACACATCCTGCGGTTTAGAGACAGTCCACGTCCACGAGAGGGGAGCCTTGAGCTTTGGTACGTTTATACTCAGGCAGCAGCAGCATTACAAGCTTCACTTGGAGAGGAATGCTGCTGTAAACAACAACCGGTGAATGTTACCACCAGGCCGCCTCACTGAACTGAACTTTGTTTGGTTTATTTGACCTTAACTTTAAACTGCGGGGAACAGCACTGCCTTGTTCAGTGAAGTTTAGTATTCATGCGAATCTAATTGCAACTGGTAAAGATTTTTGAAATGGTTGCCAAGATAGGAGTTCAGGCAGCGTGTCAAATCTATATATATATATACATACAGGACTGTCTCAGAAAATTAGAATATTGTGATAAAGTTCTTTATTTTCTGTAATGCAATTAAAAAAACAAAAATGTCATGCATTCTGGATTCATTACAAATCAACTGAAATATTGCAAGCCTTTTATTGTTTTAATATAGCTGATTATGGCTTACAGCTTAAGAAAACTCAAAAATCCTATCTCAAAAAATTAGAATATTTCCTCAGACCAAGTAAAAAAAAAAGATTTATAACAGCAAAACAAAATCAAACATTTGAAAATGTCCATTAATGCACTCAGTACTTGGTTGGGAATCCTTTTGCACGGATTACTGCATCAATGCGGCGTGGCATGGAGGCAATCAGTCTGTGGCATTGCTGAGGTTGTATGGATGCCCAGGATGCTTCAATAGCAGCCTTTAGCTCATTTGCATTGTTGGGTCTGGTGTCTTTCAGCTTCTTCTTCACAATACCCCACAAATTCTCTATGGGGTTCAGGTCAGGGGAATTGGCAGGCCAATCGAGGACAGTAATGCCATGGTCAGTACACCAGTTACTGGTGGTTTTGGCACTGTGGGCAGGTGCCAGATCATGCTGGAAAATGAAATCCTCATCTCCATAGAGCTTTCCTGCAGACGGAAGCATGTAGTGCTCTAAAATCTCTTGGTACACAGCTGCATTTACTCTGGACTTGATGAAACACAGTGGACCAACACCAGCAGCTGACATAGCACCCCAAACCATCACTGACTGTGGGAACTTCACACTGGATTTCAAGCAACTTGGATTTTGCGCCTCTCCAGCCTTTCTCCAGACTCTGGCGCCTTGACTACCAAATGAAATACAACACTTGCTTTCGTCTGAAAAGAGGACTTTGGACCACTCTGCAACTGTCCAGTGCTTCTTTTCCATAGCCCAAGTCAGACGCTTCTTCCGTTGTCTTGAGTTCAGAAGTGGCTTGACCATGGGATTACGGCTATTGTAGCCCATTTCCCGGACACGTCTGTGAACAGTGGCTTTTGATACCTGGACTCCAGCTTCAGTCCACTGTCTTTGAAGCTCCCCCAAATTCTGGAAGTGACTCTTCTTCACAATGCTGTTAAGGCTGCAGGCATCTCTCTTGGTTGTGCAGCGTTTCCTGCCACATTTCCCCCTTCCAACAGACTTTTTGTGGATGTGCTTTGAAACTGCACTCTGTGAACAGCTTGCTCTTTGATAAATTTCTTTTTGTGTCTTACCCTCCTGATGGAGGGTGTCAATGATGGTCCTCTGGACTGAAGTCAGATCAGCAGTCTTCCCCATACTTGTGATTTAGTTTACTGAACCAAGCTGAGTGTTTTTCAAGGCTCAGGAAACCCTTGCAGGTGTTTTGACTTAATTAGACGATTCAAGTGACTAGTTGAATACCCTACTAGTATACTTTTTCATGATATTCTAATTTTTTGAGATAGGATTTTTGAGTTTTCTTAAGCTGTAAGCCATAATCAGCAATATTAAAACAATAAAAGGCTTGCAATATTTCAGTTGATTTGTAATGAATCCAGAATGCATGACATTTTTGTTTTTTTAATTGCATTACAGAAAATAAAGAACTTTATCACAATATTCTAATTTTCTGAGACAGTCCTGTATATATATATATATATATATATATATATATATATATATATATATATATATATATATATATATATATATATATATATATATATAGGGGACTATGTAGCCTATTTGCGTTTGGTTTCTGTGAACATGAGTGACCCACTTTGACCCACTCCCCCGTTTAAAAATAATGCTATTTCTATATTCGTAACAGAATATACAAATGGGAGAATTCATAAATTGGAGGATTAGGAGCCTCCAGTGTGTTTGTTGGAATCGTTTTCAAGAATGCTTTCTGAAATAAAACTATGTTTTTCTTTCTGTCTCATGTGAAAAAGGCACTCAAACGATCTTCAAAGTATCTTACTTTAGGATCGAGGTGCTCAAGAGTGGCACTTGAAAGCAGCATCACTCACGCGCGTGACGATTTGTGACAATTTCTCGTGCTGAAATCCCCGGGCGCGTAGGACTGTGGATAAAAGACACTTTATCCATGTGTTGGCTCGTCGTCTCGCTAATGATGAACGTGAAACTCTGTGTAACGCGGAAGCTGACAGGCAGCTTGTTGCGCAGCTCTCAGGTCAGCTGGTAGCACCTCCGACCCCAGATGGGAGCGAGTTAGTTGAATCATGCGTGTTGACAGCGGCACCGAGCCACCAAGGCACAGCCTCCGGTCCACGACCACAAGCACTGAGGGATGAATGGAGCCTAGCGCACGCGTTGCAGCTGGCGCTATCTGAAGAAGCTCCAAGTCGGGAGTATATTTCGGGAGATTCGCTGCTCTGGCTCTCCCACCCTCTCGGACAGACACTTTTCTTCAGCGTCTGGTTGCATCCAGGTTTTTCGCTTCCCTCTGCCCCACGCCAAAAAAAAAAGGAGAACAAATAAAGGAAACTGGACGCTAGACGATTGGAAACATAAATGATGAAGTTTAAGGCCAACCAGACCAGGACTTACGATGGCGAGGGGTTCAAGAGGAGAGCGGCTTGTTTGTGTTTTAAAACTGAAAAAGAGGACGAGGTAAGAGCGGTGTCCGTCGACGGCTTAAGTTGGTGGTTATCCAGCTGTTTGCAGAGGGCATAACGGACTTCATATTTAACAAAGTCTCCATTTTACTACTTAAGTCCACCAGTACCAGACTTATCGGTTTTCGTCTCTATTGGACGTGTTGGGCAGAGGTGGAAATACCTTGGCTGAAATCCAAAATATTTGACCTATGAAAAAACAAGGGGTCTCAGAAGCTGGCACTCATTGTAACCGGTTCTCTGCAGGAGACCATCATTTTAATTTCCTGTCTACGAGTAACTCATAATTCATAAAGACACGAGGCATCCTCATTGTGTCCTGGCCGTGCAAACTGTGCTGGCTGAAGTGTTGTCATTGTGCTGCACCTTCAATAATGTATTTGGTTGATATATCTCTTCAACGTGCACCCCAGCCTTTTAATTACATTTATATTTTCAATATTGCATCGACATCCATACACTAGGTGGTGTTTGTTTTCTAACTTGCACTGGCATCAGCTGATGTGGTTGTTATTGTACAGGGTCATTTCCATATCAACACATGTCATTGTGATCACTAATCCTCTGCTGAGGCAACATGCAACTCCTGCACTCTGTTGCTGCTGCATGTCTTAAAAATATCCATTTTTTTAAAACTGTAGTATGATTGCAATGGAGTGCTACAACAATTGTCTCATCAATTTGTATTCACCTGGTATTACATTATGTGTCATACAGCAACATTAGCGTATACATCCGCTCAGTTTGCACAAACACACACACACACTCACACACTCAAAAATGTCTATCTTTAAATCCAAAAAGTGGATTCTACAGTCAATCATCAAATGTGACATGTTACCTCAAATATTCATATCAAATGCATCCTGCCGACTTATGTGGCCCAGGAGGAACTTTGAGATCATTTCAAATGGTGATAGACATCACCATAGACATATTTGCACAATGATATTACAAATAGCTAGCTTTGAACATTAGACTCATTCTGCAGCTAACATTAACTCTTAAAGATTAGCATGTAAGGAGTGCAGTCATTTTCTAGAACATACATTATTTTAATTTGATTCTGATGAAATTCTTATTCTTGTTGTTATTTGGGTAGTAATTAAGGCTCCATTAATATAGAGGAAGTTATACATTGCTACACTGTCTGATCGACCTTTGCCTTGTGACGTCGTAGGGGGCTGGTTGGGGGTTGAGTGTTACACTGTGTGCTAAACACCAAGTGACCTATCCGCTGCAATTTATAGAAACAAGGTGCAGGCCCTTGCTGTCCCCTGACAGATTGACTTTCCTGCTCCTTGTGCTCCCACCCTCTCCTCTTCCCCATCACTCACTCTCACCCTATCTCTCCTGCGTGTCTGGAATAGAGTGGTGACATATGCTAAAGGTTATTCTTATTATTGTTGATTGCACCGGAGGATGATGAAAAGGTCTCAAGTCACATGCCATGCTGATCTCGGCCTTCATTCTCACCATCTACGCTTTGATTGCACATGTCACATTTTATGTGGTAAACTATCCATCCAGTCTGCATGCCTGGTGTGCAGTCACTTCCTCAACATGCCAGCTGGAGTCCAGGAGGACAGGACCAGGTCTGCTGATAAACACTAGACAGGATTACTCAAAATTGTTAGAGCTCAGAAGAAATCATGTAATCCGTACATCAGCAGAGTGGGTGTCACTGATATATAAAGTATTAGTAATTATGTTGTCAATAAGAAGCATGTATCTAATTAATCAGGGTCTTCTCGTAGAATGCATTCTAGTACAAAAACAGTTTCCAAAAATATAATCAAATTTGGGTTTTTGGTGAGGAAATATGTTTGAAATCGGTATATTATTAATATACATATCAACAAGATATGTAAAATATGATAGAGCTTCATCAATCCCAAAGAAAAACATTCTAGAGGGATGAATTTTTCACAAAGTTACATACAAGTATTCACAGTTTTATGCATTTCATCAGACAAAATCCTTCACAATCAATAAAGTAAAATAAGAGCCTAAATAGCTCAGTTTATTATTACAATCAGCTCAGAATAATTCATTTGGGAAAAACATGCAGTAGTCAGCCAGTATGTTCATATCATCACAGTATGTTTTCACTGAAAGTCAGTTAACAATAATGAAGAATACTAAATAGATTGTATTGAGTCCTTCAGTCTTTGTTTGCATTTTATTGTACAGAAGTTCATATTAGGCCAATCACTGTATATCTATGTCACTCCACCATAAATAATAGTAATATGAAAGAAACAGAACTCCATTGTTTTTAAAATGTTGATACTTGTGATCCGGTGTTGATCACCTCTAAAGCTCATGTGGATCTATACAGGCAAAGAGCTCTCACTGAGGTGTGTGCCGCCGGTTGGGGTCATTAACCTCCTCCACTAAGCTCTCTTGTTTTCATACAGAAAAGCGACTGCTGATCCAGTAGTTTTTGAAAGCACACAGTGTGTGTGTGTGTGTGTGTGTGTGTGTGTGTGTGTGTGTGTGTGTGTGTGTGTGTGTGTGTGTGTGTGTGTGTGTGTGTGTGTGCGTATTTATGGGTAGCTGCTTAGGTGGAAATGCCTACGTGTGTCACATGCCGTTTGTGTGAAATTGCGCATGCATGTGTGTGTGTTGTGTGCATTTGTGTTATTGAGACAGCTTCCAGTGTCTCTGGAGCCCCAGGGCCCTGCACTATCTGTGGGGCGTTTACAGGGCAGAGTAGATTGCTCTCAACCTCTGCAGCGATTAATTTACCACCTCCTCATCAGGCATTACGCAGCAAACTCTTCACACTTCATCAATTTCACATACAGTGCAACATTCTTTTGCATCCTTTTTGGCATCTATATTTTGCCTTTTTCATAAAATTGCCCATAATAATTTTCTCATGACAATGTTTACCATGCACTCAAGTTAATGTCTTGCTTATTTAAAATTTCTTCATAAAGAGTAGGGTTGTGAACCGGTAAAGTTGAGATCTAACTGCAGGTTTTAGTTTGTAAGTGGCGACTGCAGATTCCGTTTATTGACTGTGGTATTACATGACCGCTGAATGACTTGTACCTTCTATCTTCACCTGTTATCCATACATAAATATTGACAGAGTTGCCTGTGTTAAGAATATTCTATGCAGCCTCCAGGGTGTTTGCAAAGGCAAGAACAGACACACCCACATGCATGTAAGGAATTATATCAATGATTCGAAGCAGGAAAACAGCAGGTCTTTGTTTGTTTGAAGTCGTAGTTTTAAAGTGTTTAAAATAATGACTAGGTTGGTGACTCAATAAGCCAAGTGGACAATAAGACTGTCAAAATAATGTTTGAATGAATTTCCTGAGAGTTCTTGGTTTTATCTTACTCCTGACCTGGAGTTGAGTTACAGTCGAGCGAAGTCCGACAGCGTGAAGTTTCACTCATCACATTCATTTCTGGGCAAAAGAGTTCACCTTTGACAGCAGTGAAGATGTTATCATTACTGCTCTTCACAAATCTGCCATGCTTGCACGATCAGGTCTCAGAAGGAATGCAGATACATCTTAACGCTGTGAAACCTCCGCTGGCATAGTCATGTTCACCTATAACATGAAGTGTGTAAGCTGCTTGTTTTTAGTAAATCTTCGCTGTCAAGAGAGCTATTCCTTACGTGTCATGTGTCCAAAAGGGTTCGGGAACTATTCACACGTGAACTTGATGTGGGTCAGTGTGAGGCCAGAATAGGGTTTAAGGTCAAGTGACTGCATCTCTAGAGGGTCACTGTGCTCAAAAAAGACCAAACTGCATTGGTTTGAGGTCAGTTAAACATAGTGTGTGGCTTTGGTTGGATTATTTCTGATTTGACTGCAGGTTTGTCACCTTGTCATGTTTTATAGCACCTCAAGTCTTTTAATGCCTTATCGTTACTCGTTTTTCAAAATAAAGTTTGTTTATTAATTGATAGCCAAATGATGGCTGAAATGGGTCACTGCAATGCTACTTGTGGGACTGTTTTGGAGAGGTTATTATTTTACTTCCGACTGTATTCAAGACAGTTGAAGGTAGTCGACTTCTCAGTTGTTTTGGTCTTTTTCCAATTAGTCATTCTTTATGCTTTTTTCATTCTGAATGACTTATGCCCAATAAACTAATATCTACTAACTAACATCTCTGGTAAACAGACACACTATTTAAAGTGGTGCTTTTGTGTCATTCTTTGAGGACAAACTCAATTTTACAAATATGTTGATTAAATCAACTAATCAATAACAATAACTAATCGACAAAACATATATATGTAAGGCAACTATGAATTTCTTTGGTCGAGGACAGCCCTACTGTATTCTATTTTGAAGTTGTTGTTCATAATATTTAATTATAGTATTATATATATATATATATATATATATATATATATATATATATATATATATATATATATATATATATCCAAAATGTTAATCTGCAATGCTTGGGATATAATAATAATTTATAACCGCCGCCTAACCTATGATTAGGTGGATGATATATATATATATATATATATATATATATATATATATATATATATATATATATATATATATATATATATATATATATATATATCATCCACCTAAAATGTTAGGTATTCCTTACTGGTATTTCTTTTATTGTGTCCTCCTGTGGTCACACATACTCTCAGGCAGGTAAAGTGAGTTTTAGTGTTGGAAAGTGATATCAAATGTAATGTTGTAAATCTAACGGTGTCTGTATGTGTTTTTCTTGTGTATCTGTTTGCACTTTTAATTAGGAAACATCAACCGTTAGTTACGCTGATTCACTTATTTTAATTATGTGGCAAACAGCGTGACATGCTCAGCAGCCCGATCCCCAGCATGCTCATCTTGCAATAAGTAAATGAAGTGAATGCCTGGCAGGACATGTGAGATGTTTAATACGCATCCTGCTGAATGACTAGCACCACACTCAGCCGCCACCAGACACCTATAGTGGTGACGAACTCTCAACATGGGCATGCCGTTGGCGTGTTTTTGGCACCCTGAACTGAACGTTTTCCCTGGCAGGTCCTACTGGTGAGCAGCAGTCGCCATCCAGACCAATGGATCGTGCCAGGAGGAGGAATGGAGCCTGAGGAGGAGCCCTGTGGGGCTGCCGTCAGGGAGGTCTACGAAGAGGTAAGCTCATCCACGGAAGAGAGGAAGAAGGCACAAACATCATGTAACTGTTCTCTGGCAAGAAAACCATCAAATGTCCATAGAGGTGGTTTCACGTTTCATGTTTCATGTTTCTCTAACGGTTGCATACACTTGACATTACTGCTGACCATTTTCCAAAGCAAGATTCTCGACCTCTCAGGGAGCCACACACACCTTGAACTTGCTAAGGTATCAAAGCTGTATTAATATTTAAGAAGGTCAGGTAATAACAATAATAATAATAAAACCGCTGCAGGACAATGCAGGTGAAGGAAGGGCTGTCTGTTGGTGAGCTTAACTGGTTTTGGGAATTTCCAATATGTGAGTAATGAGAGTCAGCTGATCAACAGCTCTGCTTTCAAAAGCTATGCTGTTGTAAAATGAAAATAGAAGATAAGCAGTAAGCAAACATCGTTATTGTGATTGATTGATTGTAAAAGGTGTTGTGAACTAGGTGATTCTCAAAAGGTCTCTGGTGTGGAGGCAGACTCCCCAAAAATCAGAACTTGTTGGAACTTCCCACAAGCATGTGACTGGATCAATTGAGAAGACCGCCGCTACAACATGCATTGTGTGATGTTGACATTGTTAAAAAACATAAAGCAGGTTAAGATATCAATGTGTTTGATAGTGCAATAAAAATCAGCAAAACCACATATATTACCTGTAACCTTTTGTATAACACGAGCAGAAATGCAACACTGTCACAGATGGTGACGCTGGATGCAGGAGGAATTTCTCATATCCCTAACTTAGATAGGTAGAGATAAGGTTGAAAATCAAAGTGAATGTAGCAATGATTTTTGAAAGTTAGAGTCTACTGTAGCCAATACTGAGGGACAAAAGTATTTAACAATGATACATACATTGCCAGTCAATTGTTCTGTGGTTGAATCAGTGAGTGCTGCTGGTAGTTGGAGTGCAGTGCGCTGTGAGCCTCTGCCTTAGATAGAAGTGTGCTGACAGTTTTGAAGTATGGCAGTGGCATTTGGGAAGGGTTTCCAGTTACCCATATCCTCTGCCTCCCAGACCAGACATGTACCTGAATATAGATAGCTGCAAACCAACTACTGTGGCAGGCAAACAATTCAAAACGTCATGTTCAACACCCTGCTGTCAAGTTCAATGTCAATGTGATGGTTTTAATTTGTGCTCGTGTGAGATTTGTCCATACTATCGGAAGATTTTCAAATTCAACTGTTATCTTTTTTTTTTAAATCACAAAGCAAAGATAGTTGCAAATATTATCCCTTAGTATAGCCAATAGCTGTGTTTCAATTCTACACAATCAATTCTCAGCAGCAATGTGTTCACACTGAAAAAAAGGACAAAAGTCAAGAGCATGCATACTGAAAAACCAGCTTGATTTTTGAGTGTGTTGTTGATCCAGACCATTTACCACAGAGTTATGAACAACGGAAATTGAGGAGCTGCTTGCAGCTGCAGTAAATTAAAATAAATAGCAAATCATGGTTAAACTGCTCCAGAAAGATCTTGGAAAACATGCATAAAAGTAGTTAAAATATATGAGTTCCATTTTTTAAGTTGTATGTGAATCTCTTGTATATTTAGTGCAAAACACAATATACTATAAAGACAAGTAGGAAATATACTGTATACAATCAGTGTGTAGTATGGAATTGGCAGCAATGGTCTCTGTCTGTTGTGGGTTCAAGACGTCCTAATTGATCCCGGCATTTCTGAAATGAGATGCAAAGTCTGAAATATGCCACACAGCAAAGGCCGAACACAGTCATGAGCTCCTGGAGTGCCTTTCGTGTCTCTCAGCCAGCAACACAAAGGTTTCTTTTTTATTTTATTACTTTATTTATTGTTTTTACAAAAGTTGAGGATGCATGCCATCAGTATCTGCTGACTTTGAGCATGCTCCTCAAGCTGCCGGGCTCCATTGATACAGTCTACTATGGCTCTTCCAAATCTAGTTTTTGCTCATGAAAAAGTTCAGTATCCAATAGGAAAGGTAGACATCTGAATTTGAGTAATTTTGTTAAGCTGATTATTTACCCCACTAATCATCTCCATTGATTTTGGAACTTATTGTGTGTTTCCGACCACAAGGTTGGAAACAAATGTTAGTCCATTTCCACAGCTAAATTCAGTGGCCAAGTACATTTTCACACAAGCAGAACAGGATCTTATTTTTATTCTTCAGACGACTTTTTACTTCTACTCCTTACATTTTCACGCAAATATCTGTACTTTCTACTCCCTACATTTTAAAAATAGCCTCGTTACTATTTCATTTTGGTTTGTTTTCACTCCGGCTTGTCATCGTTCAAAAACACACACACAAAACCTCTCCGCCCCGTTGCCCACAGATACGTGCGCGCGCACACAGGTGAGCACTGAGCACACACACCAGCGGACAGAGAGCGTCGAAAAATATGTCGCGTGAAAAGTAGACCGCTATATCTGCGTTTTAAACGCTCCCAGGGTGAAGATGCAACAGCAGCTCTCCTGTGAGGAGCAACCGGAGTTCTCCTCGCACCGGAGCAGCTCTCTTCACATATTACAAAAGTACAAAGTACACGGATATAAAACTAAGTCATTAATAAATACATGGACAAATGCCTGTACTTTCGGGTAAATGGTTACGGTACGCCGTTAACAGGTTACGCTTGCGCATGCGCGATTTGACGCGACGCCGTGAGCTCCGTGAGCTCGTCTTTTCCTGCTGTTGCCTTTCTCAAAATAAAAAAAGAGATCTAAGCTCAATATTGAGCATGAATTGAGAGAGGCCGTATCAAATCTACAACCCCGTTTATAACATATGTGTCGAGGAAAGCAGGTCACTGCAGCCACTAATACTGATACAATGTGATGGCTCACATATCTGCACTCATTCTGTTTTGTTTGGCAAAAAAAATTAAAAGCTTATTGTTTTCCACTATGAGCTATTTAGTAGTGACTAAATATGCATATTTTTTTGCACAGATAGAACTTACACAAAACATTGTCTGATGGATCAATCTGATTTACTTGAAAGTGATTGCAATTTTCTTTATTCTGTTATTTATAAAAGCACAGATGAGTCACACAATTATGTTATTTACAGAAAAAGTTTGAGAACCACAGCATTAAGTGTTTGTGTCGGAGTCGCTGCCACTATTACAATACTTATAGGCAACTAGTTATCATGTCTTCCGCTCCATGAAATGCATGTTAATGCTCAGTAGTACACATATGGTACTTTATGTATTTGCATTGTAATAAAATGTGATCATTTTAAATGGGCATATATGCAGCTGAAACGGGTAGCCTAGTGCATCCCACATTTTTCAACATAACATTTTAAAACATTATAGTCATTATGGCCTTTATAAAAATGATTGTTTTGGGGGAGGTGGGGTAGTGCACTATAGGCCCCTGAGACGCGGCTTAAGAGTTTGTCCTTCATGGAAAAAAAACATTCCCCTTACATTACTTTTACTTTTATACTTTTAAGTAGTTTTTAAACCAGTACTTTTACACTTTTACTTAAGTAAAAAGCTTGAGTTGATACTTAAACTTTTACAGAAGTATTTTTAAACCCTAGTATCTATACTTCTACTTGAGTAATGAATGTGAATACTTTTGACACCTCTGCTCATTATGTGTGTACAGGCAGGTGTGAAGGGAAAACTTGGCAGACTACTCGGGATTTTTGAGGTAAACTTGTCAAACTTATTTAATTATAAAAAATTATAATATATTCTTACATGGCAGTAACTCATGATATAACACTGATTTAAATATTGTATTAGCTTAGCTAGTAACCCTACTATCATGCCTAGGAGGCCTACGTAGGCATGTCTCCTGCTTTTGTGCCAGTTCTCAGAATCAGCCAGTGTGTTCATGTAGGCTATAAAGAAGCTGAGTACTGTGTTAACATCATGTCTTTGTTGTATATGAAAGCTTTGTGTTGCATTGCATTTGCACGTTTTATTGCAGTGATGTGAAGAAGTGTCTTCGTCTAAACCTTTGCAGCACAATAAAGACAGAAAGCACAGGACGTACGTCTTCACCCTCATAGTGACGGAAACAGTGGAAGACTGGGAGGACTCTGTCACAATTGGTATGTCTCGACGTAGGAAAAACTAACTTTTGCAACAAATTAGTTTAGTTTCAGGGGTTTATCAAATCTAAATTAAGTGGATTGAGGTTATCAAACCCATACATTTGTGTT
Organism: Taurulus bubalis; assembly: GCF_910589615.1. Lineage (NCBI taxonomy): Eukaryota > Metazoa > Chordata > Actinopteri > Perciformes > Cottidae > Taurulus > Taurulus bubalis. Next base: position 12,481,070 of record NC_136597.1, on the reverse strand, counting down.
TTCAGGCAAATTAGAACATTAATGCATAAATCATATCATCACACAGATCATAATATTTCTGTGCACAATCACAATGGCACACAGACGTTTGTTTGACTCTCAATCACTGTAATTGATTTTGTTGGCTTGTTGATGTTGATGAAGGTTGAGAAAGACTGTCGGGATCTCCAGTCATCACTTTGTAAACTGAGAAACTGGGACACACACTTAACCAGGAAGTCAAACCAGCCGAACTACAGTGTTACAGTCCTACAGCAACACTTTGTTCTCCTAAATGAACTACCACTACACAGGTAGAATTATATCTGAAGATGTAACCCGGGCTTTAGCATATTTCAGTATTTCAGACATTTTGCAGTTCAGATATAATTTATTATGAAAATAATCATCAGCCCTAAAAAGAATATCCTTTTCCTCATTGCTTATTTTTGCCCAATCATTGAACAATAATGTTGCCTGTAATCTGGAGTATGTTTTGACATGTGATCACTATTTGTTTTAAATATGTTTTTTATTTCAAATCTAATGCTTTTCTTGGAATTTAATAAACAAAAGGTTAACTATCGCTAATCTGGTGCTAGTCTGGAAAAAAGGGATTGTGATCATTTATTCTCTTCACCAACAAAGATCAAATGTAGTTCCAAAGGGGAGGAATGCTTGTTGTTTTCCAGTTCTCGTCACTCACCACAGCCCCCTCCTTCCTGGTCTAATTTACTCTCCCCCTCTACTGAAAGGCCAGTGTACTTCAACATGATAATAGTAATATAATTCCTTTCTAAAATTCTATTTGGAATAGAATTGGAGAAAATGATGGGTTTGAATTATTAATATCTCCCATCTGACGATTTGCGGGACATATCGTTTTTATGGAAGGTGTTTTTCTGAGGAAAGTTTGGCGACATGAGGACATAAACATTAACTGAAGTAGGTCAGGAATGTCCATTTCCACTCAGACTTGAGTGCTGAACAGTTTATTCTTCAGCGTGTTGTATACTATTGTGGCTTAGCAATATTTTGCCTTTTGGGCAATCTTACACATCACTGAGCCAGACGCTCAGTAACACTACAAAAGAGTTTTAGTGAAGAATGTTATTAGAATTACTTGCGGTCAACAAATCATGCTAAATTTATGCTAAACTGAGTGAGGGTATGCCAGGGATGAGTGGGAGTAACAGATTGAGAAGGACAAGAAAATAGAGGAGGGCAAAGGAGAAGAAAACTCTGAAAATGGTGGCGCAAAAGGAAGGAAATTGCACAGTTGAATCACAAATGGAAAGTACCTCAATCATAAAAAAAATATAATGTAAAACAGGCTTCCGGCAAGAATGCATCCACCACAAACTCATGGCTAACAACTAATGTGTAAATTTGTCAGTAATTAATAAAAATATATAACAGTAGGAAATTATTTACTTCTGGCTTCTTGCATATCTTTTCTCAAGCTTAAACACTAAAGCTAATTATCACTGAAGTGAAAAATATGAACGACGGCAGTTCATATTATTGTTATGTATATAGTGTCATCGATTGTGTATTCATTCTGTAGTTGGAAGGGTAAATATGCTTGAAACAGAGGGCTTGTTCGATCAACAGCCTCTGAAACCTCTCTGACTATACCGTTCCAACATTTGAAAAGGGAAGGCTACATCCAACGATTGTTTTTCCCAAAGCCGAAATTCTGACAGATTAATAACCACATGGTCTCAGGTTCAATTCCAATGACATTCAGTATAATCCATGGTTGTTGATGAAGGTTCACTGAGTGCAGCAACAAACATCTAATGATCAGTCCCTGTCCTCTCTTGAATGTTTTCACAGGAAGGAAGAGGAAGTGGTTCAAGGTGGACGAAGCCATCAGGGTGCTGCAGAGCCACAAGCCTGTCCATGCAGAGTACCTACGCAGGCTCACCAGCACCTGTATCTCCCCTTGTGGTCCTGTGTGTAGCCCGACTAATGGCAACAGCCCGAGCTCCCAAGTGATGGAGAGCAACACGCCTCATCACTATGTTGTTTGCTCCACACAGGGCTCAGATGTAGCCAACAGATAGGACCATCCCCAGCAGCAAGCAGTTCTTTTAAGAGGACAACGCAATGGACATCTGGAAAGGACTTTTGCATTGATTGCATTACTAACGCAGCCTCTTAATATGTACAGTATGGACTTCCTTTAAATTGATTTGAAACCCATTTTTAAGGAGTGCCAACATGTTTTCCAAGTGTATTTAAGATTGTATATGTATGTTTTTTAACAAATATAAACAGCTAATGAAGCAAATGTTTCCTTTAAAAGCATTCAGCTTTCAATGGATTTTCTCAGTGAGCTGCTTCTGCTGTGTCGGTCCTGTTTAGTCTTTTGTGCAGAATATTTGACGAGCAGTGCATACAAGTATTTGAGTTGTTTCTTGGGAAGTGTTTGCTCTTAGAGGAAGTCATGCCCCCACAATGACTCAGTGCCAAATAATTTCCCTCTTCAAGCTGTTTTGAAGAGATACAATTACATGTGAATGAGTCACTTATTGCAATACTTTTTTTGTGAATTTTTAGGACACTTTTGGGCAGCAAAAACTAATGTCATCTGACTACAACTCAAGTCTTGTTAAGGTATTTTTCCCAATGAACGCTGAGGGCAACGTCTGCTTTGATACAAGTGTGAACAACATTGTTTGTCCTATAATTACCAGTTTACAAGTGCACACAGTGTTATCTCTAATCACCAGTAACAGTGTAACGCTGTCCTAAAGATAAGACATCATATCAGCCACCACAATAAATGGAGACTTAGACTCTTCTTCAAGCACCATTTGGTCTGTGTATATATAGTTAATGTTGTCAGGCTGGCTGTTAAATTAAATAAATAACAGTGTATTGGTAGTTAGATAAATATCAGCTACTGTATAATGGAACGGAACTGCAGTCAGCATAATCAAAACTAGCAAATGTGCCAAAGAAAGACCATTCAACAGTACAGACTGTACCATACAATAAATAATACATACATGCAGAAGACATAAATATTAAGTCCATTTGACAAATTGTCCAGTTATTGTTTAGGCTGAGAGGCCTTTTGTTTACCTGTGAATTACAATGTGCTTTAGTCTGATTCTTCCAAGTGCCTTCATAAACAATAGTACATTGTGTTTAGTTTCTACTAGACACTGCACCTCACACCCAATAGCCCTTGCTGGAAGCAGTACAATCTGCACTGACACACAATGTCGAAACCAGCCCCTATTTTTCTCAGCAGTGGTTAGTTTTAAACAATAGGATGTTGAAAGAATTGTTACAATTCAATGTAGAGTATTTAGTTTGCATTGAAGGAAATTATTTATTTATGTTTCAAAGGGAAAAACTCCCTCGCTAATGAACAGGATACTATGACCAGAAGTCATGGTCAGTGTGTGCCAGACTTCTTTTGTCAGTGCAATTTTTTTAAAATAAATTCAGTTTCTTGAATATGATTGGCTCTTCTTGATACACTTCATGATAAATCCTTTTTTTGTATTTGTTTTTGTGACTGGACTTTTCTGCAGTGTGCCATGGTGTTGTATATAAAACCTTTAAATAAATAAAAAAACGTTTATTGATCACCCTCTTTGCGATATTGTTTTAATCAATGTAGGACTATATGGCTACACTTTATTGTGTCATCTTGAATACAGCCAGGCTGTGTCCTGCTTAACCATCCTCCCATGACCCGCCCATTCGCCGCTGCTGTCTGAGCTCGGTCAGGTGTTCGTTGTACAGCGACGGAAACTTTGTATTTCGAAAACTGATTGGATTTTGTGCTCGGGGAAAAACACAGACGAGGCCATGCTCAGACGGATACTTCAAATGGTAAGCTCCTGGTTCAACAAAGTCAACCTTATCGCTTTTGTGTGGTTAAAGTCGAGTCGTTTTCTTCGGGAGACACAGGCCTATCCTTGTCTGTTTTCATGGTGGGGACGCATGTTTTAAAACACAGCGTGGAGTCGGTGGGCGGGGTTATTATTTTCGCAAAGGAGTTCCTCGATTTAAAAAAAACAAACCGCTACATCGTCAGATCGGAATGAACATATCAAGCGCTCCTTGTGTGGGGTTGATACGGCTAGCCGTCAAAAAGCTAACTTGGTTCGGTCAGTTGACGCTAACGTGACTCCTGACAGGGATGTCGCAAGCTAGCACCTGTAATCTGTAATGCAGTAGAAAACTATGCGCCGACGTGTTCTACGTTCCAGTGTTAATTGAGGCGTACGTTCGCTAGCAACGTACTTTAATCAATTCATTGTCCCGGTTATCGGTTGCTAGCTATGTTATAGCAGCAGGTTAATTCATCGTCCACTCATCACATGCTAACGCTGACGTTAGCCAGAGATTGACTGTTGGGAAGTGCCGTGTCAGTTTCGTTTTACCGCAACTTGAAATATAGCATTTGTTTTAATTAACGCAAATAAAGCTTGTACTAATATTAATGATGGTATTGTTGTCTGGATAAATGACCAGCTTGTCACTATAATTAGCCTTCATGTGGGAGTAAGAGGTTAGCTACTTGGCTAGCTGTAGGACTACATTTACCACAGTGCTTTGCGAAAGTTAACTGCATCATTGTGTACACTTTGTAGTTCCGGCCTTGTAACCAGGAAAACATATTTTACAACATGCATGTAGGTCAGGGACTGTCAGACCGGGACCTGTAACCTCCCGAGGGATTTTAATGCAAACGTCAAGGAAGTAACACAACATAAACATATTGCATGTTAAGAATGACGTAGCTTCTTCATATAGACCTACAGTTGTAGTTAATTATTAAAGCAGTGTAGTTGACAACACATGCATTATTACGGGTTGAGGGGCAAATAGGAAATAATTGGATGGTCTGCTCTGGGCCACATCTGTCCTTTATCATAACGTTAGTGAGCCACTGAATTGGTTTACAACATCTGTCAACATCACAACATTTTATTATGTTATACATTACATATCAAATTGCCAAGATAATAACACTTAATTGTATTCCAGTATTATGTAGCTATCTCTACTATGACCATAATTTGTTTATTTTTACACGTTGTATAAATAATTCTTGTCGTTTTTTTTGTAAGTAAGTGTATTGCTGTTTTTGTATGTAGTTTGGGTGCTTTCTAAGGTTGTTCAATGATGTAAAATACTTAGCCTGCCTTCACAGGGGTGTTTGTCTACTGTCTTATAGGCTGTGAGATAACTCTGTTTGCTAGTGCTTTAAGTCCCCCTCCCAACACACAAACCCAAGTATTCACCTGATTCATTCATGTAGACTATCACCAGCCCAAGCAAACCCTTTTTGTGAATGATCCATCAGTGGCACTACCACAACATGTAGTTGTGCTTCAGGCCAATGGACTGAGCAGATTTGAAGTAATGCATATACAAGCAGCTTATTCATTTTTAATGTCACATACTGTTTTTTAAATTAAGAAGTTGAACTGGAACCACGGCCGTTTACCGTCAAATGTTCTCGTTATCCGGAAGGTGGCCTTGCTAACATTGTATCATGAAAACAAAACTTTGCAATAAGGTTATATAAAAGTCACAAGGGAGGACAGGTGAAGGATACAAGCAGGCTCTTTGAGAAGAAGAGCATTAGGAAGGGAGACGCTGCGGCTGCGCATACTTTTGCTAAGGGAGTTCACCAGTCACAGCCTTGTATTTCTTGAAAATAACAACCGTTTATGACATTTGGGCTATTGTTTGCCAAAGTTAAAGAAGGTTCAATGCTCATGGGATATTACTATACTACATGTTTTTGGCCAAGCCAAGTACCATGCATCACCAGATCCACACCATCCCTCCCATAAAGCATGGTGGTGGCAGCATCGTGCTGTTGGGATGCTACTCTGCAGGAGGAAGGCTTGTGACGGTCAAGTGAAACATAAAATTACAGAGAAATCTAGCAGTTGCAAAACAATAATGTTAGTGTCGTGGCAAACTCAGAGTCGGCCTCAAGCCAATGAGGAATTTGTGGCTGGACTTAAACTGCTGCTCACTTACAATCTCCATGCAACATGACAACGTTTCAGCAGTATCATACTTTTTATAGATATTATACAGCAACGGGAGGAACTGGTGTTACCACATGCTACAGGGTTGTTAATCTCGATACAACTGTCTGAAATATGTATGCTTTCAAATAGACAATACAACAACATTCTAGGGTAGAGCTATTTGTTTGCACAACATTTGTTTCAGGTTTACAGTGCGAGAGAGGTGTTATACATTCAGATTAATTCAATCTATGTTCTGCTCCTCAGACTCCTGGGAAGGGAGGCTCCCAGAATGCAGAGTCAGAGCAGCCCAGCACAGACCTCAACCACGATCAGACGTCTGAGGTAACGTGGATGGACGCCCGGTTTTACTAGCATTTCTTTCTACCCTTGAAGCAGATCTGCCAAATTTGAGAAGTTATTATGAAATGATTGAGTCCTATGGTGTGTTTCTGTGTTCAGGGCTTCATCTGTCCTCAATGTATGAAGTCTCACAACTCTGCAGAGGAGCTGTTTAAGCACTATGAGCTGTTCCATGATACCGGAGACCTACCCGCTCATATGGCCCCCACTCGGTGAGATTTAGAGATGTTACTGTCGCATCATTTATGACAATGAGTGACACTTATGGTGACAGAATCTTAGTTTGTATATTTTTGTGAATGAGCTATTTCCTTCTTTTTAGGGAAGACCTTACAATGCTGCGGCAAGAAGTTCAGGACCTGCATGTTTCTCTCAAGGTGAGGTGGAGTTTCTCAACCCAACAGAGGTCTATAAATGGTCTGTTCATACAAATACTATATTTTGCATCTCTGTTTCACTTGTTTAGGAGGAAAAGTGGTTCTCTGAAGAGCTCAAGAAGGAGTTAGATAAAGTCCAAGGACAACTGAAGCAAGTAATTCCTTCAAGATGTTTAATATATTTTATAATGAATTTCCAAATATATAACCGCTTGATAAAACATGATGGAAATGCTTACTCTTACTGTACATGCTTCTCTATTTCCCTCCTTTCCACAGAATGATGGACAAATGAGCTCAGATGATGCAGGTATGGCATTATACTTAAGATAACTGTGGAAAAAGATGCCAAGCGTCAATCAATAATATATGGTGCTCTTTTCTCAGCCCTTGAAAAGAAGTTGAATGAAGCAGAGACAGAAAAGTTCAACATCAAGCAGATGAAAGACCTGTTTGAGCAGAAGGCTGCCCAGCTGGCCACTGAGATAGTAGGTTAGTGTGGCGCCAGGATACTGGGAGGCCTGTTTCTGTGGGTTTGCATCATTTAACAACACTAAAGTACTCTTGTACTACACCACTATTTAGCTCAATCTATCCATTGTGTTTTGTCTTGCATAAGTTGCCCCTTTGTTTGTTTTTATGGGCTAAAGGCATGGGTTTTTCATTTTTCACTGACAGTGTTTTCCTTAAATAATTTGACTGATGTGAACAAGTTGGTGTTTTTAACGTTTTTATTGGGATATGATTAAATATTTTTAAATTTGACAGACTTAAAGTCTCGCTATGATGAAGAGAAGAGCCTACGGGAGGCTGCTGACCAGAGGCTGGGCCAACTGACCGAAGAGCTACAGAAAGAGAAGCAGGAAAAGGAGGGACTCCAAACAGAACTGGTACAGCACACACAACGTTTCCATTAAGTATTTATTCTCTTCTCACTAGGCTTAAGTCATACTTAATACTTTTTGGAGACCTTTCGTGAATGTTGTGCTTTTGTTTGAGAGAATAACGTTGAACCGATAGAATAAAATCCTTTTGGCTCAAAGCTGTGTAGCGGAAGACTCAAAGCAGATTTTACTCGGAACATGCGTTCATTCGTATAGTTAAAAATAGGTTTGATTGTGGCGCTTCAAGGAGACATCCATATACACTTGATCCTTTCAGCTATCACTAAGAATCTAGTTTTGATTGACTTTGATACCAAAAATCCTGTTGTTCCCACTGTCTGCCACTAACACAGTGTCTCCGTTCTGCCCCCTAGCTGCAGCGGCCGGGAGTGGAGGATGTGGAGGTACTGCAGAAGGAGCTGGTGCAGGTCCAGACGCTGATGGACAGTATGACCCGCGAGAGGGAGGTTGAGTCTGAACTCCTCAAATCCCAATATGAGCAGCTGCAGGCTAACTACACTACCTCAGAGGTGAGGAAACCAAATCACACGGTGTAATGAAATGTAGTTCTGCAGATTCTCACTTTAACTTTTTCCTGATGTGTTGCAACATGTTGCCACTCTTCCTTCCTAAATTACATAAACATGCACACTGATTCCCACAGTTTGCATAATGATCTGCAAGATTGTAGTGTTGATGTGAAATACAGTTGTAGTTGTTTAAATTGAACCCGTCATTTACTCAGGCCCACCAACTGTAGTTGTAAGATACATATTCAGAAATAGCTCTGAAATAACTGACGCACTTTAGCTATGCCATACCTGGTGGCTTTGTGCCTATTTCTCACTAATTAATGCATGATAAATAATTCAGATTGACAAGTGACTTTGCTACAGTCTGAAACTGTAGTTGCAATTCATTGAGGTTTAAGTTCCACAGTATGAACGTGTTGGAGTTTTTGCAGTCAGTCTCTCGGTTGGCCAGTGACGTGTGAACATTGCATCTAAAACACAACACAACAGTTCACCGGACAGTCATCTCCTGCCCTTGCAACAGTATACAAAAACACAAGCCCTCTTTTGAATACAATGTTCTGCGTAATGCTGCCGCAGCACAACGTTGTCACAATTTAGTGTGGTAAATGTTTGTGAATTGGATAATTTATTCTCTACTCCCCGTAGAATCTGGCTCTGAGTTGCAAATTAGACGTTTGCTGTTGTATTGTGCCACACCTTTGTATGTGTCTCTCTTTCCCTCCCCTTCTTATTTTGCTATTTACACACTGTATCCTTCCACAACACTCACTCTTTCTTCAAGATTCGTAAACTGGAGGTAAAACATGTTGTTAGCCCCAAACTCAGATTTCATCTTTTTGAGTTACTCAACGTTTTTTTGTGTGTGCATTTGAATCCTTGTTGTTACTCATCCATGTTGTTGTTTTTTCTTCTTTTATGATATTCCTTCAGTGTTGTTTCAGTTCTTTAAATGTCCACTCAATGTTTTGCACAAAGAGTGTAACATGTGTGTCTATTGTATTGCAGATGACCATATCCCAACTAAAAGCAGAGCTGGAGAAGGGTCCACAGGAAGCAGCTGTCTACACACAACAGATCCACCAGCTGCAGAGCGATCTGAATAATTTGCAGCAGCAAAGCCAGGTACCACACACAACAACAACTACAAATATTATCATCATGAGACACGGACATCAAGCAGATTAATGCAGGCGCAAACATGTCTGCTGAAGTATCTGCCACACATTGTATAGCATATGATTTACTTTTATTTCAGTAATGTTAATAAGCCTTGCCCAGCCGCCCCTCAAGTACCGAGCACACCTTCTCAGTTTCTGTAAACCTTCCTCTGTTGCCCGGCATCAATCCCATCACAATGCCCTGCTGTCACCAGCCCTCTTTGGCAACCCAGACATGTTGATACAAAAACCACATGCAGCTCTATAATTAAACCAGCAGGGGGTACAATCACAGGTAACTACACTGGTGCTATGGGAAATAAACCATGGAGGCCGAGGGTTCCTGCCAGAGATTGAATCCTCCCACATCAGGCCTGTCAGTGCTGTCTCTGCCAAGTAGGTTTCCGGGTAAGAGGGGGATTACAGTGTGTTGCTCTCACCCCAAGCTTCTCCTCACAACAGGATACCCTGAGATCTGATACAGATACTTATCTCATGAGAATGGAGACAAAAGAGATGGAGCAGACAGTGAGGCACAAAGGATTAGAACTAAGAACAGACAGGTGAACGACGAACAGGGGTTTTCATTGGTCTGTAACTCCAGGATTAGAGAGCAGAGAGCTATCACAATGACACAAGAGGAACTCGGCAACGAGGCCGTGATGGATGAACGGAAGAGGAGGGGATAAAGTGTCTGCAGAGGGTTGTTAATGTTGACCGACTGATGTGGTGGCCTGCAGAGGTTTATTGGGAAGTCCAGGTGACCTGTCACACTCCCTAGTTAGCAGCACACTCCACTTTTAACAACATTATGTTCTTTATCACCATGTTTCCAAGTTTACTGCCAGAGCTTAAACCCGGGGCAAGTGCGGTTCACGTGCCACGGTATTCCAAGTCCTGTGTCGTAAACCTTTCCCTCGAGATACCACACATCAATTTACTCTTGACAGCTGACTGTTCTTTTCCATAGCGAATATATTGCATTAGTTATTTGTGTCTTGTTGCAGCTCAGAGGAGACAAATGGTTACAGTGTGGCCTAATCGTTCAATCACTGTCAATATGTTTCCCTTTTCTTGAGACCCTACTCCATCAAACAAAGTCAGAAAACAATGATTTTACTTGCTAGAGTTTATAGTTTTGCTTTCATTTATTTGCTCCCTGACTTTCCTTCCGACGCAGTGACATCTATCACTCTCATAATTCCCAGACCTCTGGGAAATCTGCCTCATGTTATCCTTTTCTGTTCTCACAGAGCCTGTCTGAAAAGCTTGCACGAAAGGAGAAAGCGTACCAGGAGCTGGAGGAGCGTCTGGGATCTGAGAAGGCTGCCAAGAAGGGAGCTCAAGGCAACCTGAGGGAGAAGGAGCTTGAGGTTCAAGAGCTCCAGGCTCGGACCACAGGCGCCGAAGCCTCCCTGAAGAAGGCCCAGACGGAGCTTGGAGAGAGGGTTGAGGAGGTGGGAAAGTTGAAGAATGACATTACGGAGCTGGAGGTGAAGCATGCAGAGCTGAAAGTGGAGAGGAAACAGTTGGAACACCAAAAGGAAGAAAAAGACAACCAAGGAGCTCAGCAGCAGACTGAGATCAGTCAGGTGAGTTGGTTGAACAACGATCACACACAGTGCATTCAAGTATCTGCTGAATTTCTTGCTATTAGTGTTGCAACAAAGTGTTACAACAAAATGTAAATGCAAAAACTCAAATACATATTCAAACCAAGACTTTGTGTTGCTATCCTGCGCCTTCCTACTTAATCATCACCCCTCTATGTGCTCTTCCTAGCTGCACGCCAAACTGCTGGAGGCAGAGAGACAGCTGGGCGAGGTGCAAGGTCGTCTTAAAGAACAGAGGCAGCTTTCTGGGGAGAAACTAAAAGACCGCGAGCAGCAAGCCGCCGACCTACAGCTCAAACTATCCCGTGCAGAAGAACAGGTGGGCATCAGAGGAAACTTAAATGATCGCTACAGGGAAACTGAATTAATGTGATAGATCAGACAGAACCTCTGTTAATAGATAATGATGATTAAGTATGCATTGTAAGATACAATGAGTTGAAAGAAATGCAAGTGTAGTTTAGATAAGATTTATTTATTGATTCCATTCGTGATTAAAACTCAATGATCAATGCAGTGAAAAAAACTTGATTATATTATATTATCTCCTAAAAACAAACGTATCAAGATACAAACGCATTCATGAAACTGTTGTATAGTGATGATACAGAAACCTCACAATGCACAAAATGACTGTTTTGCTTCTGTAGTTGAAGGAGAGTGCCAGTAAGAATACAGACGTGCAGCACCAGCTGGAGAAAGCCAAGCAGCAGCACCAGGAGCTGCAGGCGCTGCAGCAAAACACAAATGGCAAACTCCGCGAGGCTCAGGTACTGACTAACAAAAACCCTCTGTTAACAATATTGGAGAGCGTAAAGCCAATAGAGGCTGTGCTGTGCAGTGAGTTTTAAAATCAGCAAGAATTTCTTCTTAGAATATTATGTACAAGGTCATCAAATGACCTCAAACGAGTGTTGCAACAAGCAATTCAGCTAATAATACTGTGATGATAGTTTCATCATTTTAATTTTAGTTTGAGCTCCCTCACTCATGAAGCTGTCCTCTGTCAGTGATGAATAACAAATGTAGGTAATTACATAGTACAAAGTTTTTGATCCATAAAAGTACAGGTCAGAATGCAGATTTTGAACGTCCCCCATATTGCACCCCTAAATGTTATTTTGCTGTAACTAAACAAAAGTGGTCGCTACATGACAATGTTGCCCTATATATTGATAAGACTAGAAATGTCAGTAATTGGATTATTATTAAAATCCCCTATGTGTAGTGGCTTTATAATATTATAGCATATCTTGCATTATTCTGATGGTTTAATGTTTTGTCTGTTCACAAACAAAAAACATGTGCATTATGCCTGTTTGGAAATATTAATATACACCTCTCACGCAACATAAAATGAATTAATAAATGTGATCCTTCTGCTATGCTGTTTTGTGCTGTAGAGTGACCTGGAGCAGGTGCTGCGTCAGATTGGAGACAAGGACCAGAAGATCCAGAATCTGGAGGCTCTGCTGCAGAAGAGTAAGGACATTGTGAGCCAGTTGGAAACTGAGAGAGAGGACTTGTGTGCCAAGATCCAGGCCGGTGAGGGAGAGACGGCTGTGCTCAACCAGCTAAAGGAGAAAAACTATGGATTACAAGAACAGGTGGGTACACACACACACACACACACACACACATACACACACACACACACACACACACACAGGTCCAATTTCAAGTTGCAGTCACTTCTCTGTAGTACAAAATTTATGTAATTTTAGAAGACACATGCAACACCTGACACAACTAATACATGTGTTGTCACTAACAAAACCTGCTGGGTAGATTTAAATTATCATACGAAATGGTATCATAAAGGATGGCACATTTTATTTAACAATAACTACAAGGAACCATTGGTAATTTTTAGCTTATAAAACGTCTTTGTTTATGTGGGTCTTAAAGGTCACACAGTTGACAGACAAGCTGAAGAACCAATCGGAGAGCAACAAGCAAGCCCAGGATAACTTGCATGATCAGGTCCAGGAGCAGAAGACCCTGTTGCGTTCAGCTCAGGACCGAGCCCTCACCCTGGAGACCTCCCTCACTGAACTCACCACCCAGTTTTCAGACAGCAAGGAGAAAGTAGCCCAGCTAGATGCTCAGGTGAGCCTTTTCACAAGCATGTCTGTGTGTTTTATATTTTTATATATATATATATATATATATATATATATATAAACAAACAGTATGTCATCATCCTATTTCTTTGAAATAAGAACAGGTTCTGTGGGTCTTTTTTTCTTCAGCTGAAGGCAAAGACAGAGATGCTGCTATCTACAGAGGCATCCAAGGCTGCACAGAAGGCTAACCTGGAAAACAACCTGGAGACGGCCCAGCATGCACTGCAGGACAAACAGCAGGTTTGCGCCTTTTTTATGCCACTGATGTTGTTGTATGTCTTTACTTTGAAAATATTTGTCAGTTACTGATTTGTGTTTTCTTCCTTCACCACTTTACTCACTTTTTCCTCTCGTATCTTGCATCCTCTCCCACCATCTTATAAAGGAGCTGAATAAAGCTCAGAAGAAGTTGGAGGAGGAGGACCAAAGGCTCAAGGAGAGACAGGAGCAGTGCACACAGCTTGATGCCAGTCTGAAGGAATGCAAAGACAAACTAATGGCCTCAGAACAGCGTATAGAGCAGCTGGAGGGGCTCAATAAGGTTTAGAATGAGTCTTTATTTTGAGTACCTGATTTTTGACTGAAAAAGGGTAATTTCAGGCAAAAAAAAATCTTTCTCGTGTGACTACGTACATCTTGTTTTATTCGAACAGAAATTCGAGACACAGGTTGGGGAGTTGCAGGCCACTCGGGACCAGGTGCAGCAAGAAGTGCAGAAGCTGCAGAAGGATGGGTCGGAGGTCAAACGGAAAGCAAAGGAGCTGCAGCACTTGCTGGAAACGGAGAAAGCAGCGTGAGTTAACTGTACTGGTGCATTTGTTTTATGAAAATGGGTTTAAGAGTTGCAATTGAACAATAAATGCATGTAACTCCAACTGTAACTAACTCTGTCGTGGTAGTTTAGTGATGGCACAACAATATGATAGTATTTTGGTTTCCTCCACTGTATTGAATATGTATATGAATCATACTTAACATATATAAACATCTTTCTACTGTTAAGGGCTACAACACTACAAGAGAAGTTGAAGAAAAAAGCAGCTGCTGTGAGTGACATTCAGCAGCAGCTGGAGCGCAGCGAGCAGGACAAAGCTGCTCTGAAGGTGAACCTGGACAAGGTGATCCAAGAGGGAAAAACTAAGCATGCAGATCTGGACAAGAAAACCCAGAGCCTGACAGTAGACCTACAAAAGTCCCAGCAGGAGAAAGAGGCTCAAAAGAAGGAGCTTTCCTCTACACAGGAGAGCTTAGGAAAGGCTAATAAAGCACTGAAAGAGAGTCGGAGTCAACTGGACACAGAGAGGAAGAACCATAAGTCAGTCATGGAGGACAAGGTAGGTTCAGGAAGCTGTGGTTTAGACCACTTTGATATTATTTTTTAACTCAGGGAAATGTGTCTTACAACAAGGAGTAACAAATAGCAACCTAATTACATCACCAGGACATTCACAAGCTCAATCGGTCTTAATCCTCAGGAAAAGTCCAATGAGAAGGCCAAACAGGAGCTTCTTAAGATTAATGAGGCCAACGCCAAGTCAATGAAAGAATCGCAAGAGCAGTTGCAGCAGATGGGAGAGGTAAGCTTCTGATGAAATTGAGTCATGCATTATTGTTTTGAATGTTTGTTTGTTTGAACCTAAACCTTTGCTGTGTGTCTACAAATTTCAGGCAGAGAAAAAGTTGAAAGTGCAGCTGACCACGTTGGAGCAGCAGTGCTCTAACACTCAGGGGGCTCTGAAGGAAAAAGAGAAAGAGTTGGAGAAGCTGCGGGCACAACTTAAGACGGCCAAGGGGTCCTTTGAGGACGAGATGAAGAAACTGAAGGGCCAAGTGGCAGAGTTACAAGAAGTTAATGTCAAGAAGGTAAGTAGCATTTTAATATTTAAATACAAACATCGATGCTGTTGACAACTGTCATCGTACATAACAACACGGCTACACCTATTTTTCTTGAGCGGATTGAGAGCAATTTGTGTGTTAACTAAAGTGTGTTTATGAATGTGCATATATGACTTTTACCTCCAGACGGAAGAGGAGAGTAAGCTGAGGGCCCAGGTGTCTGGGCTCGGCCAGGAGCTGACCTCTGAGAACAGCCGGACAACAGAGCTGCAGAAGGCCTTGGAGCAGAGCCAGGAAAGCCTCGCTAAGCTTCAGTCTGAATCCTACGGCAAGGAGTCTGAGGTCTCTGCCCTGCGTCTAGACCTGAAGGTTGGTTTGTGCTGGAGTCGAGACTAATTTAAGTGTTAAATTCAGAAGATGTGATGCTGCATCATTTTGAACTAATTCACAAAGATGGATTAAGGATAGGCAGGGGTGTAGATGATTCTGAACTGGCAGACCGATGAATAAAAGGCTTGCTATCCAAACTAACAAACGCATTTGACCTTTTCTTTGAATGTAGGCATCAGAGGAGAAGCTAAACTTGGCTCTGGAAGAGCTGGCCGCTAACCAAAGCCATCAGACGGGTTTAGAGGCTCAGATCCAGGATCTGCAGAAAGGCCAGGGCTCGTTGAAGCAGGATCTGGAAAAACGGGACCAGAAGCTCCAACAGCAAGAGCAAACCCTGACGGCACTACAGAAGCAACAGGTCAGACAAACAGATTAACCAACACGGACCAAAACACTGAGATGACGTTATGTGATTAAGTTCATGTGTTGTAAATTGTACTTCCACGCTCAGGATCAAGTAAAGGAGGAACTGGAGATGGAGAAGAGCAAAGTTGAGGAGCTTAACAAAGCCAAGACTGTGCTGGAAAAGAATAACACCAGGATGACTTCTGAATTGAAAACACTAACGGAGAAGAGCGAGAAGGTCAGTCACCTTTTCATGAAAAGCAATAACTAAAAACCTCTTTCTTTTGATTTTTTTTTTTTTTTTTTTTTTTTTTTAAAAGAGTAATAGATATTATAATAGTGTCAGAGCCTGGGCTGATGACCATCAATTTCAGTCCCATTTTGGCTTCCCATGCCTTATTGTACAATGTAAACAGCTTTACTCGGGAATACTGCAGGTCATCAGGGTCACATTCTTCAAAGTCATAACTGTGCTTGCTTGAGTCCACAATTTAACGCAAGCATTGGATTTTTCAGTTCTTCAAAGCTGTCTTAAGATTGATTTGAAACTATTGTCAAAGCAATAACTTCCGAAGCTCAAACCTTTTCAAGCCCTTTGAAGTTTAACCCCATGGGTGAAATGAGTTACTGCTTCTCTTGATAAAGACACTAAGTGCCTTTTTTAAAAACCAAACCTTGTTCATTGAGCTATATATTTGTTGCTTTTCAGGAGCTGCGTGAGTTGCGGGAAGCAAAACAGCTGTTGATCCAGCAGAAACTAGAGCTGCAGGGTCAGATTGAGGCAGCACTGAAGACCCTCGGGCAGGAGCAGAAAGAGCACCAGGCCACCAGGGACAACCGGGGCCAGAGAGAGGAGCAGCTCCTTGCACAAACCAAGACTGTCCAAGATCAGCTGGTGGGCTCACTTGTCCAATTCCACCAACATTATTTTAAATTTGTGGATTAAAGTTCATCCACTCACCCTTCTGATCCTTTTTTGTGACATGATCGATGCTTTCTCTCAAAGTCGGCAGAGAAGCGGGCCAGAGAAGAGCAGGTGAAGCGCGGGGAGGAGGAAGAAGCTAAGATGGGTGTGCAGGTGACGGCTCTGAATGAAAACGTGGCCACGCTGAAGAGAGAGTGGCAGGGCAGCCAGCGGAGAGTCGGTGAACTGGAGAAGCAGACCGATGAGCTGAGAGGAGAGATCGCTGTGCTGGAGGCCACCGTCCAGAACAACCAGGACGAGCGACGGGCTCTTTTGGAAAGGTGAGCTGAAGTTTTCACTTGATGTATGTGGAAGTAAAGTGAGAAATGGCTTTAATAGCTGTATTCAGAGGTGGTGACTTGAGTCAGCTGCTACAAGGTTAGCAATGAGTAGCTAACACATCTCTTTAAAAGAGGCCCTTGTCTTCAGTTCCAAGTTAGGCTGTGTGATATTTATTTTGGTTAAAATATTGATTGAAATTGAGATACAAGATATCTTTTTCCAGGGAGTTCTGTTCAAGGTGGCAGCACAAGCAGTTTCTTATAAAAGCAGACATACAAATGCGTAAAGCAACACAAAGGAACTAATCAAAGAAGAGAGGCACACAGACCATACCAGCGATATCCATGACCCCTCAGTCAATTATAATGTAAAACAGCAACATGTTTCCTTCAGAGCAGTTTGTAAAAGACCTCTAAAGGTATTCAAAAAAGGAAGTACTCATTCCATGCCCAGACACTTTTACCAACTCAGAGTGCACCATGGGGAAAATTTAAAATATTCAGATTTGTAGATCTAGTGCTATAGTTGCTGTTATGAAATGGTAAAAGGCTGGAAATATAAGTACGTCTTTTGCCTAACAATGTCTTGGAAATAAGTAGCAACGTATGCATTGTTCTACTCTGAGAGGACCATCCTAAAGATTCAGATAAAATGCAATCGTGAGTGTGTGAGCCTGTATTTCTTCCAAAACGTAATGCAGCATGATGTGCGGAATCCAGCTGCAATAAGGATGAATTTGCATGCTTGTAAATCACCATAGTCTAATTATTATATAAATTGGCTTTGCACAGTTTTTGGCCATGGCTTATTCATTAGAGTATCAATAGCACATCAACTTTTCATCAAGCCATATGTCTAGTACCTTCTAATGTCAAAATAGTGAGGACAGCTTTTATTCCATAAGATTGACCAAGTAATAATATTCTATGACCTTGCCATGTGTTATTCAGTCACTGTGAGCTGCTGAACGTTGCCTAAAGAAAGTTTTGCCCTCATCTCCCCTACAACTTTGAATTAATTTATACATAGTCTACTTTCTTTTTTTTTAAAGAACCTAAATCCCTTATGCATAAAAAATGGTAATTCAATTATCCGGTGAAATTCATCATATATTAGGCATATTATGGGCTGCTGCATGTGCCACTGCGACACACTCTCAAAGGAAAAAAGGAAAACGTAGAATGACCCTGCAAGAACGCATCTGTGAGGGCAAAAGTAGCAGAACACGGAGGGCTGACGACATGAACATACTGAATGTCAGTTAGCAGGTTTAAGTCAATATGTCTAATTTTTGTTAGCTTATACAATTACCTGCTGTGATCTTCTGCCCATCATGTCCACAATACAGCATACAATGCAGTGCATGCAATACACAAGGCTGTATTTGCAGTATATATAGTACTTAAGTGAATGGGTACAATGTGACGAGTCAAACTTGAATTGAAATATAACAATAAAATGCTGTATAGCACAGATGTGGTCAATAGAAATTAAATAATGAAGTGGTGCTGGTACACACAAATCACCCTTGCTCTGTGGTTGTGTTTCAGGTGTGTGAAGGGTGAAGGTGAGATCGAGAAACTGCAGGCCAAGGTGGTGGAGCTGAGGAGGAAGCTGGACGACACGACAGCAGCCATGCAGGAGCTGGGCAGAGAGAACCAGTCGCTCCAGGTCGGTCATAAAACATTAGGCATCTCGTAAGAATTGTACAATAAAGACAAAGATTGTCAGCAGGTTTTCTCAGGATGCTTTATAGCATCACCACTCAAATAAAGTGAAATGCTCTGGTTGTAACTTCTGCTGTTGCTGTTTTTAGATCAAGCAGTCCCAGAGTTTGACCAGGAAGTGGACCGAGGATCACGAAGTGCAGAATTGCATGTCCTGTGGGAAAGGCTTTAGTGTGACTGTCAGGAAGGTAAGAAGGACGTTGTCTTAGAGATCGATGCTTACAGGCAACAGGCCACCCATTGAATTGTCTACTTTATAATGTAACACTCTCCTTCTCTTCTGTGAACATCCAGCACCATTGCAGACACTGTGGCAACATTTTCTGCTCCGACTGTTCATGGAGGAACGCCCTCACACCGTCCTCTAAAAAGCCAGTACGGGTCTGTGAGACGTGCTTTGAGGACCTCCATGGCTGATTTCCCTCCTTTCCCTTTTTCCTCCCCCAAACCCTTCACCCCTTTTCCCTCCACTTCCTACTTCAGCGGGCAGAAAAAGGCGCGTCTTTGTCATATTTAATGTGCACTATTAAGGACTGACCCAGTGCAAAGACTCCCATCTGCAGGTGATTTCTGGCTCTGGTGTGGAGGGGAATAACTGAAGGCTTTTGATGATGTCACCAGAGCCTCTTGATGGGATTGGGGTGGGATTGGTTGGGATTGTCTGTATCTGTTTTTGTGCCTTTGCTACTCCTGTGGACTGCCAGAGAGCGGAGACAGTGAGAACTCAACACCATCCATCTCTTTAAGTTCATATTCACGTCTCCATTGTTGTTTGGAATCATTAGCAAGTGCAAGGTGGTTGGTGTGTACGTTGTAAGGTGTTTGGCATCAGCTGTCAGGAGGTGAAAGGTCAGTGTGACACTGCCGGAGTGACTGGGGGAAGTAAATATTGTAATGGCGATGTTGAAAATCACTGCTGCCCTACAAATGTAAATGCAGGTAACTATTTTGTAAAGAAAAGAAATATCTGTGACGTTTTCTGTGTAGACTACATCGATCTGATCACAAAAAGTGTTTTATTTAATTTTTTTTATTGGAAAAAGGCTAATAACTCAAGTAATCAGTGGGTACAAAAATATTTTTCTGATATTTTTTTATTGAATGTGTGTAATGCAGCTTTGACATGTAAATAAGAAAGTGTGTTTAAATCAGTTGAAATAGTTTTTTTTTTGAGGAACATACTTCAAATTTACTTTCAGGAAATCATTATTTTCTTCATGCAGTCGGCAGTTAATTTGGCCCAAAAACAAGTCGACCAAAGCTTGTTAGTTTTGTGGACTAGATTTCACAACAATATTATGATTTTAAATTTAAGAATATATGTATTCAGCACTCAATCCTTTTTGTTAACATTTTGTTGTACAGTGTAACACAGCAAAAGCAAATTAATTATAGCTCAGCTTTGTAAATGTTTAAAACTTTAAGAATCTTTAAGAAAACAACTCATCAGTCGATGTTTGCACCAGCGTGTTTTCTGCACGGGACTTGAGATCAACTTTGACGTTGAATCAGTTACTGCATGTTTCCTTTGTGCGGCAGCGTGTTTGTTGAAATTGATGTTTTCAGCCTCTTTCATGACCAAAGAATGTCTGCAGCAGGAATACAGACGAGATGAAAAATCTGAGCTTGTTTCATATTTCAGTATTTTTCTAAGCGTGAAGCTTTTGAGTTTTAAGTCACAGGGTCCTGCATTTTTATTTTGATCACAACATGTATGACGATCTGAGAGGCTTTTATGTAAAGTCAGTTTTTGCTCTGCCACATTTCTCTTTGCGTGTTAATTTCTGCAAACTGTGGTGCTTTTTGCAGACTGTTAATGCAGTTATTGCACTTGCCTGCATGTGTATTTTTAAATTAGTTTTTCCTGCTGCTCGTCTACGCTCAGCGGCACTAAATACAATACTGTGTGTGTGTGTGTGTGTGTGTGTGTGTGTGTGTGTGTGTGTGTGTGTGTGTGTGTGTGTGTGTGTGTGTGTGTGTGTGTGTGTGTGTGTGTGTGTGTGTGTGTGTGTGTGTGCGTGCGTGCGTGCGTGCGCGCGCGTGCGTGCGCGCGCGTGCGTGTGCGCGCGTGTAGAGGTGAACGTTGGCTGCTCAGAACCTCAGTATCTCTCTGGCGTGGTGTTCGGGATGTCGGTGCTGCTTTCAGGTGCAGCGGTTGCTGCTGTGTCTCTGTCCAACCTGTGTGCAGCTGGTGACACTGTAAAAGGTAGTTCCTGCTTTGTATAATTTATAATTGTCGACAGAATCTTGGTAAGATCTTTTGTGCAATTGTCTAAAGACTGGAGCAGATGAAAACACTGTAAGCCGGGCGATAATGCAGGCTGTTCAGACATTTTGCCACAAGCAGCTTGTTTCAGACTTCCCTACTTAGCTGTATATGCTTGTATGTGCAAACATCGTCCATTTTAGTTGCAAGCTCTCAAGGTCACCCGTCTCTTTTTGTGTTGCATTGGTTTGTTATGTCTACCTCAGATTGGCACAGGAAAAGCACTATTTCTAAACTTGGAGATCACAAATATTGTATTATTGCCTGCATTTGATCAAGGATTTGTGATTTTATCTATCAAGCTGTACAGTCCCATAAAACCCAGAGAGATGATTTGCACCTTATTGTATTCTGGGCTCGTCCCTATGAGAACCCAGCCATGAACGTAGGACCGCCGACTTTATACAGGCTTCAGCATTTCTAGCCTCGATGTATTTAACTGCTCATTAATAATAAGGCTGTCATAATTATCTTTGTAAATGTTTGTAATGAAAGAGAACATGGAAATATATAACACTTGTGGATGTAGAAACATGACAAAAGTGAAAATGTGTGGACTCAGTGTCTTAAATTGTATTTAATTATAATTTTTACAAAAAAAAGGCACCACCGATCTGAACACAGTGAATTGTGGCTTGCTTCATGTTGCTGCCAGTGATCATGCATGGTGACTTACTGGCCTGTGGATCACACCTTTTCTCAATGTTTCAGCATCATATTTGATGGTTGTGAAGCCTTAGGCCAACGTCTTGTACGTCACTGCTCACAGTTAGCGGTGACACGCTAACCACAGTTAGCAGTATTACCAGTCAGGGTGACCTACGTTTACCTGAAGTGACGAGAGAAACAACGTATTTTATGTTCACATGCACCATATGATTTTTTCTAATCCATCGTCATGACAAACATAAATAAAACCTACAGTATGTTTCTATTTTCTTGTGTGCTGTGTTTGTCTTTATTTGTAGGCACAAATAAATACTCTGAAAGTTTGTTAGTTTTAGAAATGCATAATGCTTTAAAGAAGAGAAAAAAAAAAGTATTTTATACCCTGATCAAATCTTCGAGTTTGTTCACAAAGAAAGGCCTTTTACATTTGAAGTTAAGTCTTGAGTCTTGGTACCAGTAGTTGACATTACATTACATTTAGAGTACAAACTCGGAACAACAAGAATCAAGAAAGCCAAACTACAAAGTGCTATAACTAAGTGGCATTTGACCAAACAATCTGACCTTGAGGTCCATTTAGTTGCTCTTCTACAGCCTTTGTTCAGACATTATCAGAGGATCTTGACCACACAAAAAAACACACAAGAGAACAACTTTTACTAAATAATGAGATTTATTGAACACTACTGCAGCAGCTGTCTTTAAAAGGCAAACATTAACTTACAAAATGATCCTAGTGCTAGTACAGTTATTTACAAGATGTCAGGAGACAGTGAAGTGCACGTTTACAGTAGAGACGTTTCAGATGGCTTCTTGCTGTTTCTCGTCATATCTGAGAAGACTCCAGCCACAGGGAGGAGCTCTTGCCTCGAGGCTGCTGAGAGACCAGCTTCAGCAGCGCCGCGACAGCGCCCTCTATCTTTGACATCCACACTCTCTGCAGAAAGACATGAGGAGGTGTTCAGAAAGAAGTAGCAAGTTTATTATCAAGCAGTTAGTTGTCTATAATTGTAAAATAGATATTTATAAGCCATCACTAACTCTGCTAGAGCTAGAGCATGGATAATCCCTCAACAGTGACGTTAACCTTTTTCCTCCATTTTCAGAAAGGACAACATTACTTGAGATATACACAAGTAGTAATGTAAATGATTTCTTATATGCATACGTCTGAACTAATGAGTTCTTGAATGGCAATTTATAACATAAAAGACTAACTTACAGATAAAATGCATGCTCATTTTAACACAAAATAAATTATAAAAAAGGAAATCCCCTCCAATAACATGTTGTGTCCGTAAGTAACTGCGAGCATACGAGGTAAATCAAAATGTCTGCAAGTGATGAGTGGGTTTACTTGACAATCCTCAAACTAAGCAAAACATAAATGTATGACAATTCTTTTCGTGGTTCCCAGTGTAATCCTGTGCTAATACTACACAAAAAGCAGATGTTTGGAGATAATTAACAAATCACAATGTTTTGTTGCACATCTGCATGTTATACGCAATACATATTTATAACCAAACTTAATCAGTGCTCTGCCAGCTCTTATAAGTTTGCACGCCTTTTGAAGCTTCAGAGAAATTGACAGTTGAAGTGATGATGTACCTTGGCAGACTCTGACGCAGCTTGCAGGATGAATGCACCGATACACTGCTGGTAGCGGTTCTGGTGCATGATGATAAAGGAATGAGGCAGCCCCGATGCTACAAAGGAAAAACACAATTGCAATACGGCCATTAACATCAACTTAACACACTGATCTGTGAACATCAACAGAAGTTCATCAAGACCCAGCATGACGTTCGGTTCTTCTGTGAGCGCTCAACATATCCTTGATGCTCGAAACCCAATGAAATCAAATGGAAAGAATGCTATATTACCTGAAGCATTGAGCTGATCGATGTTCTTGAGCTGGAGTCGGTCCAGAGAGATGGGCTGGTCCAGAACCGTGAAGGTGCATCCCTCCTTCAGGAGCTGATCCAGCTCCTGGTTCTGTGGCATCCTGAGAGGATTTTGTTCTGGACCAATAGACCGCTACACAGGAAGACGGGGCACAGTGTGAACAAGTTATGAAGCTCCCATACAGCCTCACACTGAATGTCTGTGACATACCTTCTTGTTTCTCTTTATCCTTGTGATCAGCAGGAATTCATCAAACAGGAACAAATACACATCGATCAGCTTGGTGTTCTCTGGCGATGAACCAAAGAAAGATGGGGTGAGATTTTACTCAAATCAGAGCACTGAGCATGTGAAATGCGTTGGAGCTCGTCCAGAGGTACACACCTGTAAGCACCACTTTCCCTTCATGCAGCAGACTTCTGTGAGAAATGAGATTCTCCAGAGTGACAGCCTTTAAGAGATGTTTCAGATTCTGAAAGAGAAGCAGTCAGTCAGGCAAGAGGAAAACAGTTTGACCTTTTGGAACATGTTCTGAAAGAGATGAGTTGCTAACACAGCCAATGACACACTGCATTGTAAAATGTGAACAGTTTGCTTTGCTTTGCATGATATCTGATTTCACATGCAGATAAATGATTGGACTATCTTATCTGCACACGAAAGCTTTTGGAAGATGAAGTGTTGGTGTTCTGCCAACACAACTCTCACAGACACAAACATGAACAAATATAAATCTATACACACAAACACACAAAACCAGACAGACCTCAGGGACGAAGGCACGCTTGTCTCTCTCCCATACAGGCAGCCACACCACAGCATCTCTCAACTGCTTCACCTTCTGGTAGTTATCCAGCCATTTCACCTTTCCTTCTAAATCACCTGGAAGCAGAGAGGCATCCTTTCGATCAAGAGAAACAGAAAAAAACCTCTGACCCCTAAAAACTATGACTCCATAGTTTTAGGGTCAAGTTGTTAAGTATTTCTAATAACTATCATGTAATTAAGTCACATTAAATGATATTCAAATGACAGATAAATTGTTCTTTGGCACTACTTTATGATCTTGTGTTTTCCTGTGTAGTGCCAGTTTCCTGCTGTATACAGTCGTAACCGTGACCACTCCTAAGCTTTTACAGTAAATATCTCACACACCCAGAAGACATTGACCTACGCATCTTAGCCGTGGTGACACTGCTCCGTGTCACCTCCTGTGCTGCTCCACCATGCCTTTATGGCAGGTTATATGAAAGTCTGTCGTTAAGTATTTGTGAGCCAACACTGTTTGTTTTTGTTCAGTTATTGTTTCAATCCAACAAAATGCAATTGGAGGTGCAGTGCTGCAGCACATTTCCAACTAGTTGTCCATCTAGTTACAGAGTAACCCGCCACAACAGGTCCTCAGGCAGAGGCATGCTTTGAAGAATAAACGGTCAGGGCTCCTGGCTGCTGTTCAAAACATGTAGCCTGTTGGCTCAAAAGCAAGCTGTTTGTGTGACACGTACACTCTACACCTACATCCGTTAACATGCTTCTTGATCTTACTTTGCTTGTCAAACACCCGACTGATGTTTGACAATTGAGCAGTGAGCAGCTCAATGACATAACTGAGACGTGTAATACTTGAAGCTCATGTTCAGCTTGTCATCTGCAGGTGAAAAGGGCTTATAACACACACACACACACACACACACACACACACACACACACACACACACACACACACACACACACACACACACACACACACACACACACACAGAGTCTGCTGAAAAGGCAGTGTTGAAATGCTCAGGTGGTAAATAACATCACTGTTTTATGTAAATAAGAGTTTTAAATAACGAGTAGTTCCGGGTTCTCACATATGGAGGTGTCCACTTGCTCCGTTATAACCTGTAGGCCTCCGGCCTCGTCCTCTCTCTGGTATCTCTTCGCAATATTCCTCAGTAGCAGAGGGTATCGAGTGAGCCTCTGCAGCGGCACCACCAACAGATCACGCAGTTGCAGCCTTCGGCACTGTTCGTTCCTCTCACACCACTTTGGGGCGAAAAAAGGGGAGAAAGAGAAAGGACAGGGTGAGAGGAGGGCTGTCGGTGGGAAAAAGAAGAAGGTCAGAGGGGTGAAAGTGTGTTAATAGAGGGGTAATGAAGGGGGGGGGTGGGGGGGGGGGGTCAAATTCCCCTCTTTTGCTGGCCTTGGTGACACTGAACTGGTTGTTTGCCGTTTAGGCCGCAGTGTTGCTGTGTGTTCTCTGTGATACTTTGTACAGCTCTGCCTGCCGTGCTGTTAACAGTACATCGTGTCCTCGCCACCGCTCTGACACGCACACACAATATTCAGCAGCCCCTTCAGCGGTACCTTCACATAAGATCCAAAGTCCTCTCTGGGCTTCAGGCTGTCCAGATAAAGCAGAGCTGTGGAGTAGTTGAGGCAGTACTTCTGCAGGCAGTGACATAAGCTCTCCTGGAAGGCCTGCAAACAGATAGGAGTGTTATACAAATATCAGGATCAGACTTCCTGGTCACATCAGCCATTAGGCTGCAGATAAACAGGTCATAAAGAGGCGTACATGCACAGAAATGACCCTGTGTGTGAAATATATATTTCTAGCTGCTTCTTGTGATGCATTATTTAACAGTAAGATGAAGAGGCTTTTATTATTTTCCTTGATCTTTGGAGCAAAATGATTCCTTCACAAATAACAAAATATTAAACTAGGATTGTTGATCTTGATTGTTGTGTAGATTTGTGTTTTTTTTCGTGTGTCAGAAAAAGTGTGAGCTCTTCAAAGCAGTAACTATCTGTAACTATGTATTTTTTATGCCGCTGTCTGTCTTGGCCAGGTCTCCCTCGAAAAATAGATTTTTAATCTCAATGGGACTGCCTGGTTAAATAAAGGTTTAAATAAATAAATTTAAAAAAGCAAATTGAACCGTATAAATAATGTGTTAATGTTGTATTCTGAAATATATTAATACATTATTTATATGTTTGTTAAAAAACATGTGGTGCATCGGTCCAGTTGAGTGTGTTTGCATTGTAGTGTGAAGGGTTTCCTTGTCTCCCTTGTCTCTGTTTAACAATCGGGAGAAAACTGCGCGTAGACTGCGGGCAGAGTTAGCGTATTTGAGTCGATGTGTGTTCACACGTGAGTGACACTTGCTTTGCTCAGCAGCTCCAGCAGGGTGGGCCCATCACCCTCCGTAATCTCCAACGTGTCCTTGATGACGCGGAGGAGGTTGTTCAGGAAACCAAAGCTCACCTGCAGCAGAAAATACTTGTGTCAAGTATCACCGCACAGTCTCGTACCTCGGTCACGCTCAGCTCGTTAACAATAGAAGAAGAAGAAAAAAGAAACATGCAGGCCTTCCCAGTAACTGTAGTGTAACCGTGAGATGCTATGGCACAACTTCGGTTTAGTAAATTACAGGAAACAAACAAAATGGATTTCCAGTAAAAGAAAACCGTCTCTACGTGTCTGAGACACACTGTAACTGATATGGTGAATGAGTGATGGATTAACTAACGAATGAATAGATATCATCAGAATCAGACCTGTTTATTGCCAAGTAGGTTACACCCAATTTCATCTTGGGTGCCAACAATAAGAACACGATGCTTGCACACATAAAGACATTGTTTTAGATCGGTCTTTATAGGCATGGTTTTAAAAAAGGTTGTTTTGTTTATTTAGTTTATTATATTATAACAAATGATTGTATTACATACTGTATCTTGTGTTCTGTTTTATGTGGTTTGTCTCTCACTCGTTGCTATTGGTGCCTCTTGAAAAATAGTTTTTCCTGGATAGATAAAGCTTTCATAAATAAATAATACATCTTTTTATTTGGAACACTTTTTCCAAGAGTAAGACAGAGTTAAAGTTTGCTGTCTTCTACCTTTTGATGCTGCACAAACAAACATGTGGTATTATAATGCTGTGCAGGCTGCTGTTGTTTGTAATTATTTACATAACCTAAAAATAACAGGCTACACGCAACTTTATTTGCATCATGTCTCACCAGGCAAAGCTCATTGAGGTTCGCAAACAGCCTCCAGGAGTCAACATCAGCCAGGCAGTTCCTCGTCTGCAGGTTGGTGAGCGTAGCCAAAAACACCTGAAAGCAACAAAGAAGTCAGACAGAGATGATGCTCAGGCTATCTGCTGCACCAGCAGTACATTTCTAATCATCTCTGTAAAGAATGAAATACTTGAAGAGACTTTTACATGAACCTCAACCACAGGAATTTGGTGACAAGAAGAAACACATAAAGCAGAAGGCGTTGGATTTAATTTGGATTAGGTCGATTAATTGTCTGTGTGTTTGTGTTGGTGTGTATTTGTGTGTGCATTCTGAGGCTTTGTTTGGACCGTCACCTCTTTGAGAACCATGAGCTGATCCAGAAAATAAACGCACTCGCTGGTGAAGAGCTCCCAGATGGCCTCTTGTCTCTTGAAGCCCTGAGGGTCAGAGGCGGCGCTAACCTGTGAAGACTGGTCCAGCAGGAACTCCGCCAGAGAGTAGTCCTGCACACAGACACAAAGACAAACCAATGCTTTGGCTTGAACTAAATAACAATAAAAAAAAATTAGAAAATTAGATTTTTTTTTTATTAATCCCTCAGAAAACGTGATGTATTAAAACTTCATACTCTGGCCGTGTGAAGTTCCCACCACCACCACCACCACCACCCTGACGGACTCAAACGAATGTCAGTGTTTGTTTATACACGCGCGCAGGGTCACGCTGACTGGTAACTGCCTAGAAATTCTGGTTCTTGCACAACTTGCTTCATCTGAATGGTGCAGGAGCTTCCCTCAAACTGCCATCATGTTACTTCTGAGTCACTCGTTAAACACAGAGATCTATTTGGACTGGAAATCTGGAAGTCTTTGTTCAAACTCTGACAAGTCACTGCACAGAATCAGCGTGATGGTTTACATAACAAACAGTCTGGATGCCTCAGGGCTTTGCTGCTGATGGGGCTCATTTCTCACCTTAAACCTCTGAAGATCAGGGTTTCTCCAGTCTTGAATCTGTGATGACGAGAGATATTTTTCAATATCTGATGCTGTGCCTGTCTGTGACTTTCCTTTAGTCTGAAAGGGGAGAGAAAAGACACAGTTATTATATTGAGCACTGAGCAAAAAAAAAGAAAGCTCTTTCAGTTATTGATGTGTGTTGAAGAAGAAAGAAAATGACATGTTTGCATAGCTGTTTAACTATCTATCCATAACTATGTTTGAAAACTGACAAGTTTGGTTCTGCATTTCAAATGTTGACCAATTACAAAAGCTGTGTGGGGCAAAAGGGATAAAAGGGAAGCACATTAATCTGCTTTGGGAAGTGGGTCAGAGAACAATGTCCACACCAACTGCCCACAGCTAAACAAAGTGCATCAAAACAAAACCACAAGCACGTCACTGGCACCAGACACACACACAACAACCACTGACAGACGAACACCTACCGTACTACGCCTTGAAAAGGGCCACTTTGACTTCTTAGTATCTGTACAAGTCAGAAACATAAAAAAAAATAAAAGGATTATGAAAAAAGATCAAGCAAGAATGTGTGCTGTGCAACAGATGGGATTAGAATCAAACAAACAAAACAGTGTGTGGGGGTTACAACTGGAGTGGACTTTTTTTTGTTATAAATGAGAAGTTGAATTACAAACAAAGCGACAGAACATATAGTATATGTGTTGAGCACGATATGTGGCTTTGCATCAAAAACAGACACACTGTTAATGTGCATCCTTTGAAGCTCCGACACACAGAATATGCAATTTATTAAAATTCTGAAGTCTAGCATTTCATGAGCGATAATGACAGTAACTACGGGCTTTCAACGGTCTTCTGACTAGACATTATACAGGTTCAGTGCAAAAAGAAACATTTACTCAAAGCAACTATTATTCATGCTTTTCTCAAGTCAAACCCGGTTACTAATCTTCCTGACTTCAAAAGGGGTCAAGGGTCAACACCTGGACTGTGAGTAGTTTACAAAAGCACTTTAAATAACAAAGGAAACTCTTTTGTGAACTTCCCCTTCCTTTAATAATGGCAAACATGAAATGATTTAAACTTTGACAGGGACATGTTGCTTGGATTGCCATGACGACGTGCAAGGACGGGTTACTGCCAAGCGCGATAGCTCATTTTGCCCTGAAGGACCGGAGTCCATTTATATGTTGACCGACAGCAACATACACCAATCGGTACATGAGAGGGAGTCAATTCAGTGATTAAATCAGCTACTTGATTTACAAAACGAGACCATCGGAAACAATTATTATATATACACACACACACACACACTACCGTTCAAAGGTTTGGGGTAACTTCGAAATTTCCTTATTTTTCAAAGAAGATAACATTAAATTAATCAGAAATACACTATACATTGTTAATGTGGTAGATTAGTATTCTAGGTGGAAACGTCTGGTTTTTAATGAAATATCTACACAGGTGTATCAAGGCCCATTTCCAGCAACTATCACTCAGTGTTCTAATGGTACATTGTGTTTGCTCATCGCATAGAAGACTAATGGATGATTAGAAAACCCTTGAAAACCCTTATGCAATTATGTTAGCACAGCTGAAAACAGTTATGCTGGTTAGAGAAGCTATAAAACTGGCCTTCCTTTGAGCTAGTTGAGTATCTGGAGCATCACATTTGTGGGTTCTCAAAATGGCCAGAAAAAGAGAACTTTCATGTGAAACTCGCCAGTCTATTCTTGTTCTTAGAAATGAAGGCTATTCCATGCGAGAAATTGCAAAGAAACTGAAAATTCATCTGGGTGACCCCAAACTTTTGAACGGTAGTGTATATATAAAGAATTCTACCAGAGAAGTTTGAACCGTTTAATATGTCAGCTGCTCCATTCGATACAAAAAGATCTCCTGGTGAAACGTCCAATCCAGGCAAGCTGACCACCACGGAGCTCCGTCTCCTTTCCTGAAGCCTGAGGGAAAAGTAAACAGGTGTTTTTAGATGGGATTCCGCTTCTTTATTGGCTGACAAACACAGAGATTAAAACCGGAAGTAATGCTCCACATGTTCAAAAGAGCCTCACTGGACATTTGACGTTCACGGGTACAAGAACCACTATTATTCTATTGTAAATGTTATACAGCACAAAGAAAATAGACTTAACGCAAAGCCCCAGGAAATAACTAAATTCCTTTTGTCTTTTTACGTGGGTGAAATACCACTGAAATACCATCTGCCTTGTGCAGCAAATAGGCGATTAACAGGAGTAGCAAGAAATTATAAAGGATAAGTGTTATGTGTCTGGCTTATGCGTGGACAGCTGCTGATTAATGGATCACCCTATTTGTGTGAAAGGAGGCGAGCTGTCAATGTGTGCCAATTCTAATCCTCTTGGTCTCCTTCTCACAGCTAACCGATGCATGGCTGTGGCTGGAAAAACACAGGCCTGCCTTTTAGCCTCCGGCAAAGCTCAAACAGCCACCGTTCAAGTGTTTTGACTTGCTGTTGTAGAAATTAAAACTCAAAGAAGAAAAGTTATAAAGGTGAGGCTGATGTTAAATGTGCCGAAGAAATATCTTGGAAGGGCATGGCTATGTTTTTTTAAATGAATAAAACAATTCTAAAAAGGTGGTCAAACTTGTTGAGTGTCTGACTCCAACAATCACAATCCAAACTGCGCCATTGCTCACAAGACGTCTCTCTTCATTCAACATGGCCGCAGTCAGCAGAAATAAGACGCACGGCAACCAGACAAGCCGGTTTGGGAAAGGTTCAGTTTTGGAACTGTACACTGATCGACAGCTGTTCAGTGACCTGCTTACACGTGCTGCGGTTTCACTTCGACTTTTTTAGGGTCTTGCCTTTGAAAAAAATAAATAGTCTGGAGTTCAAAAGTAGATTTTAACTGATCTGACACAGGAGAAATAATGACACAAAGTCGGAGTTCTAGAATCCATTGGTAGATTCTGAACACATCCTCATTTGATCGGGTTAGAACAACACATAATCAGGACATGATCGGACCAGGAGGAAGCCTGGCGTACAGATGAAAGCTAATGAGTCTGTTTATACAATGAAGTGGAGCAGAAGTACAAGCAAGGGGAACAATGCTGGTTCTGGTTTGTCTCTGTCCACTATTATATGTAAAATCTGCTTTGTTAGACTGAATTATCTTCCTCTGAATATCTCCCTCGTATTGCTCATAGTATCCCCTCAAACAGTTCCTGCACAAGAAGCAAAAGAGACTAACTTGAAAGCACAAATAGGCCACATGACTCCAGGGCCAACCTGTACACTCTGAGGAAAAAGTACACCGGTACGTTTTTTTCTCCCTCCAGGACACTTTTGTTGAACTGTGAAAGTGCCAACTGTTCATTGCTCTCTCTGGTAAACTGATACAACCCCCTCTCCAGATCAATGTATAGGCAGGCAAGGCTGAATGAGCTGGAGAGACAATAGTCAGCAGCAGCACCTGAGCACTGTACAGGATGCGTGGGGATAATGGGACAGTAAGAAAGGCACGATTACTCCTCTAAACCGGGTCAGTGCCTCCTTGCAGTTCTTACCACAGAATCCTCACAATGACATCTTGTTGCTTTGTGAAAGCGTTCTCTGTGTCAGCCTCTCTGCCACTGAGAGAACTTGTGAAAGTAGAGGTTTTGTTCCCGCTCAGCAAGAGAAATAATGATGCCCATAAACAAAACTGTCCCAACCAATGGCTCGCAGGGCTCGGTCACTGTAAGAGGCACAATGCCAGGGTGCAATTACAGGGACAATAGCTGCCTAATTATCCAGTGAGGGGAAGAACCCGGCTGCCCATTAGGAGGGGTGTGGGTGGCAGTAAGAGAAAACAGCCTTAATGAGGGTTTGTCTAGCCCATGCATAACCATGGGACTCTCAAAACTTAACCCACCAAGCGTATGCTCCATTAACAAAGACATGAAGGACAATGAATGAACAATGGGCTCCTTAAACCAAAAGGTCCAACCATCCTCGCTCACAAGTGTCCTGAGAGCACAGAAAGCATGGCACTATGGGGCTGAATGTAACCGCTCAGATTTCCATGTTAAGACAATGATTTGACTCAGACAGAAGCAGCTGTGGTTAAAGATGGTATAGCAGCGTATTAGTTACAGGACGTGTCTTTACCACATTCCAGATAGGCAAACATGTTCTCACAAACTTGAGAGTGAAGTCTTGGTGTTTTGGGCTATGATGATGCGGGACACAGATAACCTGCAAAACAGTCCAAGGTGCACCTACCTATTATGAAAATGCTCTTTCTCCTGCAAAAAGAAGAAGATGAAAACACTGCATCAGTGAACAGAAATCTTGAATTTATAACAATTCTATCAGAATCTGCAGAAAAAAAACATAAATCACATTAAATGTACCGAGGTGATTAACGGCTTCTCGAGAATTAACAGGCTCTGTGCCAGCATGTTATTAAATCCACTTAAATCAGATCATTTGACACAATTATTTATTTATACTTAATACCATTTAGTTTCCAAAGCTGTAATTGTTATACTAATAACATAACCACATAAGCACCGTGCGCTCAACATCAAATAGAGGGTGCGATGACCTCCTCCTGCTCACGAGACCGCTGTATCACTTTCGGAGACGTTCAAATTTGAATCAGTGATTTAAGTGGTCGCTCGGATTCAAAAGCCTCTGATATCTGAGGAGAATGCCGGGACTCTATTGAGAATGTGCTCGGTTGAATACCACGAGCTGATGAATAGATCTCCCCATTATCTTTTTCCATCGCTCACTGACCCCTCCATTATTGGGTGACTGCTGACTGTGGTGAATAGGGGCCCAATGAGTGCACTTCCCAGGGTTCTCCAGGCACTGGGCTTGGTCAGAGCTGTCAGTGCATGTAACTGCTGATTCATTAGCTGTCAAAAGCTCGCATTGTGAGTAACCACCGCAGGAGGTAAGAAAGAATGAGGGAGAGAAGATTTCCACAAGGAAGGAATGTGTGGCCATTTCATATTATGGGCTCCCTCACCAGACGAAAGCACATGACTCGGTGGTGAGGGTGGGGAGAGGTTTGTGTGCTGATTAGGGAATCATAATGATTACACATGCGGACATGCTTCCATTCAAATCACACAGACAACTGGTAGAAGCTCACCTGTACTCCACTATCAGGAAATCCAAAATCTTTAATGAGCGTAGGATGAGCACTGCAACATTCTTGTCCTGTGGAATTGATACCGTTGTCAAACGTCTTTGATCTATGCGATCTGGTTCTCTGTCGGCCAGAGGATGAAATGTGCTGACGATCGGGACAGATCTCTCCATCGGAGAGGGGGCTCGCTGCAAGAGGAGACTTGACTCGGTGGACTGGGGACAGGGGGTTAATGGGAGGAGGGCTCCCTGAGGAGGGCTCCTCCTGAGTGCTCCCCATCATGACGGGATCCATCAGAGGACGTCTGGTGCTCCTCATTCTCCTCAAGGTGGGAGACGTGGAGATGCGGGCCGGGGCCTGCCGGTCAAACTGGATGAAAGGCGCCACCAGGCCGCCAGTGTCCCCCAGGGACGAATGTCTCAGCTTGGAGTGTGTCCGTGTGAGATCTATGTGCATTATGATGGGGTTGCTGGTCTGGCACTCCTTGTGCTCCAAAGGCCCCCAGTCCGTTTGCGTCTGTGCATTCGCCACACCTGTGGTGACAACTTCATTTTCAACCCACTCAATGTAACTCCAGTCCAGCTTCTTGTCAGTGTCCTGGTCCTTCTCCTGGAGAATAACGTGCTTCAGCGAAGACATTACAACCTCAAAGGCATCGTAGTGCAGCAGAAAACGTGTGATCTAATGGTCGGAGTTAAGGTCAGAAGATAATCCTGTTGCATTCCAGCACTGTTCACACCGTTCACCTCTCAAGCTTCTGGGGGGGAAAGTAGAAAATGTGTCAATACTCACAAGCAAAACGAGGCAGACTGGGCCCAAGTTGCCCACTAATCTCCTGAAAGGGGATTTGAACTGGGTTGAACATGGTCAGTTGGCAGTGAAGTAGCCTTACAAAGTTAAAGTACATAGTTTAGTATGTATTAACACGTCTGCATGCGTGTGTGTCTGACTGTGTGAAGGGTGGGAAGCCAGGTAGGGTAGAGGGCTCAGTGAACAATCTAACTAGCCCACGTTAAGAGCAGAGTTTGTCAATAAAAGTCTTGACAATGTGGAGTGAGACACAAAGAGCTGGAAGCAGCCATGCACCTTATGTCATGTCTCCTGTCTCAGCCCATAGGGTCTTCTCCACTCTTTCTACACTGATACTAAGTGTGTCTTTTGGTCGCTGAAGATACCACACTGTCGTTGCTATTAACGTTCCCCCATGTTGGGTTAATGGCATTGTTTATTCAAAGCCGCGCGAGCGACCTTAACTCGGCACATCCACGAGGCCACGAAGATACAAGAAGAAACAACGTGTTAGAAAGTACACAGCGGGAATCCCCCGCGCTGGATATCACCTGTGGGAAAGAAGCTCGCGACCGTTTAAGAAGGGAAGGTAGGTTTACTTACATCACCGGCGCCTCCCGACGACTTGAACGACTGGCGGGGAAGTGAAGTGGGACCGGGAGAGAGAGAGGGAGAGGGAGAGAGAGAGAGAGAGAGAAAGAGAGAGAGAGAGAGAAAGAGGAGGGGAGGGTGGAGCGTGTCATCGTCGCATCGTCCGGAGCTGCTGGAAAGGTGCGACTACTGCATGGGAACAGCAATACACACTCTCTCTCTCTCTCTCTCTCTCTCTCTCTCTCTCTCTCTCTCTCTCTCTTTCTCGCTCTCTCTCTCTCTCTACTATAATCCTTTGTTCAGGCAAGTTTCAATTATCTTTTCATCACTGGTTCTTAAAATAGATATTACAATGATGTGAAATGTATCTCCGCTCATTAACTTGGTTTTAAACATAATTGTAATACAGTTGTTTGCAACGCTTTGTTGTTTTCATTATAGTTTAGTAGGCCACAGTGGAAGAAGTAATATATTTAATAATAATAACAATAATGCAAACATGCTTTGCTACAAGTACAAAATATTAGCACAAACATATACTTAAAGTGTCAAGGTCAATATAGTGGAATAATGTGAAAATCAGTTGTTGCAATTTTTTTCAATAAAGCTCATTTTAATTTTGCATTTTTTTCTCTCTCATCATATGAAATGATAAATGGTGACTGTACAGCATGGTACTATTGATTGGTTAGAGGAATTGTAACAAATTACTTGACGCTCATCAATGTTGTAATAGTACTTCCAGGCAGTATTCACACAGTTAGTGTGCCAACATTAAATAATTTTAAGGAATAAATAAGCAGAGGAGCAGGCTATAAAACTCAACAAATCTTTCAGGGTTCTCATGGCATTTTCCGTCTACCATTATGCAACTATATATATATATTCCAATAGTTTTTGAAAAGTGTTAGTGTTATTATATTTTGTTTCTATTTTGTAAATTTTAATAATTTTGAAAATGTTTTGAGAGAACAAAAGCTGTTCTTCTATCTTCTTCTTCTTCTATCAATGATTGGTAGTATTTTTTGTGCTCTTGATTTGGCCATATATATTTAAATGTGTCACTGTGAATATTGGCTGAGGGACCTGTCGGTGGCACATGAAATAACCTTTTCTGGTGCATTTGTTTGTATTTAACACAAGCACAAAGTTAGGAGAGCAGCATAATTGCCTGTTGATCCAGTGAAATGAACACTAGGGGGCGATGTAGGTCAGTGGATGGGACTGCCTGTATGACGTTGTGTCCAATGAGACTAGATCTCTAGCGGCCTCTGGTGTGTCAACATGGGTAGTACATGAAAATGTCCAGAAACAATACTCTGAGTCATTAGGACCTATAAATGAGAATCGTGTTGGCACTTTCTTTTAAATATTTGTTTAATCTATGTGCCATGAGTATCACAGATTTGGCAATTGCTATATACCACCTTCATTATAATGCATAATACAATATTCAGAACCTTTACTTAAGTACCAATATAACTCTATAAATATATCAAAAGCCATACTTTCAAACCCTGCTTAAGTAAAAGTACACAAGTTTATCAGCTAAAAACTTGTAGCTGGTTGAGGTGGAGCTTCATTGAACAACTTTAGATACAGTTTGGTAGTTTATTCCATGTGTTCTAAACCCAGAGTGTCACGAGACAAATCTGAGAAGCCGTGAGACGCTTCACCGGGGAGGAAAGAATCAAATATGTTCTCATCTAGAAATGTGTTTGTCCTTTGAACGGTGTTTCTATTCTTTGCTTTTTGTGAACAACTGGACTTTTTCACCTCTTTGTGCCTTGAACATCAGTTGAAATGACACGTTTGGAGAGTAAATGTCTCTTTGGTGCAACACAAAAACATCTGAAATGTGACAAGGAGCACCAACAATGATCTGTTCTTTGTACCGAGCCGCAGGCAAAAAAGGTTGGAAACTACTGGTTTAATCTTTGACAATGCATTGCGTTTTATAAGCTCATCTCTAAAGTGTTATATATAAAACCCTGAAAAGTTACTGGATACTACAACGTTCTGAAACATTTAGTGGAGTGGCAGTGACATAAAACACCCAAGTAAAGTGCAAGTGTCTCACAATGATATGCTTATGAACAGAATTGAGTAAGTGTGTTAGTTACTTCAGGCTAAAAACTACTGTGACTATAAATAAACAGAACACACCAACATTTCTAAACTCAAATCACACCTGTTCAACGGAATAATTGTTTCCCATCAGCAACATTTTGTCACTCATTATTTATTTATTTTACAAAAAGCAAGTATCCATGAAAACAATAATGGCACTTTCTTATTAGATTGTGCTAAATTACAGTATATTTAACGGAAATTAATCAGAAATGCTGCAACGTATTTCAGTAAGCTTTATTTGGTTGCCATTTTTGCAGAGAGAAAGCTGATTTTGAGTGCACAGAATGAAACTAAAGTTATTGCAGGGATACAATACAGAACCTTACATACACATAGAAATACAAAAGTGCAAGTCAACCCTGTCCTCATCCACCTTATCCATAGC
Organism: Taurulus bubalis; assembly: GCF_910589615.1. Classification (NCBI taxonomy): domain Eukaryota; kingdom Metazoa; phylum Chordata; class Actinopteri; order Perciformes; family Cottidae; genus Taurulus; species Taurulus bubalis. The sequence continues at coordinate 12,443,590 of NC_136597.1, read as the reverse complement.
ACCTTATGTCCTCTCTTGCAATACATCTGGGCAATACTCTTTTTTGCATGCCTGATCAATCCATGACATGTACTAATATCATGGAGAGAGAGAGAGAATTAATAGTTAATTAAATAGTTTCTCAGTGTTGTATGTCCCAATTAGTAATTCATTAATTAATTGGAATTGAATTGAATTGTGAAAGATGTGGTCACTGCATTGCACATTTTGTCTCAAAGCAATGCAAAAAGATCCACAGTTTAGTCCACGTTGACTTATGTTGTGCTGACTGTTAAAAAAAAAGAAGTAAAATCACGATTGGGAAACCTTTACTGTATATTCCCAAGCCTTATCATGCAATATCCCATTAGAAACAACAAGTATGCATGCATAGGCAGTATGTTTCCAAACAGCCTTTATGATACGTATACTACTTCTTTCATATCCCTGAACACACAGCTGTAGGTAGACTGAGATGTGTATTTTCTTAACGCCTTTTCAGAATAAAAACAAAAACATGTCACTGAACAGAATCCGCTGAAAGCCTGACAGCAGCAGTCTCCTCCCCCTGAAGTGGATGAGAAGAAGAGCAGCCTCCGGTCTGCCTGACATACAGGAAGAAGTTGAATAAGTCTCAAAACACCGCGCTGTCTCCAAACAAATCGACACCAGTTTATTTTTTTCCTGCACTTTCGCTTCAATCGACTTGCTTAAATGTGCAGCTGGAAGAGTGAAGGTGAATCTGAAGACTGCAGCTGAAGTGCAGACGCGCTAACGTGCGGATTTCTCCCCACGAAGAGAAGAAGAAGTAGCAGCGTTTTCAAATGGAGAAACCGGGACACATGTAAAACGTGTATTGAGTGAAAATGTCAGAGCACAGGTCCAGTTTCCTTCACATCGGAGACATTGTGTCTCTCTGCGCGGAGGGCTCGGTGAATGGCTTCATCAGTACTTTGGGGTAAGTTCCTCATGTTCTCAGGGGAGTCCGCAGAGATCAACGCTGAGTACTTTCACTTCACGGCTGACTCCACTCGTTGCCTCTCTTTCTTGCCACTTGTTCGCTGTAAAAGTTAAAAGTGCGACCCGAGGCCAGTAAGGCCCGTCAGCGCGCTAACCGCTGCTCCTCAGGAAATCCTTCACGTTTTACGCAAATGTACCCGGAATGCAAAGCAGCGTGCTTCCCACACAGGGCACGGTGTTGCCCATTGCAGGTACACGAGCGGAACTTGTGTTATGCTGTGGTCCCCAGAGCCCGGCCCGGGACCGGGGGGGCGATGCGAGGAGCTGCCAGAAAGGTCCTCTGCAGAATAATGAGTCTCTATGTTCCCAGTCATTTAAAAAAAAAAAAAAAGTGATGATTAGGAGTTATGGTGGATTTTAATGCTGCTCACTCCTCCTTCACCTTCACCCTGGAGACATTAAGATATGTTGTCTGTGTGTGAGTTCACTGACCCTCAAGAGCACTGCATTCTGTCCTCTAATATTAATATCTGACATGTTTTTACTTGAGTAAAGCTGTAAACCGTTTCTATGTGGAGAGTGTGTTGTGTACACTTTGAGGTGTCCGCGGGGCCCCATGATAGCAGCCAAGTTTAGAAGAGATCTGAGCCATACTGCGATTTAGGAGAGAGTGATTTGGAGTTCCAGATGCAGTCACCAGGCCATCATTTAAAGCATTGGTGACCAACCTGGGGGCCAGGACTTCCTCAGTGGGCCATCACTCAAATTTGAGGGCCCACAAGATAAGTAATGGAACAGGAAAAAAGAAATAGCAGACCATTTATATTACATTTTTGAAACTTGTGATTGCTGACTGCTCATATACATACATATATATTATGATGAGGGGAGTAGACTTGCGTCATTTTAACCTTACAGAGTTTTTGGATCCACTGCGTCAACATGAGTTTGTCTTTGTTTCATCTCATATTGTCAGTTGTCAGTTTGACTCCATAATTGAGGCTGTGTGTAGGTGTGATAGAAACTGCTTTTCATGTTGTCATTCTCCACACAGCAGTGCAAAAAATGACACCAGCAGTTTCTTTGTGGCTGTATTTCCTCCCGAGCTAAAAGCCTCAGCACAAGGTGAAATACCTCGGTGGTTCCAGGTGCACTGTGGCCTCTGAGCCTTCCGACAAGGGTGGACAGATCGACTGGCCCTGAGGAATGAGTGAGCCCCACCCACCTCCTCTCCCTTTCCCTCTGTTTCTCACTCGTTCTTTCTTATTATTCTCCCTTAAATCTCTCTTGTAAATAATAACTTCACACAACAGCCGGCATACTCTGGTGTTAAAGCCTCTTCTTCAATGCCGTGGAGGAGTAAAACAATCAACGGTTGCTTGGGGCAAATGACAGGTAAAGCATGTTGGCACCTTGCCTTGCAACCTTTTTGTACGCAACAATGTTCCCTGCCCCACTATCTGCTGCAGTGCACACATCCAACATTCTTTCTCTGTCCGAAAGGCTCCCTTAACTGTAAAGGCCGGTGCCAGGGCAGCAGCACACACCTACATTTCAAAAAGCAAAAGTGCACAGCAGCGATTGTTCCCAGTTCTTGTTGTTGTGAAGCAAAGCAGTGAAACTGTTATCAGGGCTTCAATAACTCTTGTAGTTTGACAGGAGCGCTGAGTATTCAAGGCCCAGAGAAAGAGCTCCCTGAGCCACAGCCTCTCTGAGCACAATGCAACCTCGGCTACACAAGGCTGCTCCTGCACTTGTTTGCTTTGGATAACATTAAATCTGCCAATTCTTCACACACCTTTCATTGCAAACACTCAAACGCCAAGTGACCTTTTAAAATCCTTATACAGTTATTTGGCTGATCGAGAACCATTAGGAACCTTGACCTCTTGAATTTTCTCACATATTTTATTATCAGAAAGGATCATTTTGGAGATCAATGATATTTGTTTGTTTGATAGTAATCCACTTCATTGTGGATCTGTAGTGTATTTATGAGAGACACATTATAAGACAAATATGATTCTGTGTCCATTATTTACATTCAATATTCTTCTATGTACTTATTTTACCATTGATTTATATGTTCCATAATAAGTGACATTATCTCAGGATACATTTGATGAGAAAGTGCATGACTCAATTAGATTACTGCGCTGCTTTAGCTGCCCACTGAAACATGCAAAAACAGGCATTGGTTGTTAAATCTGTCATAGTTTTCTTACAGGTGAGTCACTCCTTGGTTGACTATTATTTTTTTCCATTAGAAAACACTTGACAGTACACGCATACCTCACCTGCTGTTCTGCGTTACATGCTGTATGTTTTCTGTGTTGTCGTCTCAGTTCACTCAACACCAGCAATGGAGCTAAATTTAGCTTGTCTGTGTCCAGCGTGGTATCATCGGTTCATGTTTAACTCGGTTACAGAGCAAGATCTTGCGCTGGCTGAGAGTTCGCTCGTCTGTTTGAACTAAAGTCCGGCTCTCTGCCGATTTTTAAAATGACTTATTTATGAGCTTGAGTGCCTTTTCCAGAGAGCCTTCCTGTTTAGCCATTTAGCACTTGATTCTGCTTCCTGTTGGGCTCTATTGTGTCTCATTGAGATATAACTCTGATACAGCGTTGCATGAAATAGTACACGGCCTGTGGATTGACACTGATCAAGTGCTGTGGCATAAATAGGAAATGGCTCTGCTCACTTCAGCAGGTCTGCCAGCTTTGTATGAATTGGAGGAATTTGCATTGCATTATGTTTCTCCTCAGTGGACGGGATGAATGGATGTGCTTGTGCACCTCGGCCTTTGGTGCAAGCGGGATAAAGAGAATGGGATGATATGGAGGCTTTGATATAGAAATTCCCGGCTGGTGTCATAGAATATATTCTATCAGATTGAAGTTGCAGTTTTTCTCTGGTATACAGCTATCTGTGACTGTTATACTGTAAAGAACCTACAAACACTGAATGTCCCAAACAACACACCCAAATGAACACTTCCTCAAACAATGTGACCCTTGACTACAGAGAACAGTTTTTTCACGCGTATGTTACACCTAGATCTCAACTAAAGTCTACTGTTACTCCAGATTATCTCACATTGGCTTTCCTAAATAAACCAATTTCCTGAAAGAGGATTAGAGTAACTCCAGGACTAAATGAAGGCAGGTGTAACTGCAGACCAATGGATTTATTTCAGCTGTTTAACAACATAACATTTACTGACTGGAACAACCAGTTTTTTTTAATATAGGCAGTCCAGACCTACATGAGTCAAAGTAAAGAACTGACCGGTATTCTACATTTACTTTTTACTAAATGCTGTTTTGCAACATTCAGGCATGTCAGCGCTTGCCTTTACAGTACATATCTGTTCTCAGCTTCCTCAATTTATCGGAATGCCAGTCTAACGTGTGAATTATACTAACCTGCCGTGCGACACTAAACCTGTCAGTGAGACATCTCTGTTGTGTAACTAGCAGATAAAAGGCGACAATGTAGGAAATATGGCAGTTATTAAGTGGACTTCCCCCCTTGAATGCCCTCTAATCAACCCTGCACAGAAACCACATGTCTTCTTCTGGTGGCAGAAGTCGATACATGCTCTAGTAACCTACAGTTGACTTAAAAGAGAAGCACACTCTTCAATAACCAAAACAATGTTCACTCCACGTTGATATCGGTTGAAAACTATCTTTTGTTATGAATAATTAGATAATTCTCTACCCATCCATTTTCCTTTTTCACTCTGTAAAAGCCACAGAAACCTGGATATCATGTTAGCCTGGTTTATATTATTTACAATCTGTAGACTGAGCAAATTTCCCTGAGCTGGGCTGGAGATCAAAGTGACGTTAAATTAGATGAGCTCTGTCCAGAAATGTTCAGAGCGTCAGATCTGAAACCGGGAAAGCTTTCTGAAGATGCACATGATGGTAAACGGATCCTTCACTCTTTCTTGTGTTGCCAGCTGAGCGTTTCCACCTGCAGGAGGCCAGTGAACTGTAGAGCAAGCGTGGTTCTGAGCCCACAGATTCAAACGATTGGTTTTAATTGAAATCTGAGACTTGGCTTTGTGTGTTTGCATTTGACTGTGATCCCACAATTGGACTACATTGTGTCATGTACGTCTTTTGTTTTTATGGTGTGTGACTTAGTGAATACTGGTTAAAATATGAATAAATACTATTCTACTAATATTTTGTCGATTTCTCTGCAGGCTTGTCGATGACAGGTGCGTGGTCCAGCCTGATGCTGGAAACCTGGCCAACCCACCCAAAAAGTTCAGAGGTGTGTAGTAATATACTAGTCACACTGGCTCGAGGAGACACACACACAGTCAGACACACAACTTAACTTGAGTCACAGAGTGATTCCTGTGTTCCTGAATGCCTCTCCTCCTCCCCAGATTGCCTCTTCAAGGTGTGTCCCATGAACAGGTACTCGGCCCAGAAGCAATTCTCGAAGGCAAAACAAGGAAAACAAGGAAACAACAACACACAGGGAGAGCTGTTTAAGAAGTTACAGGTAGAGCTTAAATCACAATCTGCATCTAGATCTCCATATTTATTTGGGCCGAAGCTTTAGTAAATCTCTGTCTCTTTACCCAGCATGCAGCAGAACTGGAGCAGAAGCAGAATGAGTCGGAGAACAAGAAGCTCCTTGGAGAAGTTGTGAAATACAGTAATGTCATCCAGGTACAGCCCATCTTTTCAGCAAACACCTGTCAGCTTGTCTTTAATCCAGAGGCTTGTTTAGTTTTTTTGTGTTTACTGAGGTTGTGTTACTGCCAGCTGATGGCTCAGACCATTTTGAAAAAGTCCACAATAATAGTTTTCGGTTTCACTGATGGCTAAACTCTTGTTTTAGGGGTTAAATTGAGGAAAGCATAAGCATATTTAACTGCTGTTGCAAAAGTCGTTCAAAGCAGTCTCCATTGTTCCTTCAGTGAGCAGGCCTCTTTCAATAAGCAGTTTGTTAGTGTTGACTTAACACTGGTATATTTGACCTTTTTTTTTTTAATGGAATTGGAAAATATGTTGTGTGGTAATACACACACTTTTTCAAATGATGCCACATTGAATAAAATAGTGAAACAACTCTTTTGAAAAATAAAAAATAAGTTACCTTGAGGCAAAACCTACCTCTACTTTTTCCTAAAAGGTTCATCTTCTCTTCTCAGTGGTAGAACATAGAGAATACTAATGTGACACACTTTACTTAGTATTTAATTGAATGCCCCTTTTATAATGTATACTCCACTACAATTCATTCAATCTATTTGAATTATTTTGAGGTTGGACAAAACATGTTTTGTGAAGGTATCCCTTTTGGTAATTGTGATGGGATTTTCTTTTTTTTTTTTTTTTATAAACCAAAGAAGCAATTAATTTAATTGAGGAAATAATCATTAGTTAGTCATATACAAACACACATTATTACATGAATAATAACAATCTAATAAATATTTTGCTGCATTGAGTACTTTTGATATGTTTTCCTTTACTTAAAGTTACATTTTAAAGCAGAACTTTAGTCTTTATTGGAGTATTTTTACAGTTGGGTATTAGTATTTTTACTCAAGTATCTGAATACTTCCTCCACCACTGCTCTTGCAGTGTTTAAACACTCTGAATCTTCTGTCTTAGCTCCTGCACATTAAGAGCAATAAGTACCTGACGGTGAACAAGCGTCTTCCTGCTTTGCTTGAGAAGAACGCCATGCGGGTTTCGTTGGACCCAGCCGGGAACGAGGGCTCCTGGTTCTACATTCAGCCCTTCTGGAAGCTCCGCAGCGAAGGAGATAATGTAGGTCTCCCTCCACTTGGCGTTACACAAATTTCTTTTCGACTTAAAGTTCAGTTTGACATTCCTCTCTGTTACAAGTACAGCAGACGTCCGACTTTTTCATCCTATACACTGTCAGTTAATTGTTCGTCCTGTCCCAGTAACATTTCTGATTTTGTCCTTCCCTCTTTGGCTTTAGCATCCTATGGTTAAAGGTATTGCTCTTGATTGTGCATGGTGTTTGTGCATTATTAGGTCAGACACAGAATCTCATGTAAAAAAGCATGGATGCACCGGCTTTCCCATTGCATGTTAGACTTTTAGGTCGAGCTTTGAAAGCACCCAGTCGGTCCTTACTTTCTATCTACTTTTTGTCACTGATGCAGTTTCATGTATTTAAAATGTTTTTTTTTAAATACAGCATTGGTATAAGTGAGATGAGCGACACATTTGTGAAGCCACATTGTGCTTGTGTGTGGCTGGTTAACATGAGATACTGTGTAGAGTCTATTGTAACTTAGATTGGGTTAGAGAGCATGCATTATGCAAGCGATGATACAATGACAGGCAGCGTACTTTCAGTCACCATATGCTGCATTCATGTTTGCTCACCATGGTATGAATATACTTGTGTGCCGTGAACACTCAATCACTCTCTCATTGAAGCTCAGCCTATTGCTGTTGCACATAGCGCCTCTTTTTTTAATTAAGAGGGTGTTTGCATGGACACAGTCTTACTTCCTGTTTCATCCATTTAAACAATTGTGGAAGTTTTCCAATCTGCGTCTTCAACTGTGTTGGCATATGATGTTCTGTAATTTGGTTCAAGGTGGTGGTTGGAGATAAGGTGGTGCTGATGCCAGTGAACGCAGGGCAGCCTCTGCATGCCAGTAACATCGAGCTGCTAGACAACCCCGGCTGCAAAGAGGTGGGACTGGTTCATCTACATTGTTTCTATCTGTGCTGAAATACAAAGCTGTAGTCAAATAAAGAAAGGAAAAACAAGAGAAATACCTCTATTTTGTCTTTTCACTTTAGTTTATTCAGGAGTGTTTAATGCAATGCTTTATTTTCTTGTCCCTTTAACTGTGGGATAAAAATCTACATTTCACGATTTGTTTGCCCCTTACTCTCTGCTTCATGCTGCAGGTCAATGCTGTTAACTGTAACACAAGCTGGAAGGTCACCTTGTTCATGAAGTTTAGCGACTACCGGGAAGATGTGCTGAAGGGGGTATGTTGTTTTATCGCTTCTAGGTTTCCTCCGTGCATCTTTTAGCATGGCTTCATGCAGATTGCCTGTCTTCAGAGCAAACAGCATGCCATTATCTTGCATGCCATTATCTTGCATTATCTTGCAGTCTCATGTTTTGCTCGTGTGCTCTGTCAGGGGGACGTGGTGAGGCTGTTTCACGCTGAGCAGGAGAAGTTTCTGACCGGTGACGAGTACAAGAAGCAGCAGCACGTCTTCCTCAGGACCACACTGCGGCAGTCTGCCACCTCCGCCACCAGCTCCAAGGCCCTCTGGGAGATCGAGGTAAAGCACACACTGGAATTAACAACATTGCGCTTTAATTCTGAGATCATCATTGACGCTAATCAGAAGAGAATCATTGGGGTTTTTGAGTGCAGTTTATGGACAAATTAAAATGTATGTTGTGTCCTTTTTAAAAAAAATAATAATAATAATAACAACCAGCCATACATAAACGCAATGAATAACCTTCTAAAGCCAATTAAATCATACACTGCCCAGCTCAGTTTAAATAAACATAAATCAGCAAATTATGTATTTTACATGTCCTTGAATTTACACGTTTGTCATCACACATCTAGGCCATCATTTCCTGTTTGATAATACATACTGTTTGCCACTTAACCCTTTGGTGCTTTGTAATCCACTTTCTGTATGTTCCTCTTTATCAGCTGGCACTGAGTGGAAGTTCCTGTTGTCCCTGTGCTGTTTGCACCAGAATGCATTTATGCTACCATATCAGTTGTTGACATGTTGTTGCACCAGTATGACTAACACAAATTCCTGTTGTACTCGGCACATAGACTCTCATTCTGACACCGCGGTGATAGGCTAAACTAGAACGCATTTAGTTTGTGCATTATTGTCACTTTGAATAAGCGCTCTAAATAAAAGAGGTTATCCTCTGTGAAAGCAATCCTATCCTATAACGAGCCGTTCTGTCTGCGGAACAAAACCATTAACTGAATGAGCAGTGTTACTAAGAAACTGAGCAATGTTTTAGAAGTCACTCTGCACTATATCAGACCAGTTGGAGGCGAGCACAGACTGACACTAAACCACATACCTGGACTAGAACTGATGCTTCTAGGTGTCCTTATTCAATGTTTCTATGGCAGGTTGTTCACTATGACCCCTGTAGAGGTGGAGCCGGCCAGTGGAACAGTCTCTTCCGCTTCAAACACCTAGCGACTGGGAATTACCTCGCAGCAGAAGTGAGTTTTACTCTTTTTATTCCATTACATTGTGTATTTCATCATTGTGTTTAATTTAGGGATGCGCCAATATTGGGCTGATACAAACTCAAATAGCTGGTTTGGTTATCTGTGACAATGGAGCCAAACTATTCAGTTTAGTTATTTCTATGTACATTATACACTGGAATTTGTAGTTGCTGGTGTACTTTTTTTTTATTCTAATGATAAAAAACTATTCAATACATTTATATCAGTTTTTTTAACTTTCATTTTATATTTCAAAGTTTACAAGAAAAGTAGTGTTCAAGTTAAATGGTTAAACACTGGGATCGGTCCTCAGTATCAAGCGTTACCTAAAGCCCAGGCATTTCTATTGCTATTGGATCTGTAAAAGTCAGCTGGGTGCATCCCTACTTTAATTATGCACTACTTTTAGAGTAGCTATACATTTAGTCTGTGCCTCAAACTGAGAGAATCTTCTAGTTTTTGAATAAGCACAGTCAAAGGGGATTTTAGGCGATGTGCTGTAGGTGGCAGTATTCCCATTAATATGGCGTATATCACCCATCTGCTGTTGAATAGTTTGGATTTGCAGTGATGGGGGTGACAATAACAGGATGATCATCAGAGCGTCCTATGTTTGAGGTCACTGACTGACCCTCATTTCTCTGCAGGTGAACCCTGAATTCAAAGACGGCACGGTGGAGCCCAAAGGAGAGGTGAGTCAGTCAAACAAGCACATTTAGCTGCAAAGTCACACACTACTAACCAATTTTTAACCTTATTTGATCTACTAAGTTGATATTTATCATTCAAGACGGCAGCAATGCAAATATCATTTTACACCATAGATGAGTCAGATGGACTAAAAGGGAGAATGAACTGGTGAACAAGAAAGAAGATTATAAAAGTGTTTTAGTGGAAACGACAACGGTCTCGGCAGTTAAACACTGTCTCCAGGCACGTCTGTCTCCTCGTCCTTTTTAGTTATTCAATACCGGCAGTTCTCTAACACTCGCAAACGAACTCTGAATCTATATCTAGACATTTCTTTCAGCTCTTAGCTACCTCGCACATTTGTATTCTGGTAGTGCAAGGAACACGCACACCAGCTCTCTCAGCCTCACACACTTTCTCATGCACATGCTGAGTTTCAGACACACAGGGGGCTCCTTACATAACGTCTGGGTGTGGGGGTGCCCTGCGAGAGGGGATGGAGGGGAGGCAGACGTGCTGTCTGCTCTGCTCCACTCGCCTGTGCTAAGCTGGTGGGGTGAGTCACCAGCAGAGGGAGGGGGAGAGGAGTGGGAGGATTGAGAAGCTGAGGCGTGGAGGCAGCTCTGGGGAGCTTCCCATTGACATGCAGAGAACAGTGGGAGAAATTAACCCTCGCCTTCTATGTGCTGCATCTGCACAGCGCATACTCTGCCAGCTTACATACCGCAGTGTCTAACGCACCACACGGAGAAGTCATGGCTCTCTGGCTACATTTGATACCTCATTAGTGCAAGAAGCTGTGACGGTATCGTTTGGCTCACATCCGTCCATCCTCAATTATAGATGTTATCAACTGTTGAGCTCATTTATCAGTGTTTACGTGAGTGTGTGTTTAACAGATATGGCAACTTAATACGAAACACTCAGCTTCTCGTAGCCATAGTAATACTCAACAAACAAGCTCACTGAAATGAGGCTGTATTTTTTTAATATAGCAAGATATACAATGTGTGTGCAGTTTGGACATGAAGATAAGAGATCCTGCTGTGTGCGCTGCCTTTAGCAATAAACAATTAATCAAACAGTTTACAGACAAATTGATAACATATTGACGTTTTCATCATGTGTGATGTCATAATTTAAAGTCATATACTAAATACTTTTATGGTGGCAGCTATAACAATGTGATAATTTGTCTTTTATATTATTACTATTTTTAATTACTTTCATTATCTGGTAGTCTGCAGATTATTTACCTTATCTAACATTTTGCCGATAGAAATGTCAGGAAATAGTTAACATGACATCATTGCTTCTTTCATCCAACCAACTGTTCAAGATCCAAATATGATCATTGATGATATCAATAATAGTGATCGGTAATCCAAAATGTTGCAAATGCATCTTCTGTTCATCACTTTAAGCTCTGAAAATGTTTACTTGCAATTTATCTTTGACATTTTAGAGACTCACCAATCATTACAATCGATGAATTGAAAACAAATTATTAATAAACAATAGAATAAAACAACAGAATAAACAATAAGACCCATATTGCACAGGCCACATATCTTTAGAACATTCTGACACTAAAAGGGTTTCAGTGACTAATCAGGATAAAATGGACTTTGCTTGAGACCTTTCTCTGTCTCAGCAACACACTCTTGAGAGATCTGGCAACGTACATTCGCATACGCCCTAGCTACCTAATTATTTGTAATTCTAAATATGTCTGTTAGTTTTGTAAATATCTAATCTAATGATATCTGTGTGTCCACACAACTTGCAGACCATTTTAAATTGAGATCGGGGGGGTAATGATTAGTTGCAGCTCGTACCTTAAAGTAACATCCATCGACTTGCAACAGTGTTAACACACCTGTGTGAACAAGCACTGCATGCGTCTTCCTTTTATAGACTAGAATATGGACTGTGTTGTTGTGTCCTGTATATTTAACGATTGTGGAGAGTGAGACAGTAGAAAATCTACATGTTAATATTAACAATTTAACGGTATGTTATACAGGTAAAAGCCAGTAAATTAGAATATTTTGAAAAACTTGATTTATTTCAGTAATTGCATTCAAAAGGTGTAACTTGTACATTATATTTATTCATTGCACACAGACTGATGCATTCAAATGTTTATTTCATTCAATTTTGATGATTTGAAGTGGCAACAAATGAAAATCCAAAATTCCGTGTGTCACAAAATTAGAATATTACTTAAGGCTGATACAAAAAAGGGATTTTTAGAAATGTTGGCCAACTGAAAAGTATGAAAATGAAAAATATGAGCATGTACAATACTCAATACTTGGTTGGAGCTCCTTTTGCCTCAATTACTGCGTTAATGCGGCGTGGCATGGAGTCCATGAGTTTCTGGCACTGCTCAGGTGTTATGAGAGCCCAGGTTGCTCTGATAGTGGCCTTCAACTCTTCTGTGTTTTTGGGTCTGGCATTCTGCATCTTCCTTTTCACAATACCCCACAGATTTTCTATGGGGCTAAGGTCAGGGGAGTTGGCTGGCCAATTTAGAACAGAAATACCATGGTCCGTAAACCAGGCACGGGTAGATTTTGCGCTGTGTGCAGGCGCCAAGTCCTGTTGGAACTTGAAATCTCCATCTCCATAGAGCAGGTCAGCAGCAGGAAGCATGAAGTGCTCTAAAACTTGCTGGTATACGGCTGCGTTGACCCTGGATCTCAGGAAACAGAGTGGACCGACACCAGCAGATGACATGGCACCCCAAACCATCACTGATGGTGGAAACTTTACACTAGACTTCAGGCAACGTGGATCCTGTGCCTCTCCTGTCCTCCTCCAGACTCTGGGACCTCGATTTCCAAAGGAAATGCAAAATTTGCTTTCGTCAGAAAACATGACTTTGGACCACTCAGCAGCAGTCCAGCTCTTTTTTTCCTTAGCCCAGGTGAGACGCTTTTCGCGCTGTTTCTTGGTCAACAGTGGCTTGACATGAGGTATGCGGCAGTTGAAACCCATGTCTTTCAAGCGTCTCTTGGTGGTGGATCTTGAAGCACTGACTCCAGCAGCTGTCCACTCCTTGTGAATCTCCCCCACATTTTTGAATGGTTTTTTTTTCACAATCTTGACCAGGGCGCGGTGATCCCTATTGCTTGTACACTTTTTCTGACCACGGTTTTTCCTTCCCTTTGCCTCTCCATTAATGTGTTTGGACACAGAGCTCTGAGAACAGCCAGCCTCTTCAGCAATAACCTTTTGTGTCTTTCCCTCCTTGTGCAATGTGTCGATGGTCGCCTTTTGGACAGCTGTCAAATCTGAAGTCTTCCCCATGTTTGTGTAGGCTTCAGAACTGGACTGAGAGACCATTTAAAGCCCTTTGCAGGTGTTTTAAGTTAATCAGCTGATTAGTTTGTGGCACCAGGTATCTTCAAAATGTAACCCTAACACAATATTCTAATTTTGTGACACACGGAATTTTGGATTTTCATTTGTTGCCACTTCAAATCATCAAAATTAAATGAAATAAACATTTGAATGCATCAGTCTGTGTGCAATGAATAAATATAATGTACAAGTTACACCTTTTGAATGCAATTACTGAAATAAATCAAGTTTTTCAAAATATTCTAATTTACTGGCTTTTACCTGTATGCGCTTTTAGACGGCATACACTCTTCTACTTCTACTGCGTGTCTGCATGGTTGTGTGTATCCTCATGTACGTGCTTGTGTGTGTGTGTTTGCTGCAGAATGAGACGGATACTTTGTTCTCCAAGAGGAAGCATCAAGCAGCAGAGAAGATTGCTTTCACCCTGGTCTCTGTTCCCCATGGGAATGACATAGCCTCTCTGTTTGAGCTGGATGCCACCACTCTGCAGCGGGCCGACTGTCTCGTGCCCAGGTCAGTTACTCGCATGGGGACAACAGCAACAACAACAACAAGCTGGAGCTGTTTCCACAGGGGGCTTTTTTCACAGTTCGCAGAGCAGTTTTTCTAAAATCTTGTCTCGTACTTCTTTAGGAACTCCTATGTGAGACTTAGGCACCTGTGCACCAACACCTGGGTAACGAGCACCAACGTCCCCATCGATACAGAGGAGGAACGTCCGGTGATGCTCAAGGTACACACACACACACACACACACACACACACACACACACACACACACACACACACACACACACACACACACACACACACACACACACACTTCTAGGCATGCAAAATTGTGAAAGAAGTAAAACAGTCATGAATGCATTATTGAGACTATTGAGATTCGTGTTGGCTGTCATAATAGATTGGCACCTGTCCCACTAAAGAGGACAAAGAAGCTTTCGCCATCGTATCTGTTCCCCTGTCGGAGGTCAGAGACTTGGACTTTGCCAATGATGCCAGCAAGGTCCTGGAGTCCACTGTGAGGAAGCTTCAGTACGGCAACATAGCTCAGAATGAGAGGAGGTACAGATGCCTGAGCATGACGACATAGGTGGCACAAGGTGGTGTGCGTGTTTGATGTTTTCAGCTTATTTTTTGCCTTCATATATGTTTTTCAGGTTTGTGACTAAACTCCTGGAGGACCTTGTGTTCTTTGTATGTGTGGTACCAAACAATGGCCAGGATGTTTTGTCTGTGGTCACCTCCACACCCAACCGAGAGAGGCAGAAACTCATGAGGGAACAGAACATCCTTGCACAGGTCAGCACACACACACACACACACACACACACACACACACACACACACACACACACACACTCTCACTCTCACTCACACACATATTGATCAGAACTTAAGACAAGGCCCAGGATTGTATGATTTTAAATTGTGTTGTATTGCCATTAGTGTTATATTTTACAACCACTGATTAGACTCAAGAAGTGTATTCATCAAAGTATCCCCCTGCTATAGTTCGTAGACGCTCGGTTGGTTCTTCATCTTTGTGTGTGGGATTATGTTGCTCCAGATCTTTGGCATCCTGAAGGCTCCATTCACAGATCAGGGTGACGGTCCGATGCTCAAGTTGGAGGATTTGGGAGACCAGCGCTATGCTCACTTCAAGTACATGTTGAGACTCTGCTACAGGGTGCTACGCCACTCCCAAGAGGACTATCGCAAGAACCAGGCATGTTCCGTCTTCTACAGTCTAATATTGAGTACTCAGTGAGTTTGTCATCAGGCTCGTTAACATGCTAATTATAACAGAGATGTGGGGGAGTTTAAGCATGGAGAGATGGATGTGGATTGGGAGCATATCCGTATAGATTCTGCCAGACTTTCAGACCACAGCTGCTGTAATGATGCCCTTAATCAAGAAAGTAGCAGTGCTCTTTGGTTGTGTGATCTCACTTATTATTATAAATATATTCATCCAACTGAGGAAAATCCATGAATGGGGCCATTTAATATGCTGTTATGCCATGACCACCACTTGAGGCCATAGTCAGCCAAGGTTATAAAGAAATGCTATCTAGTAAAATTGCTAAATATTTTCAAGTCACATCTTTTTTATTTATTTTTATTGGATATCATACATTTAATGTTTTAGTTAATTTTGTGTTCATCAAGCAAACTAAGTTATTGCATAATCTCACTTGGGCGTTGTTACATTTAACTCATCAATTGCAGTTATGACCGGTAACAATGGTTACCCATGCTTCATCAAAACCATCCCAAAGTGTTTATAACCATATGTCTTTTGTGCCATATAGGAATATATAGCCAAAAAGTTCACAATCATGCAGTCTCAGATTGGCTATGAGATCCTGGCTGAGGACACAATCACTGCCCTGCTGCACAACAACCGCAAGCTGCTGGAAAAACACATCACAGCCAGAGAGATCGAGACCTTCGTCAGCCTCCTGAGGCGCAACAGAGAGCCCAGGTCCGACGAGCACCTCCAGAAGAGTAGATGACTCAGGGGAACTATTTCATTACATTAAATATAGGACTGTCTGACATGTGACATGGGTAGTCTTAAGACTTACAATACAATATGTGAATCTTACTTAGTTAACCCTACTTTTGTGAAATTTTAAAATTCAGTTTTTATTAGAAATTAATTTCTAACCTTCCCCATATGGTCAGTGTGACACCATATTTTGTGGTGAGTGCCAAATTGATATTAAAAGGTGATTATCTGTCCATATAAAGCAAGATAATATTTTTTACATGGAAAAATGGGGAAGAAAGATATGTTATGTACAGGCAGGAACGCACACACTTCAATTCATGTGTTCCTTTTCTGAAACCTTGCGTGTAAAACGTGGTGATTCATGTCTGTGCTACTCTTCTAGATTCCTGGATTATCTGTCTGATCTCTGCGTGTCCAACAAGACTGCCATCCCCGTCACACAGGAGCTTATCTGTAAATTTATGCTGAACCCCACCAACGCAGATATCCTCATCCAGACCAAGTGAGTCACACCCTGTGGTATCTATATTTAAAACATTCAAGTTGATCCTGTCATATTTCAGTCCTTCATTTTTAAACATGTACAAGCATGCACATTCAGTACGCTCTAAAGCTGCTTCCTCCTTGTGAAATAGATATTTTCAGCAGCCGCAGTTCTACGTCAGAATGTAATGTGTGCAATTTTTCCACTAACTGCTTTTTGTCACACTTCCTCCCTCGCCCTCCTTTCTCCCCCCCGCCCAGACTAATCCCGAACACAGAGACCACCCTGGAGTCCTCTCTGCTGCAGGAGGAGGTGGAGGAGAAGGAGGTTTGGCTCTACTGGATCGACAGCCACAAGGAGCCTCACGGCAAATTCATTCGCCACCTGGCCCAGGATGCCAAGGGCAACCACAAGATGGATGTAGACATTATCAACTATTACAGGTGACGGTGGCATTGTTGGTTTTAGTTCCCCCTGTGTGCTACACCTTATTTCAGGAACACAAAAATAGCTGAAACAAACAAGCAAGACTGTATATTTTCCCCCTCGACTTCCCATGTCCAAAACAAAAACATGTCCCTTGCCTCCTCTGTAGGGATCAGTTGAACCTCTTTGCTAAAATGTGTCTGGACCGTCAGTACCTAGCCATCAACCAGATCACTTGTCAGCTACCTGTGGATCTGATCCTGCGCTGCATGTTTGACGAATGCCTGCCCTACAACCTCCGAGCCTCCTTCTGCCGTCTCATGCTGCATATGCATGTGGACCGTGACCCACAGGAGGCCGTGGTGCCTGTACGGTATGCCCGCCTCTGGACCGAGATCCCCTCCAAGATCACCATCCATGAGTGAGTGTCCATCTGTGAGGTTATGTGTGTTATGTACAGACATATTTCACCAGTCACCACATGTATATTGTGATTGTGCTTTCCCATAGGTTTGAGTATGAGTCCACTGACACGTCAAGAGAAGAGATGAAGAGAAAGTTTGCTCACACCATGGAGTTTGTTGAAGAATATCTTAAAGATGTGGTCAGCCAGCCTTTTCCATTTGGAGATAAACACAAGAATGAACTCACGCTAGAGGTACAAATTAAGTCTAAAATTGTGCATAATGTATGTGTTTTTATGTGCCATTGTAAAGGCTATTTTTTTTTTTTTTTTTTTAAATCCTTATGATGATTGACTTCTGTCTTCCAGGTGGTGAATCTCGCTCGTAACCTGGTTTACTTTGGTTTCTATAGCTTTAGTGAGCTGCTGCGTCTCACACGCACTCTGCTGGCCATCCTGGATATTGTCCAGCACCCACTGACCTTCATGAACAAGCTCGACAAGAGCCCAGAGACTGGTCAGTGCAGTTACACAGCACAAGGGCATTATTCCATTGAGTTTTACGTAGCGATTTCAACAATAGTTAGAAAGTTTTAAGCTAATTAGTCAAATTGAACTTAGTTCAGGGACTAAGATAATTGAACGGGGATCAATGTCCTCACGTTTCTAGATAGACAATATGGAAGCAGTTAACAAATGTATGCAAGAGCAAGGCTATGCATGAAAGCATTGGAGTTTAGTATTAAACTTTTGTTTTTTAAACCTGATAAAGACCCTGGGTGGCAGTGGAACTGCTACATGAAGTTACAGAAATAAAAACCTATAATTTTGAGGTCAAAGACTTCTACAAATCAGAAAAAGTAAGAACAAATCTGCTAATCAAAGTAAAAAATATAGGTGGACCAGGTGGTAAATAAAAAGAGTGGTAAGGTATAATGGAAGTTTCACAGGCTTGAGCTTTCACAGGCTTGAGCTGCAATATGTCAACGATGTAAATGGATGAAAATGGTAGGCCATACACACACACACACACACACACACACACACACACACATATATACACACACAATGCAAAATGTGTGAAGATGATTGTTTCCTCTAGGCAACAATGTCCTGCGTACGATCCACGGAGTTGGGGAAATGATGACTCAGATTATGATGAGTCGAGGTGTGCCGCACAGCCTCCCTGACACCTCTCCATCCCTGCGCTACGGGAGAGGACACTTCCTGCCGGACAATGAGGATGTCGTGGTGATGGACACCAAGCTGAAGATCATTGAGATCCTGCAAGTAAGCGCCACCCACTGCATGTACTTAATTAATTTAAAGTAATTTCTGGTGAAATGTGGCATTATAAAAAAATCTATTTTTTTCCCCCCTGTCAGTTCATCCTCAGTGTGAGGTTGGATTATAGGATCACATACTTGTTGTCCATCTACAAGAAAGAATTTGGGGATAAGAGCGTAATTGACAGCTCTTCTTCTGTGAATGATTTGATCCCAATGACACGTGAGACTTTATTTTCTCTTAATCCAAATACTAAAATATTATTTGTACGTTCTAAATGTGTTCACTGTCCTGTTGTTCACCTTCTTTTGTCTCCAGCTTCTGAACCAGACATAGATGAGATTGCAACCAAAGCAGAGAGCATGTTTGCAGGGAGGTAGGTGACGCTGTGCTTGAATATAACCAAACATTCACACAGAGAAATGAATTAAAGATATAAAGTTGATTTATTTTTGAAATACCTGGTTCTGTAGTCTCTTTGCTTAAATCAGCTTAAAAACTCCTATCTAAGCTTTGTTGGGATTTCAGCTCAGAATTAAGTGCCGTGGAGCTGGACGATGAGGGGGGCAGGACGTTTTTGAGGGTTCTGATCCATCTCATCATGCAAGATTACCCCCCACTGGTGTCTGGCTCGCTGCAGCTCATCTTTAAACACTTCAGTCAGAGAGCCGAGGTCCTGCAGGCCTTCAAACAGGTAGCGACACAGCAGTTAAACTCCAGCATCCGTTTGGATTGGGGGGTTCTCCAAAGGGCCAAACAGCAGTGGTTGTAAACTGTCTCACCGAGAGCTTCCTCAACCTGAATCTAGCTCGCATTTTAACAACAAGCAGACTTTCTAAAGTGGCGCGCTGAGACTTCTTGGCAGAGATATGCTCTCACACACATTTGTTCTTTTAATATCTCTATGTCTGGTTTATTTCTCATTTAGTGTGTACGTGTCTGTGTGTTATTCAGGTCCAGTTATTAGTGTCAGAGCAGGATGTCGATAACTACAAGCAGATCAAGACCGACCTGGACCAGCTGCGTCTGACTGTTGAGAAGTCAGAGCTGTGGGTGGAGAAAAGCGGAGTCTACAGCAGCGAAGACCTGGGGGTCAGGCAGGTCCAAGAACAGAACATCGAGGTGCTGTTCCATCATTTAATGCTATTTGGCATCAAAAAGCAAAAAATATCATTTTAGTGTGATATTTATTTCTCCACAGGAAGTTCCTATATTTATCTTAAACCTCCCATCAGTCATCCAGCTGCACTACAAATGGCTTCTTTGTTTGTTGTTATTGTTAATCAAAGCTGAGGGAAAGCTGTTTTGTTGGCTAAGTGTGAAGTAATAATAAATAGTAATGTTTTTATTAGTCAGGCCTGTATAATGTAGTGTGTTTTTACGTCATTATTGTTACAATAATGCAGCGGTGGCAATGATAATGATCAGTGTAGGGACTTTTCCCACCACTGACAGGATGTGACGGTTGTTGCAGCCAAAGGTAAACCGTTTGGAGTGAACGCAAGAATTGTGGAGCTTTAGTTAACTGTGGCATAAACCTACGACAATTGAACTGTTTAACCCTAACCCTTAACCCCTTATTAAGGCTTTTCTTCATGTATGTGTCTTGTCAGGAGGTTGTCCTGAGCCCAGTACAGGATGGAGATAATAAACCTCAAATTGACGGCAACAAAGCAAACAACTACAACATTGTCAAAGAGGTGGGTTCCATGTCTTTAGATCCAGTTTATTCATCTCTTTGTTCTGCAGTGCAACTGTAATACATGTGGGTGTCTGATATTTAGATCCTACTGAGACTCAGTAAGCTATGCTATCCCAGTAAGAAGAGTCGTGTGCAGCAGCAGAGGCTGCTGAAGAACATGGGGGCCCATACGGTGGTACTGGACCTGCTGCAGATCCCCTATGAGAAGGTGAGTAACAGCCAAATGAATGACTCGTTAAACTTGATGTTACTTGCACATCATTGTTTCTTGTTGTTTATTATATTCTGTTTTATAATCTTTAATTTTATTTGCTTGGTTCTGCTTATGCACAGAGTGATGAGAAGATGAATGAAATCATGACACTGGCACATACGTTTCTGCAAAACTTCTGCAGAGGAAATCATCAGAACCAAGTTCTGCTCCATAAACACCTGAACCTCTTCCTCACTCCAGGGGTATATAGACTTTGCTGTACATTTCCCTTGTTGTTGTTGTTGATGATGTTAGATCTTTTCCTGTCATACAAATTAATCAATATACTGTTATGAAGGTGATCTTCCTCTAAACGACTGAATCATATCTCCTATATTTAACCAGTTGCTTGAAGCTGAGACAATGCATCACATCTTTATGAACAACTACCAGCTGTGCCATGAGATCAGCGACCGCGTGGTCCATCATTTTGTCCACTGCATTGAAACACACGGAAGACACGTTCAGTACCTCAAGTTCCTGCAAACCATTGTGAAAGCAGATGGGAAGTATGTGAAGAAATGTCAGGACAAAGTCATGACAGAGGTGAGATCAGGGGTTTTCAAAAGAAAGCGTTTGTACGTTTATTCATTAGTTAGTATAACAACACTTTTCTTTGGGTCTCTGTTTGTGTGTCCAGCTGGTGAACGGAGGCGAAGATGTGCTGGTGTTCTACAACGACCGCTCCTCGTTCTCAGTGTTGCTGCAGATGATGGGCTCCGAGCGAGAGCGGACCGATGAAGATGGAGCTCTGGCCTACCACAACATGCTTGTGGAGCTACTGGCTGCCTGCACCGAGGGCAAGAATGTCTACACTGAGCTGAAATGCAACTCTCTGTTACCGCTGGACGACATTGTCAAAGTTGTCACTGATGTCCACTGTATACCAGAGGTAAGGCTAGACGAGTTAATGGTGGAGGTACTTTTTGTTTTGTTGCATCTTTGGGAACATTGTTTACTCTCTTTTATCTGAAAGTAACCAAGCATCTTATTGTTTCTTATCCCCTAGGTCAAAACTGCTTATGTGAACTTTGTGAATCACTGCTACGTGGACACAGAGGTAGAGATGAAGGAGATCTACACCTCCAACCATATCTGGAAGCTCTTTGACAACTTCCTGGTGGACATGTCCAGTGTAAGGCTCCGTCAGAGTGCTACTTTTCTAATGAGGCGTTGTATGTGTCATAGATACATTGAGGCGTACTCATTTTCTAAATCCATTCCCTCACTGCATGTGCAGAGAAAAAGATAGCGGTGTGACGTTAGGATGAGTGTGTTCAGAAATGTACTCGATGTGGTTTTTGTATTTAAGGTGTGCAACACTACCACAGACCGTAACCATGCAGATCTGGCCCTGGAGAAGTATGTGACGGAGACGGTGATGGCCATTGTCAGGGGTTTCTTCAGCTCACCTTTCTCTGTCAACCACTCCAACCTGCAGGTACTGTTTTTCACCTCTGACTAGCAGGTGAAATATGCAGAGGCATGTCCAAATCCTTTTCTTTTACTTAACTGTAAAATTTACTGTAAAATTATTTGATAGCAGACTACCACTTTTACTGCACCATCACCTGGGACTGTCTTGTCTTATTGCAGACATTTGTATACAGCAGATGCTTGAGGTGCTTTACGCTGAAGTCTGTACTGATGTCTCCTATCAGACACAATATTGAAGTGTTCCCGTCAGGATTATCTCTGTCTTTCTCTACACTCATGCCACTTTAAAAACAAAGACAATATTCATTCTCTCTCTCTCTCTCTCTCTCTCTCTCTCTCTCTCTCTCTCTCTCTCTCTCTCTCTCTCTCTCCATTAAACAGACAAACCAGTCTGTCTTCATCAAGCTGCTTCAGTCTTCTTTCAGGATCTACAACTGCACCTGGATCAACTCGGCTCAGAAGGCTAATATTGAGAGCTGTATCAAAACGCTGGCTGACGTTGGTGAGTGTTGCTACTCTGCTGTCCAGTCTTTCACCAATGACAAACAAAGAGGCATTGACATATTGAATAAAATGCAGTAAATGTATTTATTGTGTTGATTTTGTACACAAAATCACACCGACATCCAACCCTTTGTGTTCTTCCCCAGCTAAGGCACGGGCCATAGCCATCCCAGTGGACCTGGACAGTCAGGTCAACACTTTGTCTCTGAAGGTCCACAGGAACATGGTGCAGCGAGCAGCCAAGGACTGGAGGATCTCTGCCCGCACACGCCCCCGTAAGGAGAATCTAGGTGGCCCTGACTACAAGAACATCATTGAGAAGCTCCAGGTGCTATTTTTTTTTTTAAACAAGACACGGAGTCTACAGCCACACTAGCGTCTCTGAGACTTCACAAAGGCACAGCAGAGTGTTGAGCTTAATGCTAAAGTGGACAAATTACATTTTGACCTCATGGTGGTGCTAGATATAAAGTTCAGGATCATTCAATTATTATGATCATCTTGAAGAAGACATGGATTGTATGTCAATCCATCCAATATTAGCATTTCCCTTCACAACTACAATTGTCAACCTCACACTGGCAATAGAGAAAACGTCAAGTTACTAGGTCACATCCTCTGGCCATTCATGGCAATCCAGCAAGCAATTGTTGAGATGGTGGACTACCATCCCTAAAGCTAGTGAGGCTGAAGAAAATACAGGAGTGTCTAAATGTAGTAGTTTGAGGGCTTTTCTAAAAGTTTCTTTGGCAGAATCATTCTCTACAGGGGAGCATTTGATTGAGCCCTTCTGTGTGTCTGTCTGTGATGCACAGGGGGTCGTGTCCCTTCTGGAGGAGCAGTTCAGTCCGAAGGTTCAGGCAGAGTTTTCTGTGCTGGTGGATGTTCTCCATAGCCCAGAGCTGCTGTTTCCAGAGGCCGCTCGCCTACGCTGTGAGAGCGGAGCTTTCATGTCCAAGTAAGTCACACAACCTGTGACAGGAACAAAGAGCACATTCCTCACTTTTTGAAAGCCTGGAGGACTCATTTAAAGTGTGAGTGTAGCTACAGAGAAGAGCGACAGCATGGTCGACATTTAGGATTCTTGACAGAAGTTGCTGATAGCTGTTATTTATTGCTTTATTTGTTGCCAAGTTGAAGATTGGCAGGTCGGTAGGATTAGCTATAACCTTCACTAATTAGCTACTATTATGTATTTAGTAATTGTGGAGGCTTTGGAAATTCAAGAATATTTCAAATATATATATTTGAAATTATAAATGGAACATTACAAATACCAATATTTAGCTTTAAAATAAACAATAATAAATATATAAGGAAAAAAAAGTTAATTTATTCTGTCCGTGTCAGTAAACTACTCAAATTAACATGTTGGATATTGAAATATATAGTTTGATACATCAAACCTCCAGGGGTGCTGTTGCTCTGCTTCTGCTGTGTGACCTCCCTGAAGAGCAGAAAAACGAGATTACACCTCAATATATCTTTACCTCAATATATCTTTTGAATTGGGAATCAGTGAGTGCATTGGTAGGACTAAACTTTAAATGATACAGTACCTATATTTTCACTCTGTCAGACTGATCAAACACACCAAGAAGCTCATGGACAAAGAGGAGAAGCTTTGTATCAAGATCCTGCAAACACTCCGAGAGATGATGGACAAGAAGGAATGCTTTCAGGAGGCTGTGAGTACTTGCCCCTGCATGGGAATGTCACAGGAAATATGGTTGTAATTATTATTCAGAATTCCCAAACAAAATGTATTAGTTTCTCACAATCTCCCTGTTGCGTAGAAAAAAATTAACATTGTCTGTTGATGAAGCCCAATCTTCTACAGCATTGCTGTACCATCACCAGTGCGGTGTAGCCCTGTTTTCTCCCAGGTCTGTCGGCCCAGAGCCCAGACTCCCCTTCATCAGTATGCTGTGGGTCTTTCTATGTTGCATAAGACAGGAAGGCACTTGAGGACACATTCGCACAGAGGGAGAATAGGTGGGAGGAAGTAAGGGAATGAAGAGGAGGAGTAAGAGGAGGAGGAAGAGGAGGGGGGCATGCACCAAACAAACAAATCAATACTGCAGCGAGTATGGGGGGTGGGGACATATTCTGCTGCTTAGCCAGAGGCCTGGAACGTGAATGACAAGAGTTGGTAGAGGAGACTGAAGGAGGTGGTTGTGTGTATGTTTGTGCACATGGAGGGGCTGGAGGGTGAGGGCCAAAAAAGTCAGATCTGTAATCACCTTTGGAAGGTTTAGGAGAGTTTGTTTCAGCTGTGTGGTGAGAGGAGGTGACTGTGCAACTCGCACAGCACAAAATGAGCTGCTCAATTCGGACAACAACCACCCCAAAACATCCCTGTTGTTTAGAATTTATTACAACTCGGTTTATTAAACTAAATGTTGTCCTGAAGTGAACTGGGTGAAAGCGCGTGTTGCTGTCCTCTGAGAATGTGGGATTTGATGCAACATGATTATTTACCGACAATGCTGTCTTAAAGGCTTTTTTTTCTGCACCACAACATCACTTGTTAGAACATATGTATGTATGCTCCTTTACCCTCTCGCATTAGTAATATTGTCAAGACTACCTTTCTCAATATAGTATCTGCCAGCCAGTGTCACTCACAGCTTCTTGAGGAGTCAGAGTTTTGTTTTCCCTTCTTGTGTTTGCATCTTGTGCCAGTCAGCCAAGCTGGGTTTTTTTCTTCCGAAAGGCAAATGATGCAACAGTTTTGTGGAATAAGACGGAGGAATTTAAAGTGGAAAAACAATCACTTTTTTAAAAGGTGGCTGGGCGCATTCGAGCAGCCAGACAGTGCGGTAACGATATGTGAAATGTCAGTTTGTGTAGGTGTGTGTGAGTGTGCTCAAGCATGTATTTGTGGCCTCTCTTTGTCATATCCCTGTAGCCCTGAGCGTGGAGCTGCAGCCTCACTGCACAGGAGAGAGAGAGAGAGCAAGAGAGAGAGAGAGCAAGAGAGAGAGAGGGAGAGAGTGGGAGAAAACGATTGATGGAAATAATGAGAGAGGGAGAGGCAGACAGACAAAAACGGAGGGAGAGAGAGACAGAGTGACAGCATCGGCAGCAGAGGTTGGTGGCTCCCCTGGGGTGCAGTGAGTGGGTGGAGGAGAGTGAGAGAAAGAGATGGAGGGAGAGTGAATAAGGGAGGGAGGGAGGGAGGCAGCCATGTGAGGAGCCATGTGAGTGGAAGGGAAAAAAAAAAGTGGGCAGCGGCTGCAGGGTGAGGGATTGGAGAGAAGCGGAGTCTGCTCAGTCCATGAGGAGACAGGGCAGGGGGTGCAGTTACGTAACAGCCTGCAGTGCCTGAGCCAGCGTCACGTGGACCATCACGTTCTCCCTCCCTCCCTCCTTACTCTCACTCTTCTGTCCGCTCGCTGCCTCCCTCTTCCTCCTTTGCCCCCTCCATGCTTTGTCTCAGTCCATCGCATTCTGTCTGCCCGCCTGAGTTATTTTCTATCTCGCTTCCCTCCAGTCCCACCCAGGCTCTGCTCTCTGTTTGCCTGGGTCATGCCAGGAGCGCTGGTCGGGCAGCGGTGGGAAGATCCACAGCGGCCACAGTATAAAGATGTGTTAGCTCTTACTGCTGCACTGCACTTTATTGGCTTTCAGATAACGGCATATCCATAAATGTGTTTGCTCCCACTTGCCCTCAAGATGTCTTTGGTGACAGTTTTTTTCAGGATAATAGACCTGAAAAAGGATACTCTATCATAAATATGTACATTGGAGAGAATATGCATAAAGTACCATTATAGACTTAGATTTTTTATATTTTCTCATCTAATGCAATTTGGCACTTATAGAATAACGCTGGTGTTATTCTATACTTCAAATCGCATGAAAAACCAACAAGGCAACCATTTGTCTATCAATACTTCTGACTTCCCTACCTTGTCTGTGCTACTCGGCCGCAAGCACATTTGTTGCCACTGAAGATGTAAATCTTTAAAAGTGTGTCACAAATACATAGTATATCAGTACATCAGTACTATGTACATACTAGTGCAATAGTATATAAAAAGAAAAGCGTCCAATTAATTTCTTAAATCACATAGACACTGTAGTATTTCACAAATGTTAGTCAAACAGGACTGAATTATACATTTATTGGGGACGATTTTCCGCTGTGGATTAATACATGTTTGATGCACTACTAAGTATTTAAAGCGGCCAGATTCAAGGAAATTAATTGTGTAGATGAAAATGCCACCATGGTGCTCTAGTGGCTAAGACGCTTACAATATGCTATGTTTGCAATGTCCCCAGTTTGATTCAGGAACTCAAAGTGCCCCCCAAAATACTTAAGAAATGCCACTAGCACTTTGTATGTCAATGTGTATGCTGTGGACAACATTGACTCGATATACGCACTCCAAATGAAATGCACTACTCGTGTTCATCATAATAACGGTCACTTTTATTGTTGTCCTTTTTGGACAAAATTGATGATTCATAGCATAGGCCAATATGTTACATCAGAGTTTAGATACCCTGACAGTACTTTTTGTTGACAATAAGAAAATATAGAATCCCTCTAGATTTATCCTGTTTTTTAATTAATTATTTTTTTAATCTCGTGCTTATTTTAGATGTTGTTTTCCGTGAACACATGAATGCATGGTGTGCTGTCATGTGTATCTGCATGTCAGTGTCTTCTTGTTCACAGATGATTGATTTACATTACATAACTAATTTTTCACTCTCACACTCTCCTCCCTCTCTTTCGCACTCATCCCTGTCATTTACACGCTCTCTGTCTGTCCTTCTTTCTCTTCCTGTCCCTCTCTTTCTGCCTTGCTTGTCAAGTTTCACACCACCTGCCCAAGGCAAAGCAGATTTACAGATTACCACCCTCTTGATACTAAGCGCATCACACAGATGCATGTAGACGGAAAGCCTCACTCAGATACACACACATACACACACATGCACACACACTTCTAGGCATGCAATGCCATGCTGGCTGTCCCTGCGTGAGCTCATCCTGCAGGGTTTTCCCGTGTTCTCTGTCTACTGATGGGAGTAGTGGAACACGGCTTAGGTTCATCCACATGGAGCGGGTCAGGCAGGCGGACAGAGACTGGATGAGCTCACGGATACTCTTATGGTTTGACCTTTGGCTGGATTCAGGCTGACACGGTCAGACAGTTGAAGTTAGGTAATCTTGATCTGGAACCTGAATGCCTTACATTTTCATAAATATTTATCTAATGCCAAAGATAATAATAATTTGTCTATTTAGAAAATTTGTCATGAAAATATTTTACCGCCGTTCCTTTCTACCCTCCTTCCTTCACTCTGGCCCTCACTTCCATCAGTCAGGTGTCTGTTAGTTGAGTATTATGTTTTGGTTTCCATGACGACGAGGGATTAGCACATTGTTGTTTGTCTGTCTGGTCTGGCCGTGACTGGGCACGGGAAGTCGATGTACCCTGTGTAGAAATGCCCTCAGACCAGGAGCACGTTGCCTGCCTCAGCCGCGGAGAAAAGAGACGCCCTGTAAAAAACACCCGTGAAATTGTGATAGTCCTTGACTTCAGGGCCTCATGCATCTGTGGCCTCTATGAATGAGATTAGTTGTCATTGTTAACAGTGTTTTGTTACAGTTCATAGTGCGTTATTTGAATCTGATTGCGTGTGAGTTGGGTTATTTGTGCTCATGGAGGCACATGACGGGGACAGAATGAATGATATGATGTGTAACTTAGTGAAGGTAATTTTATATTCTAATATCTACTTGTGACTATTGTTCCTCTTTGCCAACACAATTTTCCTGCTTTTGACATTTGCTGTACATCATCATCAGTTTGAGACTTTTCCCCTTTCCACATTACATGATTTAGAAATGTTTGTATCTCCCGCACTAGCCCAGGGGTCAGCAACCTTTTCTATCCAAAGAGCCATTTTGCCCTTTATTTCCACCAAAAAAAAAAGTGTCTGGAGATGCAAAAGCTATTTGATATCAAAGCTTATGAAGTTGTTTATATAGTTATATTATATGTACACAAAACTATAGTTTGTTGTATTTATGAAATTATAATAATATAATTTATTTTCCTTGATCACAAGTAAGGTAACAAGCGCTGCAATCTTGATAGCATGGAATCGTCCAGTCAACACGCAGGTTGACCGTCCAAAAACACCCGAACAGCCGGAAGTTCGGCTCTTTAATACACGGTTTTCCGTCATGAACATCTATCATTTCTATTGGCTCTAACTTGTCTAAGAGGAAGAGAATCGTTTCTTCATCTTTTCTCACAAGGCTGGAACGTGCAACGACCAGTCTGCTTCTCTAATGTCAATATACTGATAAACAGGTGTAAGCGTTGTAGTGCAAAGCGTGGAACCTTGAGGAACAGACAACCGGACTGTTCTCACAGAAACTTCTCACAGAAAGTATTTGTTAAATTGACCTCGCACAACCTGAACTCTAATAGACATAAGAATAATGAAATGCAGAATATCTACAGAATCTAACGATTTATATTATCACGGAGGAGGACAGATCCGTTTTTACTAGCCTCAGTGTCTCATGAGCTGCCACAGAACCAGCAGCAATAGTGGAGTTTGGAGACTTGATCCACTTCCTGAAAGTATATCTACTTTGCTCAGTTTGCTGCAGCAGTTGAGAAATCGCTCTTCTCCAGCTTGATACTGTTCATCAGATGCTGTGTGCTTGTTCTGGAAGAGTCTTTCAACATTAAATGTTTTGTTGTTGGCTAACTCCTCGCCACATATCAAGCATACAGGTCAGCAGCATTGTTGGCAGTGAAAGCTAATTAATACGTCCGAATGTCAGAATTAAACTACCTTTCTCTGTTGATAGTTTAGCGAGGGCGGGGCTCTGTGAATCACGAGTAGCACCTGCAGGGGAAGCTGCTTGACGTGACAGGATGTGATGCACATTTTAGTTAAAGAAATATTTGAACATTTATTTTTATTTTCAGTGACCCAATATCACCTCAAACGCCAAGATAAGAGAATTCCCTTTGAAAGATTTTCCACTGGGCAAAAAAAAGGAAGAAGAAAATAAAGAAATTAGTGACGTCGCTATTAAAGCTGTAAATTTGTATTTGACTCACTTATTTAGACCATTTAATTATGAATTGACGTTGCATAAACACCGGAAAATTATGTAATGTAGAAAAAGTCTTGCATAATGACAACATATGCCAGTAATCAGGAGTGGATGCTCTCAGACTCTGATGGTAAAACAAACTCCAGACTACGGAGATGATTCAACATCTCAAATGAAAAAGACTCTAAAGAGTCTACAGCCGCACGAGGGGCTCTGTGAGGCTGTACTTCTTGAGCGAAATGCTTATGTGAGCATACTGACGTGCCCAGAATGACAATGATAACATGCTAATGTTTAGCAGGTATAACGTTTACCAAGGTCACCATTTGCTAATCAGCACTAAACACGAGTACAACAAGCGTTGCTATAATTTGGTCATTAACCGAAGTACTAGGCAAATAAAGATGTTCATAATGGCACCAGATGCTATTATTTTACTATATTATTACAATTCATCCTTTGGGAGACATGAACATGAACACACCTTGGCTATTTTTTTATTGTTGTTCACCTTGTATACATGCATGGGTACCAGTGAGGCATACAAAACAAACAACCCTCGCTTTTACCTTATCAGCTAACCCATCTCCAACATTACAATCTTCTTAACAAACAACACAATCTGCACTTAACAATGTTACTGAATCACATGACACTTCCACAATGAACCCGCAAGCTAACAGTCCAATGACCGTTGTTTACGCTGCTGGTCTTGTATTTCCCTGAACCAGTCTGACCAATTGCTCTCACATGTGGGCTTAATTTGTTTTTCCTGATATGCTTGTTTGCTTGCTGAAAACATTTGATGTGCTGTGGAATTGCAGCTTGAAATTATGGCGCCACTTGGCGCATGTCTCGGTGCACGAGTGTCACTGACAGAGTTTTATCAGACGCGTATAGCATGCAAGAGCCTTTTGCTGCAGAGCTACCTGTAGTCACTGTGGGCCGGGAAACGGTTCATATCCTGCAGAAAGGGAGATAATTGGATCGAGGAAGAGCAGAGACATAAAATGTTTCTGTTTGCCTAACTCTAATTTAATTGAGCGGCATCGCTTGGCACAAACCAGCATTAAAGTGCATTAAGAATAATTAACTTTGTTATTAACAGTAGCACCATAAAACTCACCCTGGACGTAGCCATAATTCTAGAAATCATGAGTTTAAAAACCACCACCACACATTCAATTATATTTTCAGCAAAATACATTTAAATGGAGCGGTTCTTTCGGGGAAATCGATGAAAACAATAACTGCTTAAAATATAAACTCTTAACTACAATACTACCTCTGAACTCTTTCTCCATTTTCCGTATAATAGTACCCGATTGCATACTTGGGGACTCCCCTAGTAAAATATGAATGTCTAAATCCTGTTTTAAAGTCCTCTTTATGCTGTCAGGTGTGAAATTCTGGTGGAAAAATATTAAATGAGTAAATAAAAAGGTGGGTCTAAAAACACTGAAATCTGCCTGAAAAATCTCCCGCAATACGGCAAAAAAAAACAACCAACTAATTCCCAGAAAAATACAGATGACATGACCTAACTATCATCAATAGCAGCTACAGCTCTGCCTGTGTTCTCACTCTCTCTCTCTTCATGTTCCCAAAGTGCCTGTGCTAAAACAGCAGGATGTGTATGTGTCTTGATTTCCTGATTTTGTCCTATTCATGAAATAACTCCCCTGGTGAGAAAGCCTGCAAAGCCACATTGATATGGATATGTATTATATTACAGACGGCTCCCACTTTAAGCTTTTTATTTTCCCTCCAGTTCCAAGCTGTGGAGGAGCTCACAGACTCCTGAGAGACATATGAAGTCTTTGTTAGATAACATGCAACACATGCTTTTATACTGTGCTTGATCAGATAGTTTCCGTTTAATTTTAAGTATCATGTGCTAATTACAACAACAATAGATGATCGCGCTTCACTTTAACACTCCGGAACAAAGTGTGTTGACTGCATATTCTGCTGGGACCTAAATGTTGCTTCTGGATGATAAAGTTGCTGGGTGTTGCTGGCTGTTGTTCGGCCTTCAAATGGCCTTCGGCGAAACTCTTTTTGTACTCTGTCACAGTGTACTTGATCAGTGTTCCCCACTATTTACAAAAGGCACACACCCAGAGTCCTCTCAGGTGTCTGTTGTGCGAAAAAGTAACACAGAAAAGAAAACTATTACCCCCCCACCCCTGATTGTTTGGGTAACATTCTCCTCTATGTCCTGAGTCTCTGCTATAATCAACCTTGTCTGACCTGAGCGGCTCAAGCCTCCCCCATCCGTTCCTGGCAGTGCCCGTCTTGGTTCACAGCCGGTGCTGCCCTCCGCTGCCTGTGAGAGTTATTAGACCCCCTAAAGAAGCATAGGGCAGGCTTTGTCTTTGTCTTTTTCTCAATGCATCTCTCCGGAGTCAGAGAGATCTGCAGACAGCCGAGCCGTGAGGTGGCCGGGGGAGGGAGGGGCGAAGAGGGGGTTTGAGGATGCCCGAGGTGGGGATCGGCAGCTCATCCCCAGCTTGGACACCAGAGCCGCAGTGTGGCGTGCCGGTGCACATTTTAAAATACCATGACTGTCTGCTCCTCGCTGGGTTTTGTTTGTTCCTCTCCTCCTCTCCCTCACCCCCCACTTCCCCTCCCTCCTCCTCTTACTTCTGTCAGTTCTTCTACCTCTAATTCTAACTCTCTTTCTTTTGCTCTCGTGGCTCTTACATCACCTGACTGGAGTTTTTTCTCGTCAATGCAGCAGCAAGCAGATGAGTCAGGCTGGGCTGACTCCTCTTCCACCATCCTCTCTCTCTCTCTCTGTCTCTCTGTCTCTCTGTCTCTCTGTGTGTGTGTGTGTGTGTGTGTGTGTGTGTGTGTGTGTGTGTGTGTGTGTGTGTGTGTGTGTGTGTGTGTGCGCGCGCGCAACCTAGCCAGCAGACTGCATCGCCCAGAAGGGAGGCGAACAAGAGCAAAAACCTGTCACCCCAACTCTAGTATCAACTTCCCCCGTGGAGTGTTTCTTTCACTGGTGTCTGAGTGTGGTTTAAAACCATCACGTCCTCTGTCAGAAAAAGGAAATGTTAAGTCAAACATGATACATTCTGCAATCAGTCTAAGAGCGTGCATTTGGATGCGCTGACCGACAGAGCGTAGTACTAGAGTTTGTAGTTGCACTGGGATTGTGTCCATGCATTACTGTGTGGGAATTAGAGAGGCTAGCTCAATGAATCCTCACCTTCAACTCGAGAAGTGTGTGTGTGTGTGTGTTTGAGACAGCTCAGCCAGACAGTGCAGGCAGACAAGTGTCTCTGCTGACTGCAGATGAGATGGAGTGTTTACTGACACAGGGAGCATCAGCCGCACGTGCTCCTCCACAATCCTTCACTCCTCAGTGCACTTAGTTTGAGGCTCTTCAGCTGGACTGTAACCGGGCAGCCTTTGGGCGAAGCATGGAGGTGCCTCATTTGACTCATAATGCAGTTTTGTGTGTTGTTGAAAATATACCATCCATAGTGACCAATATCTCTCTCTGATAATTCAGTTTCAGTGTTAAGCAGAGACTTTTACCCTCCTGTGCCACATTATAGATTCACACGGTTTGCAATAGACAAGCAACAACTGTAAACAACAACGGCAGATACACAATTGAGTCACATTAGGCTGAATACCAATTAGCAGTATGTTTCAGCTTGAATGGAGGTGTGAGGATCACAGTAAGGAAACTTGCTAAGGGACAAAGAGGCCAGAAGATCGCTGCCTGAATTGTGCGTCACACGCAAACGCATTCAAGATGGTGTAATGCAATCTAAGAAAAAGGGTTTCAGACTTAATGACACAGGAAAACTGCATGTTACATTTTCAATAAATCATTTAGTGTATAAAATGTCAGAAGACAATAGCCCAAGATGACTTTGAATTTGATTTACAATGAAACATTTTTTTTAGGATAATTTCTTGGATGCTTGTGTTTTGATTATTTTGTCCACCACCTGTATCTTAGGGGAAGGCTGATTGTCCTACTAACATGTTTCAATGGAGACCACAGGTGGCTCCATTTATCCTTTTGCTCCACCCATCCATTGATCTGTTTGTCCAACTATTCATCCATCCTTCCTGTCTGTTGATCAATAATGATGGTATTGCGGCGTCATCAAACAAGGCCATTTGCGTGGTGACGAGCACAATGTATGTCATCCACCTGTCAATCACTCTTGCACTTCGATTACACAACCACCAATCTGGGGAGATTATCTCCATGAATCCTTTAATCTCATTTCTGCTTATCTGTGTCAAATGTCACAAGAGATGCACAAAGATGTTTGTGAGAGAAAAGAATACAGCCCTTAAATAAACGTTTAGCTAGAAGGAAACTGGTTCTGGTTTTATGTAGATAATGCAGATAAAACATCATCACACACAAGCCACAAGCATGTGTGTGTGATATTGTGCATTTTTTCAATTGGTATTCATTTTGTCAGAGTTTCACTGATGTTCTTTGTCCAATCACTGAATGCAATGTTAACACTCACAGATATCTCAGTTGTTGAAGTAGCTCTTTATTGTATATTTTTTGTATGTTTGTTTAAAAAAAAGTCAAACTTTCTCATCGTGGTCCTCTTGATCAAGAAAAGCATTGATATAAGAGTTCAGAAAAGACTATCTATCACAAATTGTAATATACTGTAGGCTAAAAAACGTTCCCATACAGTTTCTCTGTCTTGACTGCCAGAATGTTTCCTAAATGCTTCTTTAGAATCGAGTTATTGGCTAGCTATTGTTGTCATGCTCCTCAATGAGAGGCTTCAATTTCTTCCTCCTGGAAGCCATTGCTCCCATCAAGAAAGAAAAGCATCGTTGGCCGACGGTGATCCTTCCTATTAGGTGAAAGATGAAATCTGCTCAGCGCTCTTGTTTTAGTGATTGAGTGGATTTCATGCCAGTGAATACACCATAAATGTTCTGTTGGATGGGACATTCGCTAACATGTCCATCATTTCGAGAACGAAAATGCAATTTTTAAAAAAAAAATGTGACCAAAATGTGAATTCTCTAGTTTGAGGCTGGTACCTTCTCAGACTGTGATATGGTTTTAACATCATGATTTTTCTCTCCACAGGGAAACGAGTTAAGAAAGATCCTCCTCACACGCTACTATGGAAATCAAAAGCTTCTCTCCAAGTCAGAGCTCGGGAGTGGAAATGGCTCATCTGGCAGCTTTGTCAAGTCGTCATCCGGAGGTAGTGAAACCCCAAATAAACCCAGTAGACACTGCATAACTGCTCACTGCGGAGGAAACAACTGCAGCTAACATGACAGCTTCTTAGGAGAGGTGCTGCTTGACAATTGCTGGCAGGCTTTGAATCTGGCTAAAAGTGATTCCTAAAGAACCATATAGATGAAAAAATAACTCTCTCTCTCTCTCTCTCTCTCTCTCTCTCTCTCTCTCTCTCTCTCTCTCTCTCTCTCCCTCTCTCTCTTTGTCTATAGATGGATAGAATAACATACATGTACAAATAGCCGTGGAATATAGATTAGAATAAAAAGAGTATCAATGTGTGCAGTAATATCTGTTTGGAGCACAGTTATGTTAAATGTTTATATTTAATCTCTGCAGGAGGTTCTCCCATTCTGGACTCTGACAAGCCAGGCAGTAGTGTGGTGGAGATCCAGTGTCTCTTGGACAGCGTTGGGGCATCAGAGCTGGTGATTGATCTCATCGTCAACACCAAGAATGATCGGGTGTTTGAGGAGAGCATCCTGTTGGGCATCGCCCTTCTCCAGGGCGGAAACACACAGATACAGGTGAGTAACACAGACACTCCATCATTTAGTATATATATATATATATATATATATATTTCTTCTCTTGAATTATTTACGTCCACATTAATCATCGAAAACCCAGAACACACACACTCACAAATTCCGATTTGAGATTCCTGTTAATTGCTACTCTGCCTCCCACCCAGAACTCCTTCTATAACCAACTGTACAAGCAGAAGAAGTCCGAAAGGTTCTTCAAAGTTTTTTACGACCGCATGCGTTTGGCCCAGCAAGAGATCCGAGCCACCGTGTCCGTCAACATGTTTGAGCTCAGCTGCAGAAAAAGGGATGATGACACTGACGTCAGTAACATCAGGTTGAAGAAAGGTAGAGTCTAGTATTGATGCATTTTATCCTTTGGAATTATAACTAACACACCACGACTCCTTGGCTTTACTCTCGAGTGTGGCCAAAACTTATTTTGTCGCCTCCGCTGTCTGGAAAATGCAACAAACCGCTGTGTCAAATTGAGGCTGAAAGTACAGTTTATATAAAGTGAACCACCTGGATAATAATGCTGGATGTACCTGGTAAATACACATTTAACCGTCACGTCTCGAGTACAACCAAGTACAACAGTTTAAGCATTCCTATAGAAACTGGCCTGGACTGGACTGAGTTAAAAGGCTCAAATATACATTTTAAAACCATAATGCTTTTACAGGTTTCAACAATAGTGGTGGATGAATACAGAATGATTTGTGTTGCTCTGCTGACTGACTGTTGTTGCCAGTTCCTGCAGTCACATGTCAGGGGCCATGTGACGGCCCACATCACAAGCCTATCGAAAGGCCATTGTATCAATGTTGGGTACTTTCATGCTACAGAACCCCAGTCAATAGTCGCCCACTTCTTTTTTAGTATGTCTAGAACGTCAAAGAAGTCTGACATTGATCATTTTCTGAAATGGTAACCTTTTGCATGTTGATTGTTTTTGTCTATCAGTTTACAAAGACACGTCTTCTTTCAAATGTGTCTGTCTTGTGGAATAATTAAACACAGAGTCAAGTCTTTTATATCTCTTTATGCCGACATGCTTCGCTCTAGGGAACGAATCGGGGCTTCATATGAGGGAGGACATGCGAGGGCAGCTGAAGGAGGCCTCCTCAGTCACTTCAAAGGCCTTCTGCGCCTTCAGAAAGGAGCTGGATCCCGACCTCGAAGGCCTCGGCCAGAACAGTGAGATACTTGGGGCAGAAGAAGTTTTAGAAGTAACTCAGATGAGTCAAGCCATCACCATCATGAAACCAATCCTACGCTACCTTCAGCTGCTCTGTGAGAACCACAATACAGACCTGCAGGTACTGGCCCTCTTTATTGAGAAAGAACCTTGAGGTCCGAGCGCTCTCTTAAATTGACTGCTGATCGACTGTTTTTCTGCTCCAGAACTTTCTGCGCAACCAAGCCAACAAGACAAACTACAATCTGGTGTGTGAGACTCTTCAATTCTTGGACTGTATTTGTGGAAGCACCACTGGAGGCCTCGGGCTACTGGGCCTTTACATTAATGAAAGTAATGTGGACTTGGTTCGCCAAACCCTGGAAACTATCACAGAGTACTCTCAAGGACCCTGCCATGAAAACCAGGTAGGTGGAGGATTGTTTAGTTTGTCGTTGCCGATTATTAGTTTAGTTACATTTTTTACAAACAATATGTTGGCTGGTATTCCCAAATACGATATCGTGCCCGTTGTGTTTTACTATTGATCGAACGCTATTCTTTTCGTGTGTGTGTGTGTGTGTGTGTGTGTGTGTGTGTGTGTGTGTGTGTGTGTGTGTGTGTGTGTGTGTGTCAAACAGGCACATCTTCTTCTGATGTATTTTGTTTTTATTTAATGTACATTCACTATACTTCTCTTATTTTTCCAGAGCTGTATAGCCAAGCATGAGTCAAATGGCATTGACATAATCATAGCACTGATTGTCAACTCCATCAATCCCCTGGGGAAGCATCGGCTGGACCTCGTGCTGGTGCTCAAGGTGAGCAGCAGGTGCCTCCAAGAGCCCTGAGAGGCGGCTCGCTATGACGCACTGGCATTGAAAGCCATTACTGTAGCAATACTTATGGTTTGCTTTTATAGTAGTAATTACCTTAGAGTGCAAGAGAACGGGAACAAGATAATCAGAGGTAGTTTGACCAAATCCTCAGTGTTTAAAAGACCAATATGGCAAAACCGGACTGTTATTCTTTAGAAAAAGTTAAATGTGACGGCTATGCTGTTTGTTGGCTTCAAATTGTATCTAGCTGTTAGACTGCTGAACATTGCAATCTTACAACATTCAAATGGTTTAATTCTGCTAAAATTTGCATCCATCATGTCATTAATTCCTGAATGACTTGCCTCTGTAGGTTGTAGTTGATCAAAATGTAAAGGCTCATTGGTAAAGCTTTGTGTTGCAGAACAATGCCTCCAAACTCCTATTGGCCATCATGGAGAGTCGCCATGACAGCGAGAACGCAGAGAAGATTCTCTACAAGATGAGACCTACCGAACTGGTGAGTGTGTGTGTGGCAGCATGTAAACACACAAGCATACATAGCTAGTATGTAAAACTGGTTGACCAGTAACTTTAAGTAGCAGTAACCTTTCCTAACTTGCATGCATCAGGTGGATGTATTGAAGGAAGCCTACGCCCAGGGTCTAGAGAGCGGGGAGGACGAGGAAAGTGTTGGAGACCAGATCAAACCCAGAGACGTCGGACACAACATTTACATCCTGGCCCACCAGGCAAGGAAAATGCCAATGGCATGACTGCATTTCCTCTCTCTTTGTCTGTCTTCCTCAGGACTCCTATTTGAGTGTATCCTCGGCACTAAATGATGGAAACTGCTCTTCTATGAATGAAATGCTCTGCCAGTTTCTAAAATTAGCTTAAAGGATGTGACGGATGTGCAGACAGGTAGACTGTAGGTGTTCACTGAAGCAGGCAGTCGTCACTGTATTACTAAACAAATGTGCTTTTCCTCGTCGAGGGTAGCGGCAGTAAAGAAATGAGACGGGTGCGTTTTGCCTTTTGAGAAAGTCGTTTGATCTTGTGTCTGCCTTTCTCTACAGTTTATGTCAGCCGGCGAGAGCAGACCAGGTCCAGCTGGTTTTCACTTCGGCCTCTTTAGAGCCAAGTGTCAAACCGGGTGTTTTTGTCCA
This sequence comes from Taurulus bubalis, assembly GCF_910589615.1. NCBI lineage: Eukaryota > Metazoa > Chordata > Actinopteri > Perciformes > Cottidae > Taurulus > Taurulus bubalis. The sequence continues at coordinate 12,405,256 of NC_136597.1, read as the reverse complement.
ATCGGCAAACTAGTTTTTATCATGACAAGGAGTTTTTTTTGACTGTTGACATTGTTTATATATATATTTTTTTTACTTCCCAAATTGAACACACACACACACACACACACACACACACACACACACACACACACACACACACACACACACACACACACACACACACACACACACACACACTTAGAATTGAGCTTATCAAGCATCTTTTTTGAAGATAGTATCTGGTATTTGCAGCTGCCATTCATTGTAATCGGTGTGTGAGATTTTTTTTTTTTACTGGCAACCATGTGATTTACACAAAGCATGACAAAAACTCTGTTTCTGTTATCCTCTTTTGGAAATTATTTATAAATAAAAGTGGTGGTATGCCAGTGTCACACCTTTTTGCTGCTGCTCCCAAGTAGCCAAGAAAATCGATTATTCCAGGTTTAAGCAACCAAAATACTGTACCAACAATACATATGTACATATAACTGAGAGGAAGGGCAATAAGGATAAGTAACATAATTGTCTTCAAGTAAAGTCTTGTTTTTATAGTGTAATGTACTCTATTTACCTTGACCCGATATCTGCAAATATATACTGTTAGTTTATCCTGTCAGGGAGCATAATAATTCCTCCGTTATTTGGCTTTTTGCTCTTCTGTTTTCCCATCGCCATTCCAAGTTGCAACCTCTTGTTTTTACTCTATTGCGTTGTATGATGTGTACACATTTAAAGCCTTACGTCACAATCTTGTTGATAATGGTGTTGACGCAGATCTTGTCTTGAGTGTGGCATGCACATAAAACAGTCACATTTTGTTTTTGGATCCTAGCTGGCCCGGCACAATAAGATCCTGCAGCAGAGCCTGAGGCCGGGGTTGGGCCCGTGTTTAGGGGTGGACCCCGACAATGAGAAGGATAACGCACTCCATTACTATGCCAATCACACAGCTCAGATAGAGGTAAACTTCATCATCGCTTCCTCAATTTATCGTCTGAATCTCTACAACTTAATCACATCACATTTTTCCTATATAAACCCGTAATGAGGATTTGCTGGATATCTTTTTTTGCCAGATTGTGCGTGACGACCGCACCATGGAGCAGATAGTGTTTCCGGTCCCTAACATCTGCGAGTACCTCACGGAAGAGTCCATGGTGCGTGTGTTCACCACCACCGAGAGAGACGACCAGGGCAGCAAGGTTAACGACTTCTTCCAGCAGTTTGACAACCTCTACAACGAGATGAGTTGGCAGAAGAAGATCCGCAGTAAGTCTTTACATTCTGAATACAGCGCTTGCAAAATAATGATGGTGGCAGCAGACGTGGGCTGCAGGATGGTAAATCATGATGATCACCCTGAGTGTCTGGTTATTGTTATTTCCAGAATAAATTGAAAGGCCTGCCGCATCTTCATTTGTTTGTGTGCTGAGTTTGTGTCCCCATGCTTATGCTTCCTGTTCTGTTTGTGCAGAAAACAAGACTCTGTTCTGGTTCTCACGACACATCTCTGTTTGGGGGAGCATCTCCTTCTACCTAGCCTGTCTGCTCAATATCGCTGTGGCTGTATTCTACCCCTTTGGCGATGATGGTGATGAGGGTAAGAATTTCTTATTTATTCTTTTTATTTATTTATGTTTTAAAGAGTTCAAAAAGCTGCTTAGGGTGCTGGTAGCTCACTGCCTTATTGGGACATACATTGTTATTATTTTGGTAACTCTGCTTCCCCAACTATGACAAGTCAAGTTAAGCCTGATGATGAACACATAAAAGAATGATCCCAGTCACTTCCACACAGTGAGGCATATTGATTAAACACTGATCGGATGAACCGATGCCCAAAGCAAAGGTATTGATATCGGCATCGGGACTGAAAAACTCAGCTCGGAGCATCTCGAGGATCATACTTGTCAGGATAGGGTTTTCTTGAACAAAATGTGCGTCATTGAACACTCCCTCACGTTCTAGTTGCACCTGGGGCCTGCACTACAAAGCAGGATGTGGGGTTAGCGGGTAACGTCAGGGTTAACTGGGTTTTCAATTCCCCAACGGAGGTTTACTTTTGCTCCTAACACAGGAGATATGAGATCAACTTGTATAGAAGCACCACCCACTGACCAATCAGAGCTCAGTACGTAGATCATTTATTCATATTACAAAAATACAAAGAAAAGTCAACACAGTTTAAACGGTCACATGCAAATAAGACTGATGGGAAATAATCGTTGACTCTCTCATCTAGAGCACAATATATCTGACTGTGTTAAGGATGTAATATCATGGTGTGTGTGACAATATTCAAGCCTTATTTCAACTGCAACCCTGACCAAAAAAATAATTATAGATCCTATATTCACTAATGTTTGTCAGCTCCTAGAGCTGTGTGTTGCAGTGTGACATGTCGTAGTCGTGTTTTACAATCACAGATTGGATGCAGTGTTACTTTTATGTATGCTGTAGGTGATTATAAGTTATGGAAGGAAATCTTCTTACTGCTTAGAATAATGTTTATATACATTTTGTATTTGCGCCCAAGTCCATTTCTCACTGCTTGAGTGCAGCTGAATGAATAAGAAAGCATCCAAGCAACACATTAACTTAACAGAATACAACGCATGTAGTTATAGTCAGACATATTGTGCTCAAGATGGAGCAGTGATATAATATTGTATTGTTCTGTTGTTCTTCATAGTGTGATCAGATGTTGTTTATTTCCGCTTTACTGGTGAAACACTCAAAGTGTTTTACTGGAAGCCTCTTTAATCAATAAATCATCAGTACACTGCAGTTTCCTATAGAATGGTGAGCGTCAGTTGTGGGATTTACAGTGCAGGCTGAAGAAGCTGGTTTGAGTGAAGTTGAGGCCAACAGACCAATGTTTGTCATTACAAAGTGTTGCCTTTGATTGTATTGTGCTAAGTGACGCTTTTAGCTCAGGTGAATAATTCATTAGAGGAATGCCACAACGCCTCAGAGCACTGACCTTGTGCACTGGTACCTTGATTTAAGCTTTATTCTTCTATCCAGGCACCTTGTCGCCCTTCTGGAATATCTCGCTGTGGGTGGCGTTGGGGGTGTTCACCGCACTACTTCCTGTCTTACCCAAGCCGTTGGGCATCTTGTTCTTCCTGGTCTCCCTCATTCTACGTGCCATCTACACTATGGGCCTCGCTCCTGCCCTGTTGTTGCTGGGTGCTGTCAATGTAAGTAATGGAAGATTTGAGCCTGTGTTATTGGGGGACATCTTGCCTCTTCACACATCGTTATAGTTATATTGATTCTGCCTGTGTATATATAATAATATTCTTAACTTTTTTTTATTTATTACTGTTTATTATTTGTATTATTTCCAAATTTAAAATGTTTTTTTTACTATGCCCCCTTTTTTGTCCCCTATAACCTTGCAAATGTCCCCACTGCAGGACTAATCAAGCATTATCTTATCTTATCAGAGCTATTGGCTATTTATTTTTTTATCCCTGAACCTTGTTTTCTTCTCTTTCAGCTGTTCAACAAGTTGGTCTTTCTTGTAAGCTTTGTGGGCAACCAGGGGACATTCACTCGAGGCTACAAAGCAGTTGTTATGGACATGCTCTTCATCTACCATTTGGGCTATGCCATCATCTGCGTCCTGGGCCTCTTTGTGCACGAGTTCTTCTACAGCTTTTTGGTAAGAAATCTCTCACACACTTAATTTCCATGACAGTTCGACTGGTTGATTAGTTTAGAGATAAACATTCTGATTGTTCAATTGCTGACTACTCACTGATGTTTTTCTCCCTCCACAGTTGTTTGACCTAGTGATCCGAGAGGAGACGTTGCTCAATGTGATAAAGAGCGTGACGAGAAATGGCCGCTCGATTATTCTGACTGCTGTTCTGGCCATCTTCCTCGTTTACTTCTTCTCTATCATTGGCTTCCTCTTCCTCAAGGACGACTTCCGAATGGAGGTGGACCGCCTTCCTGCAGCAGGTCAGAACTTCTTAACCTGTTTAAACACTTTCTTTCTTTTTTACTGCGCCATGCAAAGTGAAGGGACTAGACCCTGCATCTCGAACAGTTTCTACAATGTAAAGTAGACACAAGTAGACTCCTGTCTTGGCAAAATAAATGATGATTATTCACAAGGCGTAGTGCTCTAAGACGCTGCATGTATAATTGCAATTTCCCTAGTTTGAGCTTCTGTTGCATGTCATCTCCCATTTCCCTCCTTGTTTACTGTCAGGCATATACTGCATTAATTGTTCCTAAGATATGTTTTTTAAATAATTAATTATAATAATTTGCCTTAAAACATGTCCTAAACCTGACATATTTTACAGTGCGCTTATAAACATCTATGTGTTGTTCTTTTTCTGCTTTAAACTTATCAATAACTCAAAGATAGTACATCATAGAAGATAATGAATTTCAAACCTTGAACTAAATATCCGATAAGTCAGTTGGCGGCTCCACGTGCAGTATATCAGAAACTTTAACATTGTTGACACTAACCTCTGAACTATCTGGACAATAATCAAAAGTATTATTTGTTATCAATAACAACTGTATAAACACATATATATATATATGTGTGTATATATATATATATATATGTATGTATATATATATATATATGTATGTATGTATGTATATATATATATATATATATATATATGTATGTATGTATGTATGTATGTATGTGTATATATATATATATATATATATATATATATATATATATATATATATATATGTATGTATGTATGTATGTGTATATATATATATATATATATATATATGTATGTATGTATGTATGTATGTATGTATGTATGTATGTATGTATGTATGTATATATACACACACACACACACACACACACACACACACACACACACACACACAATCTCCACATAAAAATGTTAGGACATATATAGTATACTGTGTATACATAGAGGCACATGCTTTGAAACACTGGATAGTGTAGGTGTGCTAATGAGCTCCGGCACAGTGCACCGAGACTCAGGAAGACAACCTGCTAGCACATGTGCACCTGTTGCATAACCTGGTGGCCGCGCCATCCTGTGTTTTGCTGAATAGAGCGCAGCAGACACAGCGGAGCAGTGGTGGGTTATGTAACCAGCTGGGTTCACGCCTGTCTGTCTGTTTGCTGAGGCACAACCGGAGCTCCATCAGAGCTGAGGAGCGTCCACACTTGTGCTGCCTCGGGGCTGTGGCCCCTGTGCCCCGCCTCAGCCTCCCTGTCCCCTCCACTCGTCCTCTTCTTCTTCTTCTTCTTCCTCTGCTGCTGGTCTCCTAGCCCTGCCCTCTGTTCTCTGTCCTGTTAGGGACAAAGGCCTTTTGGAGACACTCTGGCCCAGGTGAACAGTTATTCTTCTGCCCGTCTGCCTGAGCCTATCACACTCAAGCGCAGCTTCTCTGACGCTCTGGCTTTACCGATGTGCAAATGATTTGTTCAGGTTCTTTCAGCAGCACTTCACCGCCCACCCAGCAGCTGCTGCCTCAGTTTACATAACGTCTGACTAAATCTTTCTTGCTGATTTTACCGGTGCTGATGAGAATTAGCGGGAAGGAGTTTTAATGTCAGAACACAATTTAATCGTCTTCTTTGTAAATTATCGTACTGTTATCATTAATCAATCTCAAATAATTTCCCTTTTTTCTTTTTTTTTTCTTCAAAAGGAAAAGGGGATTTATTGAGTAACAAAGGAGTTGCTGACTCATGTATAAAAGATAGCTGTCCTGTTTCAACACCTAAAAATGTTCCTGGTAAGTTTTATTTAAATTAATTAATTAATTTTCTATTATTAACTTGCTTCGTGGACAAGTTTTACAATTTAGTGGTTAGACCGAGGTGTATCTGTTACCTTTCTGTCAGTAGTCAGTTCCTGAAAGGTTACGCACACATAAACACACACTGAGAGACACACGCACACACATACACAGGCGTGCGCACAAAGAAACTTGATGAGGCAGAGGGGGTGACTCACACTCCTCTTTGTGTCCGTGCATCTCCCTCGATCACCTGCACCATAGGGGCACACAACGTGATCTCATCCACATCCTTCCCCTCCATCTATTTTCAGTATATGTACATTACAGTTGAGATATGAATCATTTTTTTTCTGTTTCATTCTCTCATTTGAGGAGGCGAATTTAAAGTATCCATTTGATCTTTAGTCACAGCATAATCAGCTGTTCCTATGACAAGTGGTTACATTTGTGTTGTATGATTTGACTTGATTTAGTCAGATGTTCTGATTATGAGTTGTATATACATTTAGTTGATCCTTTAAAATCTTCAAATGAGGAGAACAAAGGTACTATATAAAAAAGTGTTGTATATATTATAACACAAATGTAGATACTAATTTAAATTGAAGCCAATTCTGCAAATGTATCCTTTGTCTACTGTTTTATGCATTTCCCATTATGTGTGTCTGGTTATAGACGATGGGACAGAGCGGGTGTGTGACACTCTGCTCATGTGTATAATCACGGTTTTGAACCAGGGACTACGCAATGGAGGAGGTGTGGGAGACATTCTCCGGAGACCCTCCAAAGAGGTTTGGCGGGGTTGTGTTCACTTATTGCTGAGTTTCTTTTTACTTAATGTCTGTTTGTAATAACTTGAAGTATAAATACATTTAATTTGAGCTGCTTTAGGATCTGTTTTAACAATTATAGGGATGGTAAAAGTTAAATTATGCATTTTCTCCATATTTTTACTATAACTGAACCATCCAGGAGCCTCTGTTTGCGGCCCGAGTGGTTTACGACCTTCTGTTCTTCTTCATCGTTATCATCATCGTTCTTAACCTCATCTTTGGTGTTATCATCGACACCTTCGCTGACTTGAGAAGTGAGAAACAAAGGAAGGAGGAGATCCTGAAAACCACCTGTTTCATCTGTGGTGTGTACGGCTATATGGTTGACCTAATACTGTATGCAAATGATAGCGAAGTGAAAGAACAGTATGTTTAGAAGAACTAATGTTAACTAAAGCTCATGTCTTGCAGGGTTGGAGAGGGACAAATTTGACAACAAGACGGTGTCCTTCGAGGAACACATAAAATCTGAGCACAACATGTGGCATTACCTCTACTTCCTGGTTCTTGTGAGGGTGAAGGATCCGACCGAATACACCGGCCCTGAGAGCTACGTGGCCCAGATGATTGGGGTCAGTAGATCAAACCTACATACTGCGCACACACACAGGAAATAGTCCCTAAGTACCTTTTGCAATGCAGTTTTATGCACCACACAAGCTGCTCTATCATCAGAAATACTGTAGCTTAAGTTACAGTGAAGCTCTTTAATTGTGTGTTTGCAAGGTATTCAAAGGAAGGCAACTTCTTTTTAATATGACACACCAAAGCCACTGAGATGTTGTTTATTATTCCAGGAATATGTGGACAAACAAGCATATTCATTTCACCCCCTAATTCATATTTTGTTGGCGAGCCGTACCAGACAGCATACAGATGTCTCAGTGTTGGAGTCTTAAAGTTTTGCAGCCTTCCTTACTTTGCAGACTTGCACAGTGTGCCAGAGAAGCGTGTGACTCTACAGCAGACGAGCGATCGAAAAATGAGACTGAGCCTCTAGGCCTGTGCCAGGCATTTCAATTTATTCTCCTTCCCTCTCGCTGCTGGAGAGAGATGGGTCTCTGTTCTCAGGTAGTCTTCACTATTCTGAGCTCCTAACCTGCTGGGCCACAGTGTGGTTAAATAGTAATTAAACCCAGTCCAGGTCTATTATCATCAATGCACCAACTTGCTGCACTGACACACAGACAAGAAGTTGAAGGATGTAAGGGCAACTAAAGGTGTTGCCGTTAGGTTAATGGATTCAAATGAAGCCTCGGAGCGCAATGGCACATTTTGTGATTAACATTTGGCCATGATGGGCATAAGAATGGTGGCATTATAATGAACAATTTGCATTATAAACAGGTGAAAGACATTGAATTAATATGCATCAGCAGGTCTTCCAACAGGTCGACGCTCTGATGCGAGGCCATGGTATATCTCTGTGATGAGGTAATGATGAGTCAGGAATTTATATTAACACCTCCTAACAGGAGCAGAAATACTCTCAGGGGGAAAAACACACACTTTAGCACTCGTGTGTTTTATAATATTCTTTCATGATTCCCATGAAATGGTGGAATAATTTCCCCTGCTAAGTTTTTGTTTTTATCAATGGTTTTGTATGTTGTCTCAATAAGGAACATTTACATTTAGTTTGGGAAAGAAAAAGCATCCATTGTCATTATTTATTAAGGTTAACAGTCACAAACTCAACAGGCCAAATCTAACTGTGGCCGACTTCATCTAAGACCCTGTAACTTATAAGAAGAAGCTGTTTGAGAACATTTATTTCCAGAGTCTTTTAAAAATGAAAATGAAAGAGGCGTTCCTGTTGCAGGACAGATATTAGAATGAGGGTTTCTGACACAACTAGTATGGTTCATGAAGAAGGGAAAGTAGTCTTGATGGTCAGACTAACATGTATTTGCTTGTGGCCTCCATCATAATCAACATGTGACTGTTTACAAATAACTTTAAAATATGATGATTATGGATGAAAAACAACCAATCATATATACAGGAACTAAAAGGTTAGGGCCCTACCAGTGGGCAGACTATCTCAGACAAATGTATGTATGTTCCAAATTATAGGAAGAAATGCCTGCGCACACTTCCAAAAACGTAGAGGTGGCTCCTCAGAATCTATTTATTCCATGTGAAAAAGGTGACATAACATGAAAGAAATGTGACAAAAGTGAACATTTCAGCAACTTTATGAAAGTGTAATACTAAATTGATAGTCAAGAATAATCTGCTCACACAGTACGTCTCTCTGGATGAGAGAGAGAGAGCAGTGGTGCAATGACAGAAGCTGTAATGAAAAAACAGATGAATTAAAAAGTATTGAAGTCTGTGATCATGTTGGCTCTGCAGGAGACGGCTCCATCTGCCCTCTCAACGCCGTAGCCCAGAGTTTGACTTGATGTTTAGATAGAAATAAGTGTGTGCGTTTGAGGTTGTTGGGAAAAAGAGTTGAAACCCAATGACCTCAAACACACACACACACACGCACAATGAACATCATAATGAGTGCACCTGGTTGGGTAGAGTGATGTGGTGCGAAGCAAAAGAGTAGGATCGTGTTACACTGAGTGTCTGTTCTGTTGGTGTGTTGTGCGTGTGGATGGGAATTAGTGTGCGGGTGGTTGTGTGCAAAATCATGACAGCGACTACAGGCCTAGCAGGTATTGCAGCAGCCACATCGCTGTTATATAACCCATCTCAAGTGGCCTGCTAATAGCTCAGCCCTGGCTGGCACGTGCTCTCCTGTCCTTTTCTCTCGCTAACACAGACATAGTCCCCCGTCATCAGTCCTTCATCTAATTTACAACACACATAAAAATACGTTATCTGTAACAAAAGTAGTGGAAAAGGTACTTGTAATTGTAGTTGCAGTAGCAGCTGCTCTTTAGAAACTACTCAGCTGAAGAGTTTGTTTGTTTGTGTGTGTCTGTCTGTGGTAAGTGATACTATCTGCAGACTCGTCTGGTACACTCACTGTGTGCTGTATCATTGTATCTCTGGACACTCTACTTTAAGCTTAAATTCCTGACCAAAGTGTGCATTACTTCATGCAAGGTAATAAATAATGTATATTACTCTCTAACACAGCCCAAAAAGATACAGTGATGTGTAATCTATATCCCAATAAACATTTAAAAATGTATACAGTGAGCATAACATTGATTCCGCTATAGCTACATCAAATTTCATTATTTATTTATTTATTCTTTTAGTTTATTTACCAATAAATAAGTATTTTCGCAGTCCATTGAAATCTATTCAAATGTATTTTATTTTCTGACACAGGAAAAAACCCAAAGGTATTGAATTTGAAAATGTATGTATCAAACAAATCCTCACAGTTTTGAAATTGCATCCATCAAATAGGGTTGTTTTTTTTATAAATTACTCAAAACTATAAATTATATTCGTTCAACCCTTCATTTCACAAAATTCGCCGTTTGAGGTTTTATAGAAAATGTGTAGATGAATCTTTTCCACATCTACATTAACCAAGTATTGTCTCAGGGTTGCATTTGCTCTCATCTCTAAATGTGAGAAAATTGGGGGGACATTTTAAAAAAGTAGTTGTATAGTGGCAATAGTAGTAGCAGTAAAGAATAACGCCTACAACAGGAACACACATTTTTCAAGCTTGCTGGAATTGGACTCGAGTTTCTGACATTGGTGACTACAGCTGTTCCTCCAGTATGTTTACAGCAGAAACCTAACTTCTCTGGTTGACCTTCTAGCTCTCTGCACAGCGTGCATGTACGTGGTGAAACTCATCAGCGGTATGGCGACGGCAGGCAGAGTGAGAAGCACATGAATGTCTGTAAATTCATGCTCACTGAGGTGTTTAAATGGATCAGTGAAGCAACACTAAAGCTTTGACTCATTCAGCACACAGTGGACTACTGTACAGTCTAATGACCGGCAGTGAGATGTGATTGTGGTAGTTCAGATTCTGCACAGTCACTGCTTAACTTTATACCATTGATCTGTAGATGATGCTTCAACCAACATGACAGACTACGTTCAAACAGGATATTGTGTCCACCCTTAATAACGTCTCTTAGGTCTCTTTTATTGAATCTTGGTGGTTACCCAATCCATCAGTTATGGATGACTTGATAAAACAAGCATCAGATAGTCCTCAGTTACAGTGATGCTTCAGTTTGGTCTTTGAGCTCACAGAGCCTTCACTGTGTTTCTTAAGCTGTGAGAAAGGAAACCATTCTTTTTTTTATTTATTGGCCCCTTGATGCCTGAGGCCCAAATTAGCCCGAGATTCTCACGCAAGCTCTTATAGGAAGACTTGATTCATACTGTGTAGCTCAGCAGTCATACTTAATCAGTCGAACTGCTTCCTCTGTAGTCGGGGATGGAAAAAGTTTTCTAATCAAAAGTACAAAGTAGTCCAAGTGTTAAACAACCAAAATACAAATGTAGTTAAGACATGACTTTTTTTGCAAAGCAATCAGTCAGAAATACATGTTTACATTTACTTGGTTACATTTGATAACTGCAAAAGGGCCAACCGGGGCATCCTGACTATGAACTTTCAACATAAATATACCCCACTGACGACCTTTCTTCAATTCAGTAATGTTGTTAGAAGTGGCAGCCACTTATTTTGCAGTTAAAAGAGTTGCGTCATCAATGTAAAGATGGCCTGGACATGTCAAAAGACAGATGCAGAAGTGGTAGAGAACACCATGTGTATTTGTAATCCGTTAGTTTTCACCTCCACTTCCAGTCCTCAACTTTGAGCTGAACAGCAAAATGTTTAACCTGAACTTACTGATAAAAGTTGCTTTACTGTGCCTTTCTGTTCTTGTGAATGGTATTTATTTTTAAAATATGCCTACATGCCATGCATTTTATAGACAAGAGCAGAATTTACAACAATTTCCAGATTTTGACTGACTTAAATATTACAATTAAGCAATGGTATGTTAATGGTATTTCACAGGGAGTTTAGGTTAGAAGCATCAGTCCCATGATATGTCGGGGCCATTAGTGTCACACTTAGAAAAGTGTGATGAACGTAATAATGAAGGGAACACAAACCAATAAGCCACACTGTCCTCTCCACCCTGGGACTCTTCTCACTCCATGTCCTCATTGTCTCACACGCAGATCAGTTTTTCTGTCGCTATAGTGTATTCTTATATAAGAGTAGGTGGGAGAATACCTCACTCCCCCCACTGGACTGAATGTGGTGCCAGTCAAAACCCACTCTCGGCACCTTTAAGTCATTTTTATCAGAAGAACTGGCAGAGGAATATTACATAAGATCAGCTGATGGCAATCTGTCTCTGTGAAACCTATCTCCCTTTCAAGAGCATGCGTGTTGTAAAACACACACTCTTGCTCTCAGTCTGCTATGTACATATCCATGCAGATGCACGGCAACAGTACACACACCCACACATATACAAACACAAACGCACTTAAGTCCATTACATAATGCCCATAGGTTCGTTTTGCTTACTCTGCTCTGTCCACTGCGCTGTTGGAAAAACACATGATAAACTAAATATCTCAGTTTGCATGAGCGCATGCACACACACACACACACACACACACACACACACACACACACACACACATATTGATAACTATACTCCCGGTTGTGTTCTTGATAGACGACAGTGACTCATTCCCACATCAACAGTGTGCCTATGGAGTGGGTGAGAATGTAAACGCCAGTTACTGTTCATTTAGTGTATAATTGCTATCCACAGTATCCAAGAGACACCAGTGCAATTAAAACATTTTACACTGTCGAGCATAAAATGGAGAGCCGCTTCCATTCTGATTGAATGTTTAATATTACACCTCCACGCCTGTTTCCAATTACCAATACCTCTCTGTCTACTCTCCGTCTGGCTTTAGCTCTGTAATACTCTGTGCACGTCTATGCAAATCCGCCTTGCCGTTGTTTGTGCCAACATAGTGTTGCGGCCGTCTGTCTGACCTCCTGAGTCAGCTTTATTTTAGCCTTTTATGCCTTTCACCTTTCTCACTGCGTCTCTCACATCCCATCTTTCCTCCCAGGAGAAGAACTTGGAGTGGTTCCCCCGTATGAGAGCCATGTCTCTGCTGAGCAGCGAGGGAGACAACGAGCAGAATGAGATCCGCTCTTTGCAGGACAAACTGGACGGCACTGTCACTCTGGTGGCTCAGCTGTGTGGCCAGCTGTCTGAGCTCAAGGATCAGGTACAGTGCCACTTCAGGACATGTTTCATACGGTGGTGGGAAAAGCTCTGGTCTGAATACTGTGGTAGTTTGAACTGAATGCCTGATGACTAAGCTAAAGCAAAAAAAAAATCCTTTCCCCTAAAAACACCAAGAGGTCACACAAAGCAGGTGCCGTCAGCAGTCTCATTTTGCTATCCATCTCTTTACTGAGTTCAATAACATAGATTAATTATATTAGATCTTTGGTGCTCCTGAACACAGCACGATAGGTGACTATCGCATCACCGATCAACGCGACTGATTGCCGCCAGTGAGCCTCTGGCTGTCTGGATGACTAGCTATGCTGCTGCAGTGTGACTGATCACTCTCATCACCTGCCTCCCCTGCATGTGATTCCAGTCACAGGCCTGTCCTTGTTCCTCTTCTGCCAGGCGTGTGAAAACAACTCCTACTGGGGAAGGATCACACTCCGATAAACAAAAAAAAACAACCTCTCTCAACCTCACGAAGCAATTCAATCAACATCTCCCTCCCTGTTTGTTGAAGTGCCCTTGAGCAAAACACAGATGCCTTATCTCTGAATCTGGAATAATACGTGACCTGCTGTTGACCAAAACTACAATAAAGCTTTAGTAGTCGACAGTGATTAATATGGAGTCATGGGGTTTGCGAGGATGTCGCTCCACCTTTGTGATAAACAGAAACTTTGAGATGCGAGTGATTTCATGCAGACCAAACCACAGCTCTGCAGTCACAAGGGAGAGGCCTGCAGGTCTCACACCAGCGCAACTCAACCGTTTCTGACTTGGTGGAAAGTGCTCCTGCAGCTCCTTCCTCATTACCACCTCTGCTGACCTCGGCGCTTTACACTATCACGACTCAGATTGTGTATGTGTGTGTGCTGCTCTTTGTGTGTGTGTGGGGTTTTTAGAGTTTTGCACTGCATACTCTATTTCCTTTAATCTGCATTTACAGTTTATGGGTTTACGAAATCAGTGGCCTTCATTTGTGACGTTTTTATGAGACTGAAAACAGGGCAAATGTAATGGTACCATCTCACCATCTAATCTGATTCATAAAACTTCTCTGCCACACTTGCAGGTAACTGTTCTGCACAACACATGACAAGGTCCGCTAATGAAGTTTCCCAGGGAGTTTCCAGTCATAACAGCGGTTAAACAAAGCGATTTGCATACAACATGAGGAAATATCTCTTTTGTAATATCTCAGTCTCATGTTTGTTTCCCTCTCTGCGTCCTCCACAGATGACGGAACAGAGGAAGAACAAGCAGAGGCTTGGATTCCTGGGTCCTCCGCAGCCCAACCATCTCAGCTCGGCCCACTGAGGATCTCAAGGCTCAACCATGACACAGTGATGGGCAACTCAACTGCAGGCTTACAGTAGAAACAAGCTAGGAATGCAGACACGCAAACTACAGCCTTAAGAACAATACATGGCCATACTTTCACTTCAATGAAAGAGTTCAGCAAGGGTTGACGCAAATGTTTGACATTGTGCCTTTTCTATGACACAATCACTGCGTTATGGGACTCAAACTGTGCCTTATGTGCTCTTTCAGCCACTAGAAGTATGCTTTACTTGCCGCCTGGACACACCCTCATACCAAGAACCTCATCTCTGTGAATGATTGGCCAGGCACGGCACACATCTGCCAGTGTAGCGTTAGTGTGCCAGACAGAGGTCGAGGGAAATGTTAAGGTGAGGTTAATGTTTAAGTGCTGTCAAGTCTGCGGACGGTCACGTCACGAGAGCGGACACAAAGGTCGTGATTGGCAGTGTTTGAGAAGTTCGGGGCTTTTGGTCTCCAGGGGGAAGATTCTCCCCTTTTACCTTTTTAGATGTCGGATGGTATTTATGACAAAATGTGCGGTTCCTAGCTGGAGTATTATTTTGGTGCCATGCTGCCTTACTCATTAACTTTTCTAAACAGTACATTGCAACTGCTGAAAGTGCACTTTTTTTTAAAGTACAAAAATTTAAGCCTGTAACTGGAAACATTGGTTAGTTGGGGTATTATTTTTGCCTGCTTTGTGTTATGTTTATAAATGCATTCGCTGCACCATTTCTCTTTTTTTTTTAAATAAATTTATACAGAGTATATAAATAACAGAAATGTGAATAAAAAATGATTACCTGTGCAGAACTTACTTGACATTTCTTTTAAATCTAAATATTATATCGGTACATAATGTAGTAGACTGAAGATGGTAAGATTACAGTTATTTGTTAGAATATAAATATCATGTTTATAGAGATGCCAATACTGTAATATTTACTGCATCTGCTCATACCATCTTCATCTTCCACTGTTTCTTAAAGTTTAATTTTATAAGTGTAAATCATAGTCTCTCTTTGGCTGCAATTGATTGGTAAATCCGACCTTGTGTTTTAAACTTGCACAAACTAATGGCAGATTATAAGTGCATGCACTCAATGTTAACTGTCATTCTGTTTTAACAAAGTGTATAGAAAATTGTGTTTTATGTGATCAGATGTTGTAATAAATTTGTAACAAGACTTATCTGCGTGCTTTGAGTCAGCAGCTTTCTAACAGAGTTGAGCCTCAGTCTCTGTTTTTGGGGATGAATGATCGTTCAACCTAAGCCCCTCTGCACCCACCCACACTCGGTGTACTTGTAGTGTTTCATGACGGAGGAAAAGACCTGTCTTCTGGAGACATGATCATATTTGAACTTGTGCATCAGGGGTAGTCATCGTACAATGAATTCAAAGTTGCTGTCACTGCTCATTTATGCTCATCTTTACATTTTGTTGCAGCTAATTAACAGCTGATAGAGATACTAGACCAGACTGGAATTAAGATTGCATTCTTACATCAGTCCAGCACTCTGGGTTTTGCTGTTATAGTATGATACTGTTTTCTGAAATAAAATTCATCAAAATACAGAATCAGAGCGCAGGCTTGTTTTCTGGAACAGCCATTCCCCGTCAGGGTTATTTGTACCATGGCTGAAAGTAAAGAAATAAATGGCTTAAATAGATATATGTAATTGGTAGTTAAATGATGCATCCAGCTTCTGCCCTATAAGTGGTAGTTGTACAAATGCGACGAAACCGGTTGGAAACCACTGTTCTAGAAGATGTGAAAAAGTAAGTGTGCGATGCACTGTGTAAACTCTTAAAGAAATGAAGTTCTCTTTTTAGGTGCGAAACGTGTTATATTTAAGCCTGTCGTACGTACATCCGTTCACAACGTAGGTCATTTAGCATTCGGTAATTGTTTTGAAATGGATCATTCAACGCTGTGGCTGGTTGATTGTCTGTATGTTTGCGCTTGTGTAACATATTTGAGATCATAAACGAATCACTAGAGAGGCCTCAACCCATCTTTTATCCCGTCCTGCCATTTACCCTCTACAGAGAAGCCCATCCTTCTTGGCTTCAGCTTGCTGTTTACGCTGGCAGGCCTGTATTTTCTCCTGCTGCCTGTGACAGCCATTAAAATTAGCTCACGCAGTGCCATAATGGCGAGCAGCTGTCACTGCATAGACAAGGAGGGTAAAGGGCAGTATTACTGGAATGTATTGGACTCCGAGAAGGAAGAGAGGGTAATACCAGGACCATCATTACTGTCTGGCGAAAGTCTTATTGCCGAAGTGTGATGCTAAACAAACAGGCACTGCTTCGTTTCAGCATCGCTTCTTGAACAGACCATTTGATCATGGAGACAAAACGTTAAACTTTGTACTTTGGGGCGGCACAACCTCTGACACATTTGGATCATTTTGGTCATCATTTTTAATCTCTTTGCAAACCACAGTCAGGAGTCACGTGCGTCACTGTGTGTATGTAGAAGTGGGAGTGAGAAAGCACCCAGAGAAGGTCAATAAACACAAGGCAATGTCCTAAACACCTCTGTGGCTGAAGGCAGGCTTTACCCTGAGTGAGTCAGGCGATCTGACTTAGATGCACTGAGAAGACCGGACCAAAAGGACATCAAGCAGGAACATTCATGAACGTTCAAACTTTGAATTTAAACTAAAATATATTTTTAATTGGATATAAACAAAATATATACAATTTAAGTTGTTAGTTGCATAGTTAAAATACTGTATCTCACATGCAGTATTTGTGAAAAGTTGTTGTCGTTACTGTCAATACACATATTGATCTTCTGTCTTCTGCAGTCTCTTCTAATAACTCACAGAAGAGTCAGTGCTCACCAGATAGCATTCTGGGGTTTTTTTTGCCTTGAAAGATCCATTGACTAAACAGAAAGCGGTTTATCAGGAGGAGGGTGGAAGGTCCCTTCTCACTGTCATTTTTTTATAAATAAACATGCCCCCGTGATGACTGGCATGTGACTTCCTGTGTCTGGCTGCGAGATTGAGCCTTTTGTAGTCACATGATGTATCAACATCCCTCCATCACGCAGATGCAGTATACATACATAATGGTTATGACACTGTAGAAGCTCATACTACATATACAGTGTGAGCTTCTACAGTGTGATAAATGCATTATTAAATAGAATTAATAAATAATTCACACAATAATACATTACTTATTTTAATATCCTGGTGATTCTCTCCTGATTGTTATACAACTACGCTCCATCCTCACTGGAAAAAATAAATTGTCATGATTTTGCTCAAGTAAACAAAAAATTAAAAAAAGAATTGTCATGAGAGAGCGATCCTTGACACCTATCAGTTAATCACTTTGAGCAGTCACAGTTAGCTTGTATAATATGATCACAACAAGCTCAGACAGAGACGCCGTTGTCTCTTTATGATGTCACGTATTAGTCATACGTTTGAACTCTGCCATAACTTTAAGAACAATACAGTTGTTAATATGGATGACGAATTCATTCTTTATGCAGGCCTTACCTTTAGATATAAAATGGTTATGATGCATAGTTAAGAGATGCTCAGTGATTCTCAGTTTTCACTCTTTACTAATAATAATGTTGCTCACCACAAAAGCAAATCAATTAATTTGAATAACAATTGACTGTTAACATTAAAAACATTAAAAAACAACGGTTTGTATTTGTAACCACAAACAGATATTGAAAGACAGGCTTCTTGTTTTCACCCAAATGAAATGTTCTTTTACGAAACACCATATTCGCAAAAAATAAACAATATTTTTACATCATCCCCGCTCAATCAACCTTTTTTCCATCAATCACAAAGATTGCGCATTAATTACAGCCTCCTCTCTGGGCACATGGTTCATCTAATGCGGAAACTGCCTCACGTTTACCATTCCCTGCTCAGCATGTAGGCCTATAGACGGCTGTCAGCACCTGATGAGAGTAAGAATAAAATAAAGCTGAACTTGTGCATAGGGAAAAGCATTTGAAAAAAGAAAAACAAATGTCACCTCATTTGCTCTGTCCTATCTGAGTGAAATGAACGCAGTAAACACAGTGAGATGATTTAGTTACCTCCATCCAGCTGCCTGTCTGAGTCCCCCTTCCCTCACCCGACCCCTTCCTCCCTCCCTTTGTGACTCCGAACAGGCTGTTTGAGTCATGCTGGCTACTGGCCTGGCCTCCACCCTCACACGCCACAGCCCCGCTCAGTCTGGATCCAGTCTCATGCCCAGCTTGTGTTACTGCTGTCGGGAGCTGTTTTAAGCGCATATTATTGGACTGTTTGAAATATTGCAGAGGTTACTTTTATCACCTGAAAAATACTTAACTTTTGTTTTTCTTTAAGTATTTTATGCAATATTTACAGAGCTCCATAACTTTGTATAATAGCAAAAGAAACCAAACTTGTGGGATTAATCTACCTAGTTTCTTTTAGTGTCAAACACTGAAAATAAGTTAAGCAGGCAGCTGCAAATTACAGTCACAAACTTAAATGTATTGTTTAAATCCTCTAAGTAATATTTGCTACTGCATTTAGATCATTTTTGAAAGTTGTATTGTGTGAAAAAGGAAAACAAAGCATGAGGCAGTGTCATTTACTATTTGCAAAGCATATCTTGACAACATGATTATGCACTATGCCAGCTGAAGTATCACTGGAGCAACTAATCGTGATCATTAAATCTCAGTCATCCAAACCAAAGGAAAGACTGTTTACATTTTGGTAGTTAAGTGCATAACAAATCAGCTATTTTGGTTTTGGTGTTGTGCTTCTGATTATGAGCTATATGTCACAAGAGCAAATGTCAAGAGAACTAGAAACATTGTGAAAAATTCATTATCGTGCTACACACAGAAAACAGTTGTTTTGCTCTTATTCATCTTATTCAAGTTGTCTTTTATGACATCTGAAAATGGAAATATATATATGGTATACAAAATGTGTGCAAAAAGCCATTATAAAACAAAAACCACAAAGGGTTAATATAAACTGACATCAAAGAAAAGACACTTTGGCACACACCACAAAGGCAAATGTTCCCGTCCCTCAGAGTGTAATTGCACTGCTGGCGTCACCCTCCAACCTGATCTTAGTGATCAGAGTCATCCCGTCAACTCTTTGATCACAGTGTTAAACCTTCTGCCACTGCTGGGAAGAGGGAGAGCCAATCTGAAGGCCGGCGAAAAAGACCTGGTAACGGTGCTTCCACATGATGAAGGCACCGGCGGCACACACGAGAGCTTGGACCAGGTT
The DNA here is from genome assembly GCF_910589615.1 of Taurulus bubalis. Lineage (NCBI taxonomy): Eukaryota > Metazoa > Chordata > Actinopteri > Perciformes > Cottidae > Taurulus > Taurulus bubalis. The sequence goes on along the minus strand of NC_136597.1, from coordinate 12,385,847 downwards.
CAGCACGATCTGGAGCAGGAAGTAGAGTGGGAGCGTCCCAGTGATTCCAGCACAGTCGCTGACTCCCTCGTAGGTGAAGGTGCGCGCTATTGGGTCATTTTGATCCAGTTTGCACACACAGTCCATTCCCACCTGCTCACAGCTGAAGCCACTGGTCTGTGAGTAGTGGTGTCCAGCAAACGACATAGCCAGAACGGATATGACCAGGCCGATTGTACACAGGACAAAGTACAGGATCTGTAGAGGGCAGAGGACAAGTCAGAGGTCAAGCACTTTACCTCCAAAGCTTTGATCAGAACACCTTTTCTTGTCTTCCACTCGTGTTTCTTATACTACAACTCTGGCTCCTGCTTTAGTCTGTTGTCTCATGATTAACCCAGTGCCAAAACTGTAGCTTAGAGACAGACATGCTGGCTCAGTGCCTATGGCAAGTTGGATTCAAAGAGATTACCCACAATGCTACAAGGCCAGGCCTGACCCTTAGAGGAGCAGCCCAGCTCTTAGCACAGAGGAGACATGGCACATGCAAAGCTGCCCTACAGCTACAGCTGCTTCCCACCTTTAGTGCACGACCTGTGAGCATGCTGAACAACAGACAACGTCTAAAAATACACTGGTAAAAATGTGACAGAGGCTTTATGTTGTTTATGCAATTGCACAATCTCAATAGCACTAAACCTTTATCTTAATCCTTCGCTTATATAACAGGAGCTCTCATTCACTGGTGTATTTTGCTGTTAGTAACATGGTTCTTATGGCATTATGCAAGTGATGAGCGGTGCTTAATTTGAAATGGCATTAATGTTAATTTTGAAAGCGCTATGAAATCTGGAGTATGGTTGGTTACAGAGAAACGGATGGACAGCAAGAGCAATCGACAAGCACTGTGTTGAACATCATCTACTGATCTGAAACACCAAAGTAGGTTGAAACTGAAAGGAGTCAACAACCATATTGTTGTTGTTTATAGTTCACATGTTGTCCTGGAATATTTTTCAGTGAGTGCCTATAAACTCAACTGAGCATCTTAAAAAAACTTATATTAATTTAAAAGTGTTATCAGAGAGCCAGGACCTTTATCTGGCAACAGAGTAACACTTAACTTCCAAATGTCTCTAGTTACATAACATAATAACTTGACTTGTTTGCGCCAATGGTATTTAAAAAAATTAATAAACTGACTGTAGAGCCATACATTCTTAAACTAAAGAAAAATATAGTAAACCCATTTGATCATTGAGCTATTCAAATGAATAGCATTATTAAATTAAAGCACATTTGCTTTCAGGACTAGAGAAAGAGACACTACAGACTAATTGCAGCTGTTCATACATATTTCTAAAGAAGTATTTTATTTGACTTTATTATTTTATACAACCGTATGGATGAGGAAATTAGGAAAAGTCCAGTGCAACAGATCGACTGTCATATTTCAACAAAAAAAGACATATGCACCATTACCAAAGTCTGCTTTGTATATTAAGAAGTAACTGAAGAAAACCCCTGTTATGTTGGTGAGTCAAACAGTCTGGTAGTATTTAAAACTGCAGAATACATACACAGATATTTGTATCATGCATTTCTGCAAAGACCATTTAGTAAATTACCTGCACTTCAAAGCAAAATGCAATTGAAGAGTTTTGAAACCCGATCTTCATGGTATGCATGGAACCTGGTATGCACACGCGAGCCAGACAGAAAAAAAAAACTAACAATGGAGAACTGATTTTAATTGCCTTGAAATTCCAACTGCATATGTTCTGATGTGCTTCTAATAAAGCTATACAATCAAGTTGGAATAATTCATGCACTCGTTCACTCACAGGGATCCCCACAGAGCTCTTAACAATCATGCAGTTAATAGTATTTCTCTCTTTGCCATTTACAGTTGCAGCCATCTAACAAGTACAGTATCTCGGTGAGTAAAACATTGCACCTCTGCAAAGGTCTTTTCTGTCTTGAAAATACACTGACCCATATCATCATGCCTTCACAGCAACTAAGATATTATATACATGTTATCAAAGTCAAAGAGACATATTGTGCCATAATGGAGGAACCTGATTTGACGCCATACATGGCATGACTGATTGTCTTTCACAAACTGATTGGTTCACTTGGTTCACACAATGTGTCAAATAGGGTGCGTGGACTAACCTTGCCAATGAATTGACCAGTCGTTCTCTCGTCAGGGAGGTAGGTGATGCAGTACAGGATAAAGCCCAGGATGGAAACTAAACACAGCTGCAACAACACATCAGAAAACAGTTTGATTAGAGTCACTCATATCTGGACGATGAAAATATCAACACAATACTTGCAATCACCCCATGCACTTGCATTTGTCCCTTGTTGCTATTATATACATATCTACTGTATGTTGCACAGTATTTATGGTAGACACAGTATAGAAACAAGAATCTTGTTCCAGAAAGTATTTTGTAGCCAGGTTCTCCGGGGTGTCTCTCAATATTGCATGATTCAGCCCTAAGGAGTCATCCGATTACATTACTATCTCTCTCTCTCTCTCTTTCTCTCTATCATTCTCTCTCTCCCCTTCCATCTCTTTCTCTCTCCCTCCTCTCTCTCCCTCTCTTTCCTTACCTCTCTCTCTGTCCCTCTCTCTCCTTTCTCTCTCTCTCTCTCACACAGACACACTCACGCTATCTCTTCAGAGCAATTGGAGTCTTGTGACTGGCGTGCAGCATCTTATTTAAATGTTTTTCTCAGGTTTTAAGCACTCAGGATTCTCTGGAAACTTCTTGATGACCTCAGTGTTTTCCACTTGGCTGAATCTCGTGAGGATGTACCTCGTGATGTGTTGTGTCCAGGGATGTTTTCGAGAGCAGATGGCGTCTGTGATAAGCTAGGATAGGATCCAAATAGGAGCAACACATTTTTCTCTATAACCCAAATGTGACCTTAAATTAAATGTAAAATGTACGTTTTTGTTGTTTTATATTACACATTTCACAGAGACATGTTCACTGACATTCTGTCTAAGACATTTCAGTTTACTTCTCCTCTAACGCTTCAGCTCCTCAACAATTTGTTTAAAGGGACTTCATGCCAAAATCCCCAAATCCTATTTTTGTTCTCACCTATAGTGCTATTTATCAATCAAAGTTTTAATACTAATGCAAGGTCTATTGGTGGGCCTTAGGTTTAATTACCATTGTGTAACCTCATTTGGCTATAGGCCGCTATTTAACCTCAACTTAGGCCCTAGTCGCCAGAAAGAATAATACAAATAAATGACATGAGTCAGGAATACCATATCATCCATCCGTGTTTTGGCCATGTTTACTGGTTACAGGTGTCCACAAACATAACTATTACCAGTACAAGTCAGTCAAACTTGATTAAAATGGCTGCTGACTCCCCCAAAAGGCAGAGGCTCACTGTGACTTCCTGTCAGCCCAGGCTGTACTGCAAAACTGTAAGTAACGGACATCTGCTGTTTTGGGTGAAAATAACATGTAAATAACAATATTTTGGCAAGAATATACCATTATGTCAATCACCACCTCCACCTACTTCCACCATGTAGGGACAGGTACGGAACACTAATGTGCAGATGGGCTATCTTTGAGAAGATCCGGGCCTCAAGGTAGACCTGTACTGGTGTCTGTCATTGTATGTTGGTACAGCAGTTGTATGCAAATGTACCCATCGAGACAACACAGTCTAAAGACTTCAAGGCTCGGAATCTTCTAAATTATTACTTTAAATGTATCAACTTAAACTGCAACTTCCATACAATAATTATCATGCAAAGAGTTTACATGTTGAGGTGATGGGGTGGAAGAAAGTACAGAATGAACATTGCATTTCACAATAGGACATGCTGTGGTTTGCTGGTTTGTCTCATCAGGCCAGATGAGACAGGTTCAGCATTGGACATTAAACAACAACAGGTGCAAGCAGGCTATTGTGACTGAGACGGATTGTAGATTGAGGTGTATCCATCCAGGTGAATATGTAGACTTATTAGAACATGACAATACTGGTGCTTCCCATGCCTATAGTGACTGTCTGGCCGCAGGTGGTAAAGGCCACTGTTGACATGCAGTGTGGTGAACATTGGACAACACATTGAGGGAAATGGAGAATCATGCAGAAGTATCAGAAATTATAGACTCGGGGTCCATGCAAACATGTGAATGTAGTGGCTGATGTTAGAGCGTAAGGACGGAGCTTACAATGATTCCAGCCCAGTATGGCGTCTCCCTGGCCAGGAGTGAGGGGCTGATGGCCAACATAAGGAAGGCCACCACTGTGACGGCCACCCCCAACAGCAGCTGGAGCAGGGCGACGAGCAGAGGGAAGCGGCAGACTCTGCATTTTTTTCCGTCATCTGGCGCTGGGCTTTCATCTCTCTTCTTCTTCTGCCCTTGCCCCATTTCTCCACTTTTCTTCACACTCTTTTCCTTTTCCTGTACTCTCGCCTTTTACTGTTGCAGTGTTTGGGTGGATGAGCCTGCCTGCTGTCTCTCTCTCTCTCTCTCTCTCTCTCTCTCTCTCCGTTCCTTCCCCTCGCTGCCAAGGCCTCCTCTCACCAGAGCCCAGCCTAGCTGCTATTTGGAAACAGAGAAGGCTCTGAACTAATATGGAAAACATTTGGACTGGATTCCAGTGCCACATATAGAGCAGGCAGCATACTGTGGAGGAAAGGAAGAGGAGAGAAGGGGGGCAGAAAGTCACAAAGGGGGATTCCAACAGACGACTGTGAGACGATTTCTCTTGTACTTATACATTAAAGCCAAGAAAGGGAAAATGCAGAGGCAAATCAGCAGGTATGAGTTAATGAAAAGCCAGCACAGAGGAGGTCACACTTCATCTGAGAGCCGAAGTGATTGGATCATTCTTTGTCAGCAGTGTTACACAAGAGAGCCATATGCTGCCAGCCAGAAAGAGTCACATGACTTACAGAAAGAGGTAATGTAATCATAAGGCATGTGAGGGCATTACGGGGGCTCATATTTGAGTGTTTTTGAGCACTTAAATGTTCTCAACAGAGGAACAGGTGTCACTGACAATCAGATTAACTTCCTGGAGTCATTTATCAAACTTTCATAATTTCGAAAAATACATTTTAATGGATAGTTCTGAACCTTGCTTTCTTTTGTATCACTCGTAAATATATCAATAACAACACAGATTGAGTGACTTTTATTTATATTTGAGACATTTGATGTTTCTTTGGATAATAATAGTTTTGGGAGATCAGACAAATCAAAAAGTCAAAGTCACAAAACCTCATTTAGCAATTATCTCGCTGATCTTTGTCAAATTATGATTCGTATTATTTTATTCCACAAAGACACTCAGATGAAGGTGGGAGAGCAGCATCCATGCTGAGATTAATAAAGAGCCTCGACGCACGTGTTTGAGCACACAGTTGGGTCGGTGCCATGGTTACTGACAACGCAGCTTTGAATGGTATGAATAGGTTACCCTGCCCTGCTCCGGGCAACAACACAGAGGGACGGACGCGCACGGCGCGCACGCGCACACAGTATTTGTTTACGCTCTGACTGTATTTACTTCACATTAACCTCTATGTTTTCAGTGTATACTAGCATGCATCACATTCTCTTTTGGTGAGATCAGGAATTTCCTTGTTGAAATTTTGTTTTTATAATTAACAACAGGAGAAAAATAGAATATATATATATATGTATTTATTTTAATGATAGAGAAGCATTTGGGACCTCTACACTGTGAATGTGTGCTGAATAGTTTTGCGATTTCTGTTTAATTGTCGATCACATTCGACTTTACAGCCTATCCGGTCACTTATCAGCTTATACGACTCGAGACCCACATTATTATACTCGATGCATCAACGTTAGTGAACTGATAATGATGTAGCTTTGTTTGTCTCCTTACGCCTGTGCGCTCGAATCACGTTTCAGCAACCAGGTGAAAAGTGTTCGGACTACATAGGTACATAGCTATACGAACAGCGGCGATAGCTGCTATAACACAGAGCACCTCTAATTACCGGACTTTGTGCTGGTGCAGGCTACACGTGAGTCGGAAGCTGTTCCCCACCGAGGGCGCGCGTGCGCTCTAACCACAGCACCGACGGCTTTGCAAAGTGGCAGCTCAGGGAACTATAGACAGCAGTCTAAAGCGCAGCTCCAGTGGAGGACACGCACTGTGCATCATCTCCCTCAGCCGTCCGTGTGTGTGGGTCGCGGAAATAACAACCGTTCCCCAAAGAAGCTCGACAGCGGATAACCAGCAGCGGAGAAGTGATGGATGAAAGAATACCGCATTTACAGGACAGGCAGTTCATGGAGCACGCAGATTTCTTAGGGTGAGTGTCGCTTTGGGCAAACTCTGTCAAAGTCTGTCTGGTAAACTGTTATGACAACCTGGTGAATAACCGGACACTTTGCTCTGTGCTTTAGGGTGGATTACCCCTCTCTCTACATGTGCAAATCCAAAAGAGGAATAAAACGAGAGGATGGTGGGAAGGTGCGTGTGTGTTATTATACTACGGCAATTTCAATATTTAGTTTGTTATTTTCATTAACCAACCTCTTTGTGTGCATGAAGCTCATCGGAATATGCACATACTTGTTACTTATATATTTGTGTTTCAATACAATGTACTGTATTTCTGCCAGCAGGACGCATACAAGTTACCACACCGGTTGATAGAGAAGAAGAGGAGAGACAGAATCAACGAATGTATCGGCCAGCTAAAGGATTTGTTACCCGAACATCTGAAGCTGTCGGTCAGTTTATGACACTACAAAACGTTTTACGCGCGTACCGACCGTGGTTTTACATGAGAAGACAAGTCGTAAACCAACTGAACCTTTGTTTTTCTCCACAGACGCTGGGGCACTTGGAGAAAGCAGTTGTCCTGGAGTTAACGTTGAAACATTTGAACGCGCTGACTGCTGTCACTGAGCAGCAGCACCAGAAGATCATTGCTCTGCAGAATGGTAAGCTGAACAAACCCGAAGTTAATAGAAACGTTTTGTATGGAACTTTTAGAAAGAGTACGTAAATGTACGCAAATAGAAAAAAAAGCTATATAGAGGATAATGCGCATTTTGAAAGTACCACAACCACATTGTATAACGTACCATTGACAGGCGCCCATTTTATCTGCTCGTTGGCTTATGATGTGCTGCAATTTACAGAATAATGATCTTTTAACTGCACGTTTTCACAGGGGACCGGTCGATGAAATCTTCCATTCATGCAGATCTGGATGCGTTCCACTCTGGGTTCCAGGCCTGTGCCAAAGAGGTCCTGCAGTACCTGAGTCAGTTTGAGAACTGGACGACAAGAGAGCAGAGGTGCGCGCAGCTGATCAACCACCTTCACAAGGTGCTGGCGCAGTTCCAGTCCGGCGCGCCGCCGCTCCAGCAGCAGCAGCAGCTACCCGCCGGGGACGCACAGGACGGGCAGAAAGCCGACAGCCAAGCTAATTGTGTCCCGGTCATCCAGAGGACCCAAGGTGGGGAGCTCAACGAGAATGACACAGACACGGACAGTGGATACGGGGGCGAAGCCGAAAAGAGCGACGTCAAAGATAAAGAATGTGAGCGCAATAAGGCGCTGGGACCGAAGGCCGTGAAGATCAAGCAAGAGTTCGGAGACGACCGCGCTGCCAAAAAAACAAAGATGAACTGGCCTGGGAACGGGTTAGGGGGCACAGACCCCACGAGGCCCGATCTGGCGTTTATGAACTCTCTGATGGGAATAAGCGGTGTGGGACAGCAGACACCCATTTGCATGCCTTTCTACTTCATCAACCCCTCGGCCGCGGCGAATTATATGCCTTTTTTCGACAAAAGCAACATTGAAAAGTACGTGTACCCCGCGGCGGCCGCCCTGGCGTCCCCTTTCCCCTGGCTATATCCCGCACACGCGTCAGCGGCGGCGGCCGCAGCGGCTGCTGCCGCTTTCCCTGGCTTGTCTGTGCACGTTGGAGCCTCTGCTCAGTCCAAGGACTTCCACAGTCCAGACAGCGACGAGTCACGCGAGGCTGAGTTGGGTTCACCAGAGGAGCGCGCGGATAGTCCCGCGAGTGACTACGGGGAGGAGGATGACGTAGCGGAAACGTCCCAAGAGAGCAAGAACAGTCCTCATGATCAGTTTGCTGCTTGTCAAACGAGCTAATTTCTTTGTCCGTCTTACCTTTCCGTGCATTCTGCTGAGGAGTTTATGTATTTCCTTTTTTAAAGTTAGGCTACAAAACGAGGTTTCACAGAAGAGTTTCTCATGTACAATATATTGGCTAAACAGGGGACAGTTGTGACTGAGTGTGCCTTTTGCACTGATGCTAGATTAAGTCAAACTAAATGATTATCGACAATGATTGAAACAAATACACGGCAGTGTTGTGCTGGAGTTAGTTTTTTATCCTCTTTGATAAAATATTTTGAAGTGGCAGCATTGGTGCCAAACCTTTGAGTACTACAACAGTGCGCAATATCCCAATCAGAGTGTCTCTTTGGATGTATGAAGTTGCAACTGACCTCTGCCAAGGTTATTATGACTGACTCTGACTGTACATATTATTACCTGGAAGACAGTCTGATTCATTAACATGTAAATGAGGCTATAAAAGTGCCCCCGGAAGTGGAACGCCCCCAGTACCTCATCCTCAACTTTGCATGGGGTAGGCTGAATGGGAGGCACATGACTGTCCCTCCTGAGAAGAAATTAATGGTATCTCCATCATTAACAATACATACAAAGAACAGCTACTTTACACATAATAAAGATAATAAATGGCGAATTATGGGAAAGGTATTATGCCTGGTTGCCCTCAACTCATTCGACACATTTACAGAGTATACTCTGGTTTCATTTACTTGTTTGTTCTTGTGAGGAAAGAAAAAAAAACAATCATTCAGAATAATGAAAAGAAGAAACCCTTCATTCACAAGGGGCTCCTTGACCTGATATTGTACGTCCCCTGAATGAGGCATTTCAACACCGAGATGCGGTGACCTCCTGTTCCTCCAAGAAACATTGTAGGATAGCACCTTATAGATCTTTGATATTGAATGTACCTGTATTTTCCCAGCTGTTAAAGTTTGTATGTAGGATGATCTTTACTCTTTGAGGCGTAAAGTGCACTTTTTCTGCTCTTACTCTCCGAAACAGTCACCTCATAATTTTGAGAGTCAATCACTGTAGTGATATTAGAACCTTTTTATTGTGTTGAGTTGTCTTGAAATAATAATAAAAAAGATGATTTCATAAAAAAAGAGGGCAGAGATACCACATGCTTTGTGATGATTTCATGCAGTAAAGTGGTCATTAAGTCATTTGCCTGATTTGACAAAACACTACTTATTTCTGGCTCTTTCAAAGCTAAATGATTCAAATCATAATCAGATTTGAAAACCCTGCACCCCATGACACACCAGACTATCCCAGATTCTGTGATATATGCTATGATTATGTAAAACCTTGCTTTTCAAATATTTTACAAAGCTGCGCTCAAGTGACCATCACTTGATCATTGGCGTTTTAGGAACTTTTAACTTTATCTTGGTCTGTTTTCTATGAGATTAATTCCTGCAAGTATAGTTATATTCAGCTTTTTTTTAAGTTTCACATGTGACCGAATAAACAGATGATTTTCATTGCATTTTGCATACATGACATTGCTTTTGTAGTTTACTTCAGCTGGTTTTGCCTCCAATCTGTTATCAACTGTTATATAAAGTGGCATGTGTGTCTGTAAATATTTTTTTGTGAATATACCATAAAGTATACATGTTTATGTCAATGTTGTAAAAGTCTATGGATTTTTTTTAAGATTTAACTGAGCAACTGTTGCACATTTTGTTAATGCTTTACACATATGCTGTTATAAATTATTGCTGATGAGTTGTAAAATAAATATCAAAACTAAATCTGCAGGCGTCTTCTTTTTTTAATTTATTTTTTACCACTTATGTTCGTGCCAACAGTCTAACAGGTTAGCAAATGCAAGACAAGTTCAGTGAGTATTTTTTACACTGTTCCAACAAATGCCTACGTATGTAATGTTTGGGTCATATGAAACAATACACACTCTAAGACACCAAGTAATGCATGCACAGGACAACACTTTACAGTTTTATGAATAAACAATAGTGAAAGTTCAGTGGATGCATTGTTACTAAGACTCTAATCAGCTGACAGGTCACAGCAGAGGAATGTACAGTGTACAGTAAGCTACGGCTTTAAACACATGTCATGTGATGATGAAGTGAGATTACACTCAGTCTGTACAGGCTGATGAAAAACAAGGGGCCTCCTCCCAACTTGTCAGAGGCTTTAAGACGGATCAGATCCAGACTTTGTTGTTCCCATTAACCAATTTAGAGCAATATAATTTAATCCTTATGCATAATTTCAACAGCCTTACAATGTAAGTGTCTGACTTTATGCCTTCTAGTGATCTTGGCAACAATGAAGTCCAATTACTGCCAACTAATGCATTTCAAGGGTTAGAAAGAACATGCATGTTGCCTTAGGTTGTTGATCCTTTTTCAATAAGTTACATGTTGTGATGCCACAACTCTCCTCATTTTATTTAGTATTCCTTTTTCTTCTGTTTACAAACTTCATTATGTCTGTCAGTATATTCGCTAATCTTTGAAAGTTGAAGCAAATGCATTCATGCCTTTTTTTTACCAGACACCCTTCATTAATAAACCACCTATCAATCAAAGTAGCATTGTTTAATTGTATTAATATACATTTTATACACTGACAACATTTCCTATCATTTCAGGCTTCTCTCATAATTCTCTCCCAGCCATGTTGTGCCAATGTCTCCAACAATACTGAGTAAATGTCTCCATCTACTGGCAGAAAGTTTGAAAAACATGTGGAGCATCTACTGTAGGATACAGTGCAAGTTCCTCATTTGCATCCACTGGCAAAGAGTTATTTGTGACACATTTCATTTTTTCAGATGGTTTATTGAATCATGCAATTCATGTTATATCAGCAGCCAGTTACATCCAGACATGTGTCAACGCTTTGCAGTATATTAAGGCAGGGAAAAATAAAAACAGGTTATGTACAGTCGACATCTTAAGAGTTTTCAACAGACATGGTTGTAAACAGTGACTACAGATACGTCTCATCCCCGGGTGTAAAAAGCACACAAGTGGTTTCTTAAAGGGAAAATCCGCTCCAATATATAGACTACCATAGACTAATAATTTGACCTCCTTTAACTAAAAAGCAGAGAGACACACTGGTGTGATGATGTACTTTGTTGTGTTTTTTGTGGGTGGACTTCTCTTCTGTATCACACTTGTTTATTCCTGTGTGACAGTGCTAATATAAACTGGTGAATAAAGTATAGAGTATGTGTTGCATGATGAAATAAATCAGAATAAATGTGAATGCATTTTACAGCATATAGTATTATGGTGGACAATAATACAGTAGCAGAGTGGAACGCCCTATAGATATTGTTCTTTCCATTGCCATTTCTACAAAATACTGACAGATAAAACATAGTTTCCTCTTTGAAGCTGTGGCATTGCCATTTATCTCTGTGCAGCAATGTGGCACTAATACATCTAGTAACAGCTGATCTAAACTGACTACGATCGTTGCTTCAATGGGTCTACTAAAGCTTTACTGTACATTATTTGAATACACCCAACTGTGGAATGAATATAAGGCACTTTGATGTGATTAGCAGCTGAACATCGGCCTAAGAGGGGCTTTATACCTTGGCTATTCTGACACACACACACACACACACACACACACACACACACACAGAAAGAAACAAGCATAATAGATTTGGCAAAAATATACTTTGTCGTCATCTCAACAACAAAAATCAGTTTAAGAGGGTAATTTACACTGTCTCAGTATGCAGGTATTACTGCAGGAAGGAGGGCACTGCATTTTTATAACTTTGTAATAAAATATAATAATTCACTAAATAAAGCTGTAAAGTAAGAAAACATTTACAGTAAGCAATCATTTTGGTACATACACACAGGAACATTCTTCAGTAACAAAACTATTACCATTTGTGCATAGTTGTAACATGAACAGAGAGTCAGAGCAACAGAAATACATTTGGATATGCAAAACAATAGATTCTAGACAGGTTTACTATAGTAGACACACGTGGATCCTTCATTACTTATACAAGAACCAGGCGTCATGCCAGCTAAAACATATTCACTACAGAAATTACATATGATTTTAGAGATATATTTAATGAATTCACATCCCAAGATTCTCAGGATTATTATTTAAAAGGCAATAGTTTTGAATCATGATGCTAGTGAGAAAACAATACAAATCATTCAGCAGTTACTAAAGTACATTAAGTGGATATGTTTATAAAGGAAGTCCACAACAGCCTGATGTTGAGAAAGTCCTAATATCTCCAGAGACTGTGCACCATGGACTTGTTGCTGCTGCTGCTGTGTTTTTCTGTGTCCTTCCTTCCAACCATCTTTCATTCCCACCAAGTGCCCACGGCTTGCATTTCAAGATCAACATTGTTCCTTCACTTTTTGAGTCTTCACACTCGAGGTTGCCTTCAGGTGATTGAGACAACAGTGCATAGTAGTGTGCTACTGAGGTATCCTGTACAAAGATATCCACTTACAAATGTGTTCTGAGGTGAAATGGCCTCTGGAAAGGAGACAGCTCACTCTACGTGTGAGCTGTCTCACACGTAGATCCCTTCTGGATTCAGGCCGGAAGTGAGAGGGTTGTGGAGGATCCGGAGGTGACTGGACATAGGGTGTGACGACACCGGACGCTTCAGGGAGCCAGAAAGGGGAACTAAATCTTAGAAATAATAAATCATATGAAGAGAAAATTAAAACACACAACCTATTTAAAAGATTATTTCAAAAGGTTTGTTGCTAAAGATATATAGTCGCATTTTCAAAAGAAACAACAACAAAGTCCTGTGGACGCTACATGATAGCTCTGCTGTGGTGCCACCAGGGGGCAGTACCGAGCCATGCAGAGAATCAGCAGATGCAGTGAATTTTATGGCCAGCCACAAAAGCCCTTGCTGATTTTACACACATGAATCGGAAGGTTACTGCAAGGACACGATCACTCAATTCATTGCGTTTCATAATTGAAATCCATCACTGTTAAGTTTAATAACGAGACCCACTGCGATAAATTATGCAATCACAAAGTATATGTCATGCAATCACAAAAATAAAATAAAAATGGTCTCTTTGGTGAGGTGACACATTCCAGTTAAGATTGTGTTAGCTGTGTAACAGATTTGAACCAAAATCAAATCAAGTGTGTGTAAACTTTTAACCATCACTGGCACTACTACCACTTCTCCATGTTTCACACAACCATGCAATCCATTTAAGAGGAGACTGGATGGATTTGTTTTTTCCTCACAGATTTAAGTTCAGCATGAAATCCCATATGCAGCATTTACAGACACAATTATGACTTTTTATTCCTTAACATGCGATTTTAAGATATTGGGCATGTGGAATACAACATAATTCATAGGTATTGTGGGAGGTTTAACTTAATATTTATGGGTGTACATTTTCATGTATACATTAATTTATGCGCTTGTAGGCTTGTTTTTTTAAAGTTTGTACATGTTGTACAAAAGTGTCCCTTGATAAACTTTGTTTTGCAAGTTGGATATGCAGCTCTTAATGGTTGTGTACATAGTAGCAACACATAATGCACCGCTCAAGTCTGACCTCAAACTTTCTCCTGAAAGTCAGTCTTAATTACTATTACTCACTAATTATGTTATTGCTACTATATAATTGTGAAGTTTGAAATAACCAGCTGGTGACAGTTATCCCATGATTCAGTGTTTCTTAGTTTCTGTGTGCGATCTCTGCTCGTCTGCTGTAGACAGCGCTTTGGTCCAAAGAGCCCATCACAGAAACTGCTGCGCATGTGATAGAGTGACAGCGTGATTGAAGAATTGAGGGTTAGACGGAGAACGTAGGTGAATGAATGACGGCAGGTCTGCCTGTATCCAGGCAGCTGTTGGCATGGAGACTATAATTGCCACTGGAGTAGGTAAAAACTAAAACTGTTCTCTCCACTACCCACTCCCCATTTACTCTATCACAATCTCTCACACATTCTCACACCTGAACACTAAGCTGAGTCATTTTCTCTCAGCAGGCTGTAGAAAAACAAGAATGCATAGACGGCAGAGAATGACTTTACTAACTCACTTCATAAAACTTTAATAAAAAATAAGTTTCATCAATCTGAAAAGGTAACCAGAATGCAGAATTAGACAGCACGCACTTTACCATACAATTAAGTTGCCATGCTTATCTCGGGTCAGACTAGTTTAGATCAGTTCAGCCTCGATTGTACACCCTAACAGACGCGTACACGGACTACTGCGGACATCGCGGTCTGGACAGTACGTCCGCACAGAGCCTACGCTACGCAGCCCTGACTGGACCCTTGTATAAACATGGACGAACAAGTATAACTTTGGTGAAGCTTATCTGGCCCCAATGCCACAGACTACACACTGTATCTACAAGGTCAGTTTCCTACTTTCTCACTCAGTCATTTAAAATCAAGAGCAAGTTATGCTGAGGCATACAGTACATTACACTATGTGTGACTGTACTCCTGTACTTTAAACATGTCCTGTGGCACGAGTTAAATTTTTAACTCCAATATTCCTCAAGAGAACAAAAGTCCACCCATTGAATGTTTATAAGAAAACGATATTACCTATGCCATGACTGCTGTGAGTACTTTCATCCTCACTGGGTTCAGCAGGCAGCACCGTGACCTTGGTGCCGGTCTGCTTAATGAACTGCTGCAGGTTAACCTGCCTCAGCTCCTTAGTCAGCTGTTCCAGCTCGTGCTGCATATCCTTCAAAGAAACAGCAGGAGAAGAGTCAAACATGAGCGTTACCAACTATACAGATTATACGTATGAGCGCGCGTTACAGTATTATGATGTTCAGACACTGGGTGGCAATGTTCATTTAAATCTCCAAGTCCTTTATAATAATATGAATAACTTGATTTATATAACACAAACAGAGTTCAAAGTGCTTTGCAAGACAAAGCCAGGCAATAAAACAAAAAGCTTCACAGTGAGGCCCAACAAAGCAAGACAAACTAAGGTCCCATTTAAACCCTGATAAAACAGTACATTAGATGAAACAATAAAACGATACGATGAGAACAAACTTTGTCAATCTCAGTTAAATTTACATTAAAGTGACATTGCTTAGGACAATTTATACAATTTCAGACAGCTCCCTCTGTAGTCACAGATGGCTTCATATAACTATTTTTACATATGCAGTAGTACTCCCAAAGACCTGTAAACTTTGAAGTGTAAAAAAAACCTGGCATGGATTCAGCATCACTGTGAGGGACGATTCAGGTGGACAGATGCTGAAATGCATTCTTACTGATGGATGGTCTTTATCAACCTGCAGCACTATTTTGTTTATGTGAAAAATAAGTACTTGAATGAGTGCATACGTCTTACCTGCAGTTTCTTGGTGCTTTGTCCAAGAGACCTGTCCACTGCTCTGCAGCTGCTCTCCAGCTGGACAGCCTGTCTCTCCTGGACTTTCAGCTCTGCTTTGGCTCTGAGCGCCTGAGACCGAGCCTCTGCCTCACTGACCCACTGGGTCTCCTGCCGCTGCCTCTGCAGCCGCTCCTCTTCCAGGCCGGCCTCAACACTCTGGTGGGGCAGGGTTAAACAGATAAGGAAAAAAGAGGCAAGGCACTGACTATAATATATAAACATCCCTAGAACGACTGGTTGAAGATAAACAACTATGTTGAAATTTAACCAAATTCTTATTCTTGATTTGTAGCTGGTTAATTTAATATTTCCCCACAAGTTGCTACTAAAATACAGGATTTATATATTCAATATCTCCCCACACATAGCACACCTGTACCATTGACATCTTTTCTTCAATCTCCACTTCACAGCCCTGCAGGCGTCCACTTAGTTCCTGCAGTCTTTCCTCCAGCTGTCTCTCACTCTCGAGCTCAATCTGCAGCTCAGTGGCCCAAAACTCTTCCTCTTCCATCTCCACGTCATTCTTCCTCAGATGCTTCTCCAACCTCAGGATCTCCTCTATCAGCCCTCCTCCACCACCTGGCTCCCCAATGCACCCTCCACCTCGCTCCCCTCGGCCTTCAGCCCATGCCTGGAGCTCAGCCTCATAGGCCTCCAGCTTTTTCTCCAGCACGTTGAGAGTCTCTCTCTGTAGACCGACCAGTCGGACCAGATCTTCCATGCGACAGGCCCACAGGCCAGGCGATGCAGTCCCGATGGTTGGTCTTACATGGTGGTGATTCCCACCATTTCCCAGGAGGAGTCTTCGTTTTGCCTCGGCCTCGCCGATTCGGCCTCCGCTCAATATCTCCCTGAGGCCTCTGGGTGCACCGGTGAAGGTCAGAGACTTACGCCGCGGTTCACGGCGGCGGAGGGAGCGATCATTGGGATATCGAAGCTTTGCGAGGGGAGGTAGGCTCTGCCGGTGCAGCCCACGTTCAGGCCCCCTGAGAGGGGGTCCTTCTGAGGGAGGTCGTTCAGTCAAGGAGGGGCCCGTTCGATGCAGGATCAGCTGGACATCCCCAGCATACTGGCCCCAGGTGTTCAGAGAAGCCACAGGGCTCTCGTGAGGGGCTAGGTGGCGCTCTGTGTCACGCCATTTTTCTACCAGAGTGTATCTCCCAGTGCGACCTGTAAAAAACATAAATTGTAACAAATTCTTATGTTGGTAGATGGTTATGCCAAGTTGCAAGGATTATTACTTTCATCTGAAGCTGCTAAACGCTAATTTGACCTCTAAAGTGGTAACAGATTGCAAAACAAACTTACTGAAATGCAACCATGATATACTGGAATCTTATCTAGCTGTAAAGATAACATTTTAGCAAAAATGTCTTACACATTGAACAGACACAGAGCAACATTGTAATCCTGACGGAGTCATGTTTCTGGTCACCTAACATTTGAAACACTCAACATTTCAACCAGTTTGTCCGAGTGTGGCTTCTGACAACAGCTCAGTGTCTTTATAAAAGGGAGATAAGAGCCTTAAGTCTCAACCATGCCATAAAAATGCAAGCTGGAAAACAGTGGCTTCAGCACCACAAGCAACCTTTTCACATTACATAAGATGTCATGTTTATAAGGAATAAACTGCTTAGAGCAGTTTAGAGGAAACCTAAACACAACACGTAGCGTGTATACAGAAACACTTGTAAAATGGCAAAGTTCTAAATCAATATTGATGTCTGATCACTTAAAATGGTTTATACATTTCTAATGTAAAAAAATGATGCAGTGGAGGGGGCTCAGAAGTGCTGCTTTCTCAGTTTGGCAGGAGACTGAGAGATGAGTCAGACTTTCCCTCCTCCTCCCCTGCTCTTTGTGAGCAGTGATGTCAATACAGCCTGCTGAAGTGCCCCCGTTCCTGGAGGAGCCATATGGGAAAGGGGGTGCTGAGATCCAAGAAAGTTTACCAATAAAGCCTCTAACTATGACCAACTGTATCGTAGCGTGTGTGTAGGCAAAGAGACTCAAATACTACAAAAATTTAACAAATGGCAATTTTACATTTTTGGTGAGCTTTACACTCAGATTACAGTTGTGGGTTATAAACAGACTACTTTTTAGTTCTGCACCTTCAAAGTGTAAAGAAAACTGTAAAGGTTTACCAGAATACCATGAAAGTGAATTCCATGTTAACTAACAAAGAAAATTAAAATGTTTGGATTAGCACTTAGTGATCTATCTTGTAAGACCATAGCTTAGGTACACAGTCAGATCAACCTGTAACCAACGGGAAGCAGATTGTGTCCATGCTGGAAAGGCAGCACACAGAAGCTAGGGTTAGCAACAGGAGCTATGCTCTGGTTAGAGTATGCCAACAGCCTATATTGTCTTTTCTAACAAAATACATTGCCGGATTTCACCAGCACCTCATGAGTGTGATGTGGAGAAGCAGCTCAACAGAACTATACATCACTATGTGACAAAAGTGGCTTTGTATCAGGAATTCAGCAATGCAGATGCGGAAGTTGTCATGTAATGTTCCTGGCAAAACCACCACCCCATTGTCATCTAATACAATGGTTATCAACTAGTCTGGCTCTGGGACCCACCATCACCCCTGGATGACAAGCTGCGACCCAAATCGAGGAACATTCTCAACTTCTCAAATGTATTTAATGAAAAGATGGTGCAGTTTGAACCTGAGATAGTAGAGAATATGTATGCCAACACAAAAACAAGTTTAATGATAAACCCAAACGACCAGCTGGTGGCGATGCTAGAGAGGGAACTCTTCCCTTTTACACTCAATTAGCTACATTTGAATTAAAAACCCAAAAGTGCATCTTCAGGACACAAGGTTTTACAACATACATAAATATTCTGAATCTTTTAAATCAAAAAAGACTCAAGAGCTTTCATGTACAAACAAAAAAGTCCAACAACTAAGAAGTAGTTTGTGAATGTAATATTCAGTAGGCTGTTTAATTTAATTATCCTAAAAACCCAGTCAACCCAAATATGCAACTCAGTAGAGATAACAGGTCTGTTTGTGTTTGTATCTCAGGTGTGGTTTTATAGTAGAAAAGTATCTACCTATGGCCTGTGCCAGAGCAATCACCACTTCTTGGCAGGTGGTTGCCTCAGTGACCCCGCAGACGACCCTCTGGACTCCATCCACCCAGACCTTGAGCTCCATGTTGGGTCAGAAGCGATGGGGCCGGTTGTGGTGTGTTTGCCCCGACATTATTGAAGGCTCCAGTGGTGCAGGGCAGCTGAAGCCCCTCTGGCTACTTCACTGGGGAGGAAACACAGGAAAACAGGAAGCGGTTAGTCAGGATGTGCTCAAGGCCACAGTTATAATCTTCAGTTGCCTTAAAGGATAAAGTCTTAACAGACACACAGAAATGCAGACAGTTCCACTTGTGGTATTGCTTCTACACACGCAGTCAAATAAGCAGAAAATACAAGGGAGAGACCAACTATTTTAGCAGTGGCTTATGGTAAAAGGATAGTCTAGTTCAGAATGGACCTGTACAGCCAGGCATGCCAGGACCAGCTGGCCATAACGCGCCTGTTTTGTTCTTCTCTATGAATAGGTACATGTCTGTTAGGGGTGCAGGAAGAGGCTGCCAGCACATTCCCAAGCCCAGTTCCTGCTTTTGTACAATGAATTACATAAAACAGCAAAGACAGAGCAGGAAGATTGACTCAGTGACACAAAGAGGACAGGAACAGAGAGTGAAACAGAGAAGGGATTAAAATATAATTAAAAAGGAAAAAGGGAGAGCCAGATTAATCATAACTTCCCAAGAGGGAGTAGAGTAGGGTTTTATATTTGATGTCACAGGTGTGTTCAGTGCTCTGTAACATATGTAATATAGTTATGTCCTTTATTCCTTACTGAGTTATTAGAAGAGCAGTTAATACTATGCTACAAGTACAACATTAACAACATATTAGAGATGCACTTTCTTCATAAAGCTTGTGTGATGTGATAAGCTACTGACTGATTGACTGCATTATAAAGATTCACAGAATCAGCTGGTAGATAGATAGATAGATAGATAGAAAATTGTTTCATTATCAGATTCACAAAGAATATATTAAAAAGGTGTTGAACAACTACTGACATAACACAGTATATGAAATACCCATTAAGGGTGAGAGATCCTTCAAGATGTTCTTTAAGGGTAACTGAGAAAGAATGAATGGCATTTCCCCAGATCTGTATCACTCTCCATGGATCTAACCTTCACTGCACCTACACTAGTGTGTCAAAAGGTCCTTTTGTTCACCAACCCCCCACCAATTACTCCTCCCCCAGCCCACGTAGTCCTTATCCACATCCACAAAGTCATCCACACCAGCCTGTCCTATGCACCACAAATTGCTTTTCTGACTATAGTAAAGACATAGGAAGTGCTGCAAGGTAACATTTGTAGAGTTAGAAGAAGAGATGAAGCTGCAACTAATGATTCTTTTTACTATTGATTATTATATCTTTATTTTCAGTTGATTGATGAATTGTTTACTTTTTTCTTTTCTTATTTCAAAAATTCCCATTCAGGGTGACATCGCCAAATTGCTTGTTTGGCCGGACAAACAACAGTCCAAAATCCCAAAGTGTTACATAAAGCAGCAACTCCTCACATTTGAGAAAGTTAAAACAGCATGTTTGCTTGTAAAATGACCAGGATCATTATCAAATTAATAAAGTTTATAAACTAACAAACAAAATAAAACCTCAGGTAGGTATAAAAAAAATGTATAGTTGTAGATGCAAGTGTGTGTTAAATGTAAATGTACTGTATGGGTCTCAACTAGTTTGAATCCAATACATTCAATATCTGTGTGTTTGTATGCATGTCACCTTTGTCTGCGGCCTGGACTCTTGATCACTCTTTTCTTGGCGTATTCACACTAGTTGGAAAGCGCTTTTGTCTTCATCCTTCTGCCCTTAAATGGCATTAGGGGCAGAAGGATGGAGAGGAACAGGAAAATAGTCACACACACACATGCTGCAACAAAAAAATCAAAAAAAAAAATCGGCAGGGACCCAAAACACTGTCACCATTTTCTTTAACCCTTTTTACAGCGGGATGTGGAAACAGTAATAGAGACTTGAGTGGGTCTTGATGAAAAGCAGGCATAGTGGATCAGCCAGGGAGGCGATTTGGATATACTGGAGGGGGAAGGGGAAGGTGCTTAAGAATCCTACAGTATAAAAAACACTGAGTCAGATGGATTTACAAGGACCACAGCATAAATGGTTTTCCTCTCCCCCCTCCCTCCACACAGAAGAGACAACTATTCAAACAAAACACTGCATTTCATGTGCAGTAAAGACAAATAAACTGGCTGATTCGATACCTCTTTTTTGCGCAAGCTCAACAAGACTCAGCGGGGCATTTATAAATGTCACTTGCTCTGGTCCAGATTCGTGGCATTTCTATTCGTTAACATTAACACAGAAAACCCAACTGACGATGCAGGCACAGCGGTGTGGGGCAGAGTGCCATCCTGAGCTCTGCAAGCTCCACTCCTCTGGCCCGTCAAAGCCACAGCCTGGGGAGATGCCCGCTCCCTGATCTGTGCAGCTCATCTTATGCCAGAGAGGCATTTCATGAGACAGAGGAGGGCTTACATTCCTGTGAATTCTATTAAAGCTCAGTTGAGAGTCGATCAAATGCAGCAAAAACATCAAACTCCTCATGACTCCAGAGCATGTTTGTTTCAGTCTTGTAATGGTTCAGTAGTGTTGACTCAGATCAGTGAGGTGTGTGAGCAGCATTGAGCAGCCTGCCCGCTCGGCTGCTGATGACAATTCTCCAGGCCTACAGGAGCCCACTGAGCTGGCAGGAAAAGGCCTCCAACTGGCTGCTGGTGTAAACAACCTACCATATGCTAATGTGGGTGTTCCATCACGACCACTACACTGCTGCAACAGGCACAATGAAGCAATACTGTAGGAGTTGTAGGAGCTTCTTTTGGGGATTTACAGTATGTCTGGCATCACAAAGTGCCTCGTGCAGTTTAGCAAATTGCTGAACAAGGGGGTATTTGAGGAAAACAAAATGGGCATTCAACACAAAGGCTGAGCTCAACTCAGGAGAAAGCCTGCAGGGCAGCAATGGAACCTCGTTGAGCAAAATCCCGGGAAAACACCAACGTTCCAAGTATTACCTTTTGCAAACTTGTTCCTATTCTATTGTTGCTGGCCATTGTTCACTCATGAATTGCAATTGAAAGAATATATATATATATATATATATATATATATATATATATATATATATATATATATATATATATATATATATATATATATATATATATTTAATTGGCTAATTAAAACAAGTAACTAATTCATTTGAGAAGGTTTCTGACATGCAACCCTCCCCCCACACTGACGTTAATTAAAGACAATGGGATACTTCTTGCAGACCGAAGAGACAGCAGTCTGTTTTAGTACTTAAACCTCCTTGCTTATTGCCAACCAAACTTTAATTCAAATTGCACTCCCTGTAGAGCAACATGCAATTAATAGAAATTTATACTTTGCTGTAATTGGTAACAGATCAGTTGTGGAATACATCTCTGTGAGCCACCAAAGACAGATGCTGGTTTATTGCGGAGGCACTGGTGGTAAATCGGTTGGAACCAACAGGATAAATGTATTTCCTGGCTTTCAATTCCTCTAGATTGTCATCAAGTGCTAAATCCCGGTATAATCACGATACCTAAGACAAATTGGGGAGGCAACAGTATAACATAAATGTAAGACACTGTGGCAAGATGGGACCTCTGTGGTTAAAGGCTAGGGTCTCGCAGTGTGATCCAGAGAAAGAAGCTCTTTGTCATTATCCGTTTGCCAGTGTGGAGTGTGTACTATAAGACATTATAGAGTAGGGCCAAGACTGTTGCAGGAGACAGGCCTTGATCCTGGAGAGTGGAAACTGATAACATCCAGGGTATGCATTCCTGGGCTATGAGAATGCAACGGGCCATGACTAAGAGACAAGAAAGCTATGCGTCTGTCCGCTCTGCGATCTTGATGGCGATGCAACCGGCCGCAGCTATGCAATGACACTTCAACACACTGCATTCAAACTAAAGTGAGTTTAACCTGGATGAATATTAAAAGCTTGAGTTTGTAACATTCTGAACAATTGAAAACCTTAAGTGGACATATCTGAAAAACAAAAATAGACATAGATCGGTTTATAGAGGTTCTTCATTCTTGTCTGAAATTTTCTAAAAGGACGTGTTGTGGCCCCACTACCTAAAGCACCAAAACCCCACGATATACACAAAGACGGAGACATTGCTCAGCACTTCCTCATAATCTTTAGCTCCAACTCAAAATGTTTCCTCAAGCTCCAATCTGAAAGCCCGGGTGTTTGGGATT
Organism: Taurulus bubalis; assembly: GCF_910589615.1. NCBI lineage: Eukaryota > Metazoa > Chordata > Actinopteri > Perciformes > Cottidae > Taurulus > Taurulus bubalis. Next base: position 12,362,907 of record NC_136597.1, on the reverse strand, counting down.
AAACCCATATCCAGTCGCTTTGCAAGCAACACCCACAGCTCCTGAGAGGTCTCCAGTGGCCCCTGCCCTGGAGCAAGCCTGCTTCTTTCTCCCTGTGCCTGGCTGATATTAAACTATTAGGCGCTGGAGCAGCCTCCCCCATTTGGGAGGTCAGTGCTGGCAGAATCATGAACATCTGGAAGGCACGTTCGGCCAGCAATAATGCTGCCTTTGTTCCCTTGCCATATTCACTGCTCACTAGCCAGCTTTGAAGAGCCAGCCGGGCAGGCAGCAGGCTCCTTCATGGGGCAACAGGGGGCCTCGAGCCAAGGTTTACATGTTCCAGTGGTTTGCAAAACATCATCTGGTGCTAAATCACACTCTTGCATACACACATTTATAGAACTGAAATGGTTTTACAGCAGCAGCTGAAACTTTTTTGTCCAGTCTCTAGGTACGTCTTTGCAGCCTGGTCTAAAGCTATCCTCTTAGATCAGAAGTGTAAGATATAAAACCTTGACTGAGTGCCACAACTCCACAGGTTGGCTCTGCTACACCCGTTAAGCACTGGAACTTCACGTAGAATAAGTGATTTTAAACTACATTATGTTATGATTACTGATGTGTGGACATTTTTTGAAACCAGGAGAGCTCGTAATATTTACAGAAGATGTTGAACCTTATGAGAGACAGCAATGTGTGAAGGTCAAGGCAACATTAAGCAACATTGTTAAGTGAAGGTTTCACATCTAAGCATGCTCATAACTACAACAGGCCTACTACAAGATGATAAAGTCCGAATCATCCTTGAACTAATCTTAAACTTCTCCCCATCAGATACAGACAACATTCACAGCAGTATTCGCTTGATATCTCGGCATCTAACATCCTGGAAGACATCACGCATTAGCATCTTTGAGCATTAAGTGCCAACGCACCTCTGGCTCATATTGTTGGTGTTGAGGCTGGAGAAATGGCGATAATGGGCTGTTGTGGGCTCAGAGAGTAGCCTAACTATTCTACTACATAAATGTTTCCGTTATCTCAGCCTCACAAGTACAGCAGGACCCGCTGCAGCACATTTAGCTATTATTAGGTCTGTGTAATGGTCTTACCTTTAAAGCGCAAATAGGATTCACCTCAGTGTTCCCGAGCCGAAATTGAAGTTTAGGCGGAAAACACAGGTAAAGGCTTCAATTCCGCTAAATGTGTCCTTCTTCACCATTGCCCAGTAAATCACTTCCAGAGAACTGCGACAAAGTACCGTTTGGCTGCCAGACAAAATAACTCAACATAAAGCTGCGGACGCTTCGAAAAATAGATAATTGACGCTATACGGTCCTACATCCGAAAGTTTGTGTCTGTCCCCTCTGTGCGTCAGTCTTTTGCGGTCTCGCCAATAAGCTGCGGAAAATAACCCTCTACTCGTTTCATTACTCCTGCTGGTAAATACATCGCATTGGAACTGGGACACCGCAAGGCATTGTGGACTGTTTAAAGCTGCAATACACTCTGAAGGGGAGAGGGATTGTGGGGTGAGGGGGATCCCATGATCAGAAGGTCTCATATAGGATGAAACTTAGATTTGAATAGAAGATTCAAGGATTTAAGATATTTTATTGTCATATGCACAGATAACAGACAATTACTCCGTACAATGAAAAACTTATTTTGCTACGTCCTCCATACCCACAGAATTACAATAAACTTAAGGTTAAAAAAATATAATTAGAAATAAGAGTAGAACAAAACATTGCTGTAAATGCTAATAGCATAAGAAATGTATAAAATAAGGCACACACATATGACAACAGTATTGCACAATCAGTTTCACTGTATAAGGTGCACTATGCGTTGTTACAAATATATCAAGTATAGAAATATGTATATACAACATGTATCGAGTGCTTGAGTGCTTTCTGGATGTTCTCTGGCCATCTGTTAATGAACAAGAGGTGTTGAGAGTCCTGGAGGATATAACTAAGAGTGTATACAGATTGAGTAGAAGTGGTTCATAATCTGTTTTCAGCTTAAATAAAGTTGTGCATTGCATTCTTTTAAAGGCACTGCAGAATTACAGGCTCTACAACTATACTAATGTCATATCATACAATTGCAACACATGAATTTAAAATTCAAATGACGAAAAATACTATGCAGTTGAAAAGGCAGGAGCATGTTTTAAATAATATAGGGATACCATTAAGTACGATACGATCCAAGTGAAATGGAAGAGCACACACTTTCATGATGCATGTATTGGATGGTGATATGAAATAGCCACATTTAGTAACATGTTTTTTGTTACACATCATGAAAATAAGTGATGTAAAACACACCATATTTAGACCCTACTGGACTAAAAACCAGACTTACACTAGTATAAATATATATATATATATATATATATATATATATATGTGTGTGTGTGTGTGTGTGTGTGTGTGTGTGTGTGTGTGTGTGTGTGTGTGTGTGTGTGTGTGTGTGTGTGTAAATAATTATATTCCCACCTGAAAATACTTGCATAAACTTTTTTCAAAAGATATAGATGAATTAAAACTGGAGCAGCTGATGGACCTTTGACGAGTGGAAACATACTGCCCTCTTGTGACGAATAGACTTTCCTGTTTTAAAATATGTCAGCTGGATGTGTCAAGTCTTTAAATATTTTCTTTTATCATCTATGTGGTCGGTTTATGAGCGGTGTAATCACCGCAGCAGGTTTTAGTGGTCTTTAGTCATTAAGTCTGCAGGACTATTGGCCTTGGTCAAGATCAAGATTGTATTCATTGGACAGGAAGTCTCTTCTTGTGGTTGAAATATATATTATTCAATTCACAGACGGGCATTTCATGCAAGTGAAAAAAACACTTTGATAACTGCCATTTTAATCATTCTCAAAACTGTGCCATTATAGAGCCTTTTCACGGCAGACATTTTAGCAGCAGGAAATCACAAGCCTAACTAATGACGTTAACGATGGCTATTCCTGTGGCTCACCATGCCGAAAATGAAATGCAGCCATCACTATTGTTATCTGGTACATCTTTGTCTGCTGCATACAAAAGTTACTTTTGTTAGATAAATAGTTTATCATGTATATTATATTATCTGTCAAAATAAATAATTAAATTACTCTTGCTTTTTTAGTGATTTTATACAAATACAATTCTTCTAAGGATATTCTGTGCTGGATATATATATATATATATATATATATATATATATATATATATATATATATATATATATATATATATATATATATTGACTGCTTGCAAGTTGTGTTTATCTATTGTACCAACAGGTAAACCCTCTATTCTTGTTCATGTGTTACCTGGGCCTTCAGTGGATCAGCTGTTCTATAAAATAGATATAACCTTTAATTATAAAATACAAAAATTAAATTATAAAATAGATATAACTTTGGGGTTCTGTTTAGGCCAACAGAGAAGGCTTAGCAGGACCTGATGGCCCGCCACTGCATTTATGTACATTGTATTTCACATACTGTTGCATTCTCGTTGGGCATCTCTAACAATGTGTCATGTCCTATTATTTTTATGTATTCATTGTTTTTGTTTAGCATCTAACTACACGTAGATACAGTCAGCACAGTGCATCTATTTGAGATTAAGATAAAAGACCCTCTCACAAAATAGGAATATCAATATTAAATTCCAGTCTAAAAAAATTATACAATAATACATAATCTCTGCATACAATAGGTGTTCGTTATAGCCAAAATTGTAAAAAAGTAAAATTAAAATAAAAGACATACATAAATATAATTATTTTTACAATCTGAAACATAGTTGTGGTTGTAATAGAGTCTGTACGACGTGGAGAACTGCCAGACAAGTTTAATGACCTCTAGTGTCTCTTGTCTTTTCTTCTCTTTTACACCCGTTTTATTTTCTGTATTGCTGCTGCAGGCTATTACATTTCACGGATAGTACCCAATACAAATCGTAGCATTTCATTGACTTTTAAAATAGACATTCCCTCGAAAAAAACCTCGTAGTGTAATAATTACGTATCTACTAACTGGATATAATGTAAATTAAATGTATGCTTTGCCCACAGCGGCCTTATTCCCGTTTTTTGGTTTTGAGCCATGCGTTTCTTATGCGCATCAAGTGCGCAGGAGGTAGCCTAGTGAACACTTTGGAAAACTGACAAGGGATTGCCAAATCATTTCCTTGCCTGGGAATGACGTCCCTCCAGCACAACTCAGTTATATTTAGAGCCTATATATAGTGGAGTCGCCCCCTAGGCTTTGTTGACTCTGCAGCAGGCAGCAGCAAGGGATCACGATACCGAGAGGAGACGTCCTGAAAGCGACACCATGTAACCTATATAGTTACGATATTGTTTGTGATCTTTGAAGCATAAATGTGAATCACTCTGTCTGGTTTCCAATGAGATTTCATTTGAAAAACATCGTAACGTTTGCATATAGCATACACAACTTGCACATTAACAACAGAGGCCACCAGGGTTTACATAAATATACTGTTTTAATTCAAAACCTGTACAAAACACCAATCATATATTTACAGAGAACACAAGAAAGAGTATTGTTTCCCACATTGCGACACAAAGTCGAGGGATATGACCCAAACCGGTTGAAATCTCCAGCTATGCTTTCTGGGTAAAGTGCGCCCCGGTATCCGCCCATATTCGCTAAAGGAGGCCAACCTGAGCAGCAAGGCCGGACGCTGGATCAAATGGAAAGTTCAATCGATTAATTTGCCCACTTTTTCCCTGCATGTTCGCGCTGGCTTCTGATACGAGGTAGACTGACTTAAATGCGGGCGTTTCGGTGTGAAATAGGAAATGCAGAGATCGTGTGAAACGAGAGGATTATCAGCTTGACTTGTTTGGTCGCTACTTCGGACGCGGAACTCTACTCGCTAAAAGGTAAAACAAATGGATACAATTAATGCATGTGTGTCGCTTTGAGCTTCGTTGCAACATTGTATTCACGGATTTAGTACGTGGGCCAGTTTGTCTGCCATGTAACTACTGAAAAATACCATTATAGTGGGAGTATTCGTTTTCGCTGGTAGTGCAAACTACGCCCAATTGTTAACCTAACGTCTGGCCCTGCAATGCAGACCTTTGGGCTAGCCTGTCAATGGCGGATTCAGATTCGCCACCCTTTCTCTTTGAATGAATGGTACCGAGTTAGTCCGAGCACACACGGTGCAGGCAATGCTGCATTAACGAATTACTCTTTGTATATCACATGAGGTTAGCTCACAGAGGCTAACGTCAGGTAGCGTATTTCTTGAGGCTGTGGGCGAGCTCAAATGCTAAGCTAGCAGCCTGGTTATTTAAACAGTGCTCAGAGGTTTTCTCACACAACCAAATCTGGCAAAAAAAAAACCTGCGGGCACAGACCGGTGGATTTAAATCAAATTCCTTTCGACTTTTAAGCCTGCTGCGGGTGTTGTTGCCTGCGTGGACACCACGCAGAAGCTTTTATTGAAGGAAGGGCCTGCTTTATCCTCGGTTCATTCACATTAGGTGATGAACTGGTACAAAGTAGCCTGCTATAAATTCATAGCCGCTAATTGGCGTCACGCTTTCTCTGTTGACGTTGGTCCTCACCGTGTTGGTGATTATCATGGAGTGATATTGTTTCACTCCTCTATTGGGATTAACTTGTTAATGTGTTTTAATTAAAGGCTAGCGGTATATACAGTGCCATCCAGATGGTGTTTTCACAAAGCAAACAACGACATTGACAGGGGCGGTCATATTTTCAGGAAATATTTGTTTTCTCCATTACAGCATCATAACTATCCCACAGTTTGAGGCATAACTGCAAGCTACATTCTGCATATATCAACGTATTTGAATAATGAATTAACTTATTATTGGACCTTAAACAATCGGTATCCTCCATTACGTCCCAGTTAGTCGCTGCCAAGACTTTACTACACATGAACTGTGACATTCAGTCATTCAACGCCACCTGCACTGCCTAATGCCATGATACGTTATGATAGTTCAACAGGCATCGCAAGCATGAGGCCGACAACTTTCAAGTGTTTCTGAAAGGGTCTGTCACATTGTCAGTTGGCTTATCTGTTTATGCAACGATAAGATGGTTTCTTAATGCACTGAACAGCCTTGCTGAATATGTGTAAATCACAGGTGGTTTTGGGCAGACTATCTCTTATACAGAAAGCATTTTAGGTGTAGTAAAAGTATACCCATGTCAGCCAAATACCTATCAAACCACATTCTCGGTTTTGTTTGTATAGAAAAGGCCAATGCTATTCAGTGGAACTCCTCCCTGACTGCAGGCTGTGCAGAGCTCTGAGCAGTGTGTACTGTAACTTCTGAAAAGGCCAGCTGCCACTATTGATGGGTGCTGTACCACAAAGCCGTAAGACAGTAGAGAGCCTCTCAGTTGCTTGTCAATTTGGGACCCTTAATGTAACGTCATGGATTTCTGCCTGTGGTTAGTTTCTGTTGTGTTTCTGCCACTCAGAAAATACCACTGAATGTGTTGCTGGATCCAGGCATTTTATTGTGTATTCATAACTATATATATTTATTTTTACTTCAGCACCTGATAATCTGTAACATAGAAACAGTTTTAAGGGATTTGCTTGTGATGATCTCTATATGGCAACATTTCTGGAATTTAGTAGCAGTTTCAGTGTTTATATTCCCTTAGTTCCACATAATCTCTTGCACATAAACTTTAATATTCTGTGTGTTGTGGTCGTTTCTTCTGCAAGCTTCTTGTGGAATTTTTAGATGGGCATTTTCTAAATGAAAAGCAAAATAAACACTGCCATGAAATCTATTTTCCAGTGAATCGGCAGTGTTATTAAAATACTTTTTTTTTTTCCCACACAAGGCGGTATTAGTTACACTCTGGAAGTTGTGTTGATACATCAACGGTTTGCCAGTCCGGAGGATGCAGATTTCCCAGTGAGCTGGTAGCTTGTCAGACAGAAATGAAGAGCAGCAAATAGATTTAATTGCCAAAATATTTTTAACCTACTACTTGAGTTTAATTTCACCATCCATAACATAACATCTTAGTGCAGAGAGGTTTACACATCCGAGTAATTCACTTTTACACTTTTGATTTGAGGGTGCCCCAGATGAATTGATGCTGTGCCAGATGACTGTCTGTGGAAATAATGTGATTTTTATTTTTTGGTCCCACAGGTGAATCATGACAGAATACAAGCTGGTAGTGGTGGGAGCTGGTGGCGTTGGCAAGAGCGCACTTACTATTCAGCTCATCCAGAATCATTTTGTGGATGAATATGACCCCACTATTGAGGTAATGAAACTTTATGTGTGAACGTGCTTTCTCTCTAGTTCAGTACTGTGTCTATGTTTTTCGGTATGGGGGCAGAACAACGAGAAAAACCTTGCAGTAGGTTCAAGTCCTTGAAAGACTTGAAAGAACAGGTTTTTAATAAGAACAGGTTTTTAATAAGAACAGGTTTTTAATAACTTCCCATGCATGTTAAGTAAACATAGTCTTGTGATTTAAATCCATTATTTATAGGCTGTTGCAGGTTAGATGGAGTGACCTACTACAGCTAGAAGAGGGCACACCTAAATTCAGTTCTGTGGTTTCTTTAAGGAAAATCGCATCAATACAATCATGTCATTGTTGGCCGCGTAATAATTATTGGATGCCTAGTGTAGCCTCTGGAAGAACTTAGCCAAACAAGTTCTCTCGTTCTTGGAATTTATTTTCCTTGATCACAAACAAAGTAACAAGCGCTGCAATCGCAATAGCAGGGAGTCTTCCAGTCAACACGCAGGTTGACCGTCCAAAACACACCAAACAGCCGGAAGTTCGGCTCTTTAATACACGGTTTTCCGTCATGAACATCTAACATTTAATTGACTCTAACATTTCTAAAAGGAGGAGAATCGTGTCCTCATCTTTTCTCATAAGGCTGGGAGGTGCAACGACCAGTCTGCTTCCATAATGTCAACATGCTGATAAACAGGTGTTAGTGTTGTAGTGCATAGCGTGGAACCTTGAGGAAAGTTTCTCACAGACACTTCTCCCAGACAGTATTTGTTAAACTGACTTTGCACAACCTGAACTGTCATAGACATAAGAATATCTACAGAATATAACAATTTATATTATCAGCATGATGAAGCCATTTAGACGATACAGCTTGCTTATATGTTATGTATGACTCTACATTACTTGTGATATTCATTTTTGTTCTAATCCCCAAGCCATTATTACAACTAAGGTTAATACAAAGTATGTTGAGTCTTGGAAATCTCGGCCCTAGAATTCTAATCGCTGTCTGACCTCCTCTTCAGGACTCCTACAGAAAGCAGGTCGTGATTGATGGAGAGACGTGTCTGCTGGACATCCTGGACACTGCAGGTCAGGAGGAGTACAGCGCCATGAGGGATCAGTACATGAGGACTGGAGAGGGCTTCCTCTGTGTCTTTGCCATCAACAATACCAAGTCCTTTGAAGACATTCACCATTATAGGTGAGCTAAGAGACTAAAGGTTTACAGGCTTTGGACTCGGTTTGAAGGCAGGGTTTTAATCGCAGTTAAACAAGAGGATATTTCAGGGCATCCTTGTGGCCTAGGGGTGTAAAGTGCTTATTATGTAATCACAATGTCCCTGATTTGAGTCAGTCTGGCAACCTTTATTGTATGTCATTCCCCTTCTCTCTAACCCTTAATTTCTTGCCTACTACCCATTGTCTAGAAATGGCAAAACTGCGCAGAACATTTTATACACTATTAAGATTGGAGCTAATGTCGTAATAGGTTGCAGCATTGAGCAAAAGCCAATAATGAATATATTCTGACTCTGATTATGAACTAATTCTATTTGGGCTTTTTTTCATATTGCCATTGAAGTATTGCCTCAGTTGGAATTTTAATTTAATTGTATTTCTATTGTTTCTGTCAATGTCCAGAGAACAGATTAAGCGGGTGAAGGACTCTGAGGACGTCCCAATGGTGTTGGTGGGGAACAAGTGTGACCTCCCGTCCCGGACAGTGGACACCAAGCAGGCTCAGGACTTAGCACGCAGCTACGGCATTCCCTTTATCGAGACCTCAGCCAAAACCAGACAGGTGAGAGTCCAGCTCAAGACGGCCATGTCCTCAAGACTCAAACAGTTTAACATTTCAGTTTTACTGTGGGAGTATTCAACTACGGGTTTGTGGAGAGTTGAATGCATATGGTCTCGGGGTATTGGCTTGATTGGCACAGGCGATCCTATAAACTTCACTAAGAAATCACATTTTATTCTTCCAGAGAGATTAAGCTGATAGTCATTTTGAGTGTCCTTGCAAAGTCTTGACTTTGCACTTGGATCACAAGAAAAATTAAAGTTGAGTCATGTGGTGCTGTTGATTTGTGTCACATCTAATGGTCTTTTTTATACTGTAAATCTTCTTTGGTTAATTAGATGTTTTTTTATTTATGGGTGATAATATAATGATTGCATGCAACTTTGTCTTACATACTCTATATATGAAATGACATAATTAGGGCCGTCTGCAGAGGAGCCTGAATTATAAATAATCAATAAATGTGTGTAAAGCATGAAAGGACAAACTGTCGGTAACTTCTCAGGGGTTAATGACTTACTGGTTACTGTGACTGGGTGTTCTTGGAAGATTTGCCATGTCTCATCAAAGGGTGTGTGCCGTGTGCATGGCCTTAGGTGTCTGACAGACTGACAGAGTGCTCTGTAAACACATCCTTTCCTGATCTCTCTCTGACCTGGGGTGAATCACGGCTCCTTCTGGGAAATTAATGACACACTGATTAATTTCTTACAGCTCGTTCACCTATTGCTACACAAATATACCAATATTTTACTATCCACACTGTGTTGCTGCTGTTGGACCAGCAATATTCTCTTGCATTCAAAGCCACCCAGTGTTTGCCAAGTCTTTGTGATTCCCTCTTACTTCTCTGGGAAATCTCCCACTTACAATATGATGCACAATCAAAATATGCTCCTAATGCATGCACTTCTCCTTTTATATTAAGCGAGACAGTAAAGTGATACTCCACCACAATCTTTTCACTCTCGCTCAGCCACTGAAGGCTTAAAGGGTGTCTGTTTTAAAGTTTACAGTCTGATTTTAGTTCAGTTTAAATGGATTCCTATGACGGGGGGGGGAGGAAACAAGGGTATTTAGTGACATTTTGGCAAAATTATGATTGTTTGAAAGCTACTGAGTGGGACATTTTAAGGGACGCTTTGATACTTGTTTACCTGCCATGAAAACATTGACATTTTTAAACGCAAAGAAAGTAAACAGAATTTTTTCATGCTTGAAAATGAATTGGTCACAGGAGGTGAGTTTTTGGAAGATAACGTTTGGGCGGAGTATCACTTTATAAGGCAGGCCAGACATTGCAGGGAGACCCACCTCAAAACATTGGTCTTCTCACTCCTTTTGTATCTGTAAGCTGTAACACATGCACCCATACAGTATGTCCTCCTGTATTCCTCAACATTGAGGGAAGTTGTGTCTCATGCTGCAGAGAGTGGAAGATGCCTTTTACAATCTGGTACGGGAGATCAGGCTGTACCGGCTCAATAAGCTCAGCAAGGAAGAAAAGACTCCGCGCTGTGTCAAGCTTAAAAAGTGTGTTGTGATGTGAAAGGGGTAAGTGTATGCAGCCACGCGCCCATCAGCTCTGTGTGTGTGTGTGCGTGTGTGTGTGTGTGTGTGTGTGTGTTTGTGTGTGGGGATTGTGGAGAAAGCAATGGGAGAGGACACGCAATGAGAGCTGTTGCTTCATGGTTCTCAAAGCCAACCTGCTGGTTTCTACTGGGGCTGTGGTGGAGCTCTAACAAGGCAGAAACAGCTGATGATTTATCCCCTTTTCAGTGTCTGATTATTATCTGAGGCTGATTTCATACTGGGTTTGGTTTACTTGAGTCTGAACGTGAGTTCAACTGCTGCCCCCCTCCTCCTCCTAACCATGCTGGTCTGCCTTCACACTTTTTACTTTAGTGCTGATCCGGGGCTACGTTGCGTAATTCTTTCCTCATCAAGGTGCTCCATAAGGAAACTATGGCCATGAGCATTTCGAATGGATACTGATGTGCAAGCAGGCAGTTTTTAACGTGGCGCATGATTGAAGTAGTAGAACGGTCTGAAAATGTAAAATAAACAGAACACTATTGCTACTACTCTAAAATTGGTTATTCTCTGCGCACACCAGTGAGGTATTTCAGGCAACGCGTTCCCTCGACGCAGAACTTCGAATGCTCAACAACGGCGTCACGTCGACGGCGTAGGTATGCCGTCGACGTGACGGAGAACCATAAACTAGGCTTAAGGCTGACTTGGTCTGCACCTATGTTCAGAAAAGGCACATTTCCAGGCGACTTGCTCCCGGATTTAGACTAAACTATCGGTGTGAAAGTGTCCCACGCTGCTGAAATCAACATGAAGAAAGGGGTGTGGTTGGGGAGCCAATGTGTGTTATTGAAGGAGATTATGCAAATCTGGGATCAAATCATGTTCTGATGGTTCTAAGGATGTGGTCCAAAAAACTGACATGTTGTGAACAGAAATTGTGTGTGTGTGTTTGATTTTTTTTTTTTTGCTGTCACAAATCCCCATGTCTTTCCTTTCCTGCTGTCTTTTTCCCAACCTGAAGTGATCTCAGGCTCTTTACTGTGCAGCTCCTTGCAGAGTCATCACTTTAATTGCACTAAACAAACTGTTCTAGTATTCCCGCACTTGCCTCTCTGCGTGGCATCGACAGACACTAGCTGGATTTACATGGAGCCTTTTTATTCACTAATTATCAAAATGAGAGCTCAGCAAGAATATAAAAGCCTCATTTTAACACCTCACTCAGAATAAATTGACTTGACTTAAATCAAAGCTGATCACCTGCGAAAGTTGTGCCACTCTCTTTGTTTTGAGTTTTCTACCGTTTTTCTAAATGTTGCATCTTTCCCAGGGGAACTTTTTATTTTTTATGTTTATTAGCTTCAGGGAGATAAATGCTCGCCTTCTGTTCAATAACTCTTGTTGGTAGAATATTTTTATACAATTCTTGCTTCGGTACAAACCCACACTACTAAACCAGTATTGGTGCCAACCGTTCGATGCAGGTTACTCTTTAAGTTTGCTTGTGTTGGCGGACTGCACATAGATTATTGCAAATGTAAACGGGACAACTTTAGCGGTCATTTAAACATGCGGTGGAAGTTGTCAATTTGGATCGATTACATTCAGTGGTAAAGAAATTGGCTCATGTAACTGCAGCTACTGTCAGCGTTGTTGTCAATGGGAACACTGACATTCACTCTGAAATGCAATAATTATATTTGATCTGTACTTTATTCAGCTGTGTCTCACACATCCTGAAATGGATTGAGAAAACACTCTGTGTCATGCTGATGTACACTTTGACATTATCCAAGATCATTTTTGGAGCTTTAAGATTAACTTCTGGTTTTGAATTGGGAAAAAAATAATGAAACTTTCATAGATATGGAAATGTTTGGACAAATACAAGTCAAAGCTACACATCAGTTTGATATTAAAGATTGGAGCATTGATTGGAGTTTAATCTGGACCAATGTTTTAATAAGAGTGGAATTACTGTTTAATTCAGCAGCTTTTAAATGTATCACCTCTGAATCAAAGAACACTGTCAATCTTTTAAATGGTTTCTGACTGTATAATAATACAACCTGACACTCAATAATACATTTTTTTTTATTGTTTCTTTTTCCAGGGAGTTGATGATGCCTTTTACACATTAGTGAGAGAAATCCGGAAGCATAAGGAGAAGATGAGCAAGGAGGGCAAAAAGAAGAAAAAGAAGTCCAAGACAAAGTGTACACTTATGTGAATAACCACCCCCTTTTCAGGACAGACTAAAAAAAGAACTATGTTGAACAGTTAAAGTAATACATTTTGTACATTACACTAAATTATTAGCCTCTTTCTCAATACCCACCATACTGAATACTAAACCTGACCCTTTTCTGCCCCTTTTCTGCCTTTCTATTATTTGCTACTTGGACACCAATACGCTTTATTTTCAGTTTAGTGCCAGTTTCCCATGTGTGTTGGTCCAACAGTTTGATTTTATAGGATGATTTGGATCATTTTGATACAACTATAGAGCTGTAAGCTAATTGCATCACAACTCATATTTGACACATTTTTCATTACCAAGCCCCCCCCCCCCCCCCCCCCCCCCCCCTTGCTTAAAAGGCCATGACCTGTAAACATTCTGTCATGCCCTTTTTTAATTTTGGGGTGCCAAAGAATTAATTTTCATCCCGATTCTCTGAGACGAAACAGATATGAGGAAAAGACCAACATTCAGCCAGATGAGATCCAAATGTCCCAGCCACTGTGTAATTGCCTCCTCTGGGTATGACTTAGTTATGTCACTGATATAAGTATGCATGCAAACTCTTACTTTTCCTAATGTTTTAACACCCTAATTAGCTATTAATTAATTTGTCAATGCTTTGTACTGCGTGGGGAGTGATTTCTTGCCTTCATGAGATGTTGTTTTTTTCTTTTATTTCTTTGCATGCAGTGTGTCCTAGCTGACATGGGTATTGCAAACATCCTCTGTTTGGTGCATTTAACAGCCAGCAATGAGGAACTCTGACTCAAGTGGATATCATACAGTCTTGTTTTTTTAGGCATATATAAAGTAATTATTACTTGCTTTTGTGAGTAAGAAATCAGCCGTTTTAGCTTGATTAATGACAAATTCAGAGTTACATATTTTTTACCTGTTTTTAGATGATAAAACGAGACTAGCAGCCAGGTTTTGTGTTGGCCAGAGTCATTTTATGTTGCAGGGATTCAAGCCTCGCGATGGCTACTATCGAGCAACTTGTTGGACCTCACTGGCCAAATATTGCCTGTTATTTACTCTGAGGCTCGAAAGCAGGATTGTTTAATTTATCCTGACAATATTCGGTTCATTGCCATTTGTTAAATCAGTTCATGAGTTCTGCTGTCAACATCCTCGCAACTGAGGTGACAGTATGAGGACCGTTTATGAGCTCTTTATTCAATGTTTGTTAGGTTTTCAATTTGAGCATTCATGATTCTCCAGTCACTGGCCATAGAGGTGTCCTGCCTTGCACATTTCCCTAAGCTGTGGACTCGTTTGTCTGTGGCTGGCTAGAAAGCAGAATGCAGCTTTCAGGAAGATTTCTCTTGGTTTGGAGTCACAGAGGTTGTTTAAAATGTTGTCCAAATGGATTTTCAGATTCTTCCTTTTTGCAGAGCGTTTGAAAGAGTTTTTGGATACATTTTTTTAAGTGTTGAAATTGTTTGGTGGGCTGCCGTTCAACAGAAATGATTGTCCAGCAAAGTAATTTGTCATTTTCTCTCACAAAGCTTGTGTGTTGTGGTGGTGTAACTGGAACTGATGTTTGTAAATGAGGCAATAATTGCCATAAAATTGGTTTTTAAAGAAAATTGTCTGAATTTATATTAAAAGTCCTAGTTTCTTTCCCAGGTCAACCTGTATTTCCATCGTATTTACAAGCTGTTCCCATGGGGATTTTTATTTGCCTTTTTTTTGTTTTTGCATTAGGTGCTACATTTAGACCGTAGAAAGAGACCAACCAACATTTACTTTGTCCTGTGTGTGTGCTCTAGAAATAGACAAAATGCTGTTCCAGGAGAGCAAAATTATTGACACAGAAAATCCAGACATTATACATTTTTTCTTTTGGGATTAATGATTTTTGACCCAGTTTATTATTACCTCTTTTCCCATTAAGTAGATAATAACTGTTGATGCAATTTTAATTATGGAACCCTCTTGTTAACGATACGGTTTCAAAGTAGTTTTACTGAAATGTTTGAAATGTTCCTCTTCATTGCGTGCCAACAGCTGATTTCTGAAATGTATCATTATACCTGGATCATATTTTAACAACCTTTTGTATAGTTGTGATACTGAAAGGTGCATATTTTGTAAATTGTGCTTCATTTTGTTGGTGTGTCTTAATGAATGTTGCTTTAATGGAGTTTCACTCCACTCTGTGTATGTGATTAGAGAGTGTGACTGGGTCCAGGTCTAGGATGAATGAATGACCACTTTACAACACACCTGTTGTGGGCAGTGTAGAGTGGTGATCTGATCTCATATGAGTCTATTTTTTGCCACGAATCTCACCACTCCTATTTAATGTGTAATAAAGAACAAAGTAAAGAGGAACTTAACTTTGTCTTTCTTTTTAAATATGTAGTATTATAAGATTGTGAATCAACATTTTGAATGAGTTATCAGTTTCATTATTTCTATATGTTTTAAGATGATATCAATGTTGCCCAGCAGATGGCACTGTTCACTTATTTTGACAGGTTACAAAAGGGGCTATTTTTCCAGCTGCTCAGTGAGCCTAGATTTAGTTTTTGAAAATGTATATTTTCCAAAATAGTCCAGGATCAAATATGCTTATTTGCATGCATTGTCGTTGATTATTTTTGAGGTTTTGAAGGAAATGAGTTGTATTCAAAGTGTATGTATTTGTGATGTATTGTAATTGAATAACTCCTTGTCTATCAAAATAAGGCGGATAAATACTCTATTATTTAGGTAATAAATCATCTAATTACTGTCATTGAAGTTGGTAAGAGCTTAAATGTCATAAATGATGAGCCTGATTCACTTATTTGTCATAAATATTTCCTCATAGTACTGCAGGTCTCAAAGGTGACTTGTTAAACTTGAGGAGGCTGTCCGTCTTATCATCTTAAACATATATTTGTACAGATTACATAAAACTGGTTGCAAACCCAATGTACATAAACAGTTAAAAAGAACAGCAAGTATAACACAAAAGTAGACTTACTTCCATTGGGGTCCGTGTTGTAGTTAAATGTTGTAGAGGTGAGGCAATGTGCGTACCTGTGAGTGGAGTATGGAATATACAGCATATAAAAGCACAGAAAAACATCAACATACAAAAACTATTCACATTTCCATTAACAAGCATTATTCTGACAAAAGGCTAAAGTGCACACTTGCTATTGTTCCAAAAATGGTCCATTAAATGAACAACATACAACTCTGCCCTACACATGGTTTTCACAATACATATTTAACCTGTATGCAAATGAGAAATGAATGGAACAAAATGGAATCTTCAAAATAAAAGTCAGTTTGCGGTGGGGTAGAAAAATGACCCTTGACATTAATGGAATATTTATGTTGTGAAGCGTCGTCACAGAAATTGTGCACCTTTAATTATACATATCATCGCTTTCTTATAAGGCAATGTCCAAACACCTTGTGTCCTCCTTTGGAATGTGTGTTTGCAGTACAGCTTCTGCATTATGAACATGTTCTTATGCTTGCATGACACATGTTCACTGTAGGCAGACTACACCTTATCAGCTGTAACATACTTACGCTGGCGTAGTGGTGAGTAAGAGGGGCTTGGCTTTGATCCCGCGTTTGCTAGCCCTTCTGTGTGGAGTTTGCATGTTCTCCCTGTGTCAGTGTGGGTTTCCTCCGGCTTCTTCCCACACTCCAAGAAATGTGACATTGGATAATCATTAGGTTAATTGATGACTCTAAGTAACCTGTGAATGTGAATGGTTGTCTTTCTTTATGTGTCAGTTCTGACCTGTCCAGGCGAGGGAACGCCCTGTCTTCGCCCAATGACAGCTGGGAATGGCTCCAACTCAATATTCGATTACTTGGGTTTAATGGTGATGTGTGGCGTTACTACAGTTACAGACAACCAGGATTTTAGCAGCCGATGTAAAACGTGAAACACAAGCTCAGCATCCTCTGTCAAACACATGGTTAGCTTGTAAAAGTAGTAAAAGTGAGAAAATTTACGGGTTTATTCCTTTTTGAGTTACATTTGACATGATGTCAAATAGTGAGGCTAACACTATCACTGCTCGTTAGGCAGTGTATAATAATAATAAGTATAATTTAGTTCATTTGTATTCCTCATGTTTCCCTTTAATTCTGTTTGG
Organism: Taurulus bubalis; assembly: GCF_910589615.1. NCBI lineage: Eukaryota > Metazoa > Chordata > Actinopteri > Perciformes > Cottidae > Taurulus > Taurulus bubalis. Next base: position 12,345,928 of record NC_136597.1, on the reverse strand, counting down.
GATATGACGGACATGGCTTAGATATGTTTGGCCAAACATATTCAGCACAAAGAATAAAGAAAACAGCTCCAGCGACTTCTTAATTCCATAACTTTAAATGAGAAGTCAAGAGTGTTTTGCAAAGTAGCATCAGAATACTAATATTAGTCTATAACTTTAAATAAGTTATGTTCACTTTTATATAAATGTGCAATTTCTTGCTTCTATTTTATGCACGTTAACAAGCATACATTCTCTGGGTCATTGTTTTTGTCCAATTTCTATATTTTCCATCCAATGTCCATTCCTAGTTTCATACACAGAACAGCAACATTGTCAAGATATTTGTGGAGGTGTTTGGCATTTTATATCCATGCTTGGCATTTTAGAGGGCAACATAACTCTGCATTGGCAGTTTCTAATAAAGTCCCTCCAACGAGCTCTTTAATGCAACAGTGACAGGAGTTGTCCTCTGGCTTCAACATGCAGGGTTGTGTGGGAGAGGATGTGCTTGTTTCGTCATATTCTTTGAAGGGAAACGTCATGTAGCATCAACGATGAGATATTTTTCTTTGCAGATTTCCAAGAAATAAATGCCAGCTAGATCACGGCCAGAGACAGTATACATGCTTCAAAGGGACAGGCCTGTGTACGTGTCATATGCAGGCAATGCTGGGATAATTGGCTGCAAAACAATGCTTTGTGTAAAAGCAACCTGTATAGCTGTTTCCTGTTTTAGTTCACTGGCCAAATTTGTTTATTGTTATCATAGTTATGATGATCATTAATTAATAAATGTTATGCTGTTGGTCGATAAAATAAAAGTACAAGTAAATAAGTGTTTTTTCTTAGTAGCCATCTGGATGTTCTGTTTCCTTCATCATTATTCTACACTGGAAAAGCAGAAGTTAAATTGTTTCCAAACAGTTGCTGTGAATAATAAACTATGTTAACATATTGCGACAAGCTCTATTACTCTTTCTTCTTAAACAATGGGGCTACGCTGCCTGCCACATAGCAGCCGAGAGTGAAAAAGAAAGGAGATCTAATGAATTATGCAGAGAGAGCTTTCGCTCAGCTTGACAGTCTGAAACCAGCCTGGAGAAAATTGTAAGAGAAGTACGAGTCAGTGCAGCCATTACAGATCCCCTCCCTTCTCCCCCAGGGACGGCCGAGGCCAAGGCCTGTCAGTCAAGCTCCCCATCCCTAAACTGTAATCTGGGGACAATGCTGAGAAGCCTGCAGGTCTGATAAAGCGCTGAAGAGATGCCCCAGAAACCAATCGGTGGCACTCTGGGCTCCTGTCAACGAGAAGGGCGGGGGAGGAAAAGGAAAATGTCCTTAAATTGCTAACAACAAGCCTCCGACAGGAACCACACGTCCCAGACTGGAAAATCCATCTTCCTGCTTGGCCTGTGCACACTTTATAGAGCAATCTCAATCACAATCATCAGTTCTGACCCCGGCGAACGCGTGCAGAGAGGTGAATTCACAATCATCTGACTGTCTGACCTCTGCCTTGTTAGTGCACAGACCGAGAGAATTTCCTCTTTATTTTAATGAAGCATGGCTTTTCTCTCCGGCAAGGCAGCTGAGTGTGGGGCAGCGAGAGCGTAGTGTGGTAATGAGAGGCCAGAAGGTTCAGGTGTCTTCAAACCGAAGCACATAGAAGAGACTTAATACAGACGTGTTTTCACCAGCCCTGGAGGAAACAGAGAGCTGGATGAATATTCATGGGGCTGTGATGAATTGTGTTGCCTACAGCATCGTGCCACTTTAAAAGCCCTCATGCTGCTTCTTTTATCACAGGAGGTCCCTGCCACTGAATCTCACGGGCCACAACGCAGCGCCCCAGCATCCAACTACCAATTATCATCCGAGATCATTAACTTGTTATGTTGACACAAACACTGCAATTTCAGATGCCCTTCTTTAGTCAAATGACCCTATTCACGAGGAGTGGCTGGCTGAGTTGATTGGATTTTTCTCTCACATGCATCGCAATCACTCAACAAGTGATGTTTGGGCACAATATTAATGAACACCGTGCAACGCTTTGAACTGTGTGCGTGCTGTTTTTTTCGGGATGGGTAAACAGGCTTCATAATATGTTTCAAAGTATGCATCAGCACAGATTGATACAGTAATGGCATAATGTTGAGTGTTGAAGCTTTGTTCCATTCAGACAGCAATCTTCTCATAATGATGGTAAGTCAACAGGCAGAGAGATAAAGGGATGGAGGGACGGAGTGGGGTGGCAGGGTGAAAGGCCTGGGAATTGAGCAGCGTCATGTTCAGCAGCCCCAGACGGGTGATTCATACCAGCCTCATCACTGGCAACAGACAGGACATCCAGGCCTTTATTACCTCCATCTATCACAATCACTTCATCAATCTGAGCTCCTGTGAGCCAGCTTTCCAACCAGTCCCCAAACACCCATCCCAACGTGCTGCCGGACAGAGATTTACACCCACGCACCAACACCCTCTCCCTCTCTTGCTTTACCACACACACAAAACAAGAGAGATGAGCCTCTATGTTGACTACACACACACACACACACACACACACACACACACACACACACACACACACACACACACACACACACACACACACACACACACACACACACACACACAGAAGGGAGTGTGGAAAGGCCATTATTGCAACCAGACATAGTGTGAAGTTGGTCCCCTAAGGGCCTCTGTCTGACAGGCTATCCTGCATTCTGAGAGCCACTTACACTTCAGCCACATCATACCTCCTGCTGCTGCTGACCAATGTGTCAGGAGGGCATATCATGATGGATACACTAAACTGACATCATTAAATAATTCCCACTGCTCACTTCATTAAAAAATAACTTACATGCTACCCAATACATACATAACCCAGGACTGAATTTCCCTTCCGCTGAATACAATAGCATGAGCCTTTTCAGGCTAATGCAACCCACTACATCAGAGCGGCAATACATTCTGCCTTGTTACAATTTCAGAGAGGTGGGGAGTGAATTCTGGTAATTTTGAAGACTGTATTTTTTGGATTGCATTATTTCTCAAAAGATAAGGTTGGTGTATGCCACTAAAATGTCACAAAAAGTAATAGTATGACATACAAAAAGTCATATTATAGTATGTCATGAAAATTTCATAAAAAGTCACAGTATAGTATGTTGCTAAAAAGTTATATATAAACAAATATATACAGTATATATACAAATATATACAGTTTTCTGACATTCTATTCTACGACCTTGTATGACATTTTGATCAAACAATATACATTTACTTTTTTAATTAAATATTATTAAATGACTTTAGTACTTAAAATACTATACCATTTTAGAACCTCAATGGTATATCATACTATGGCATTCTTTGACATTTTAGTGATGTTTATTGGCATCTTAATAATATAATACACATAGTATAGTATAGTTTTCACATTAGTTTTGACTGTTCTGTGACATTTTATGACATACAACACTATGCTTTTTTTTTATTAAAAAAATAATTCATGAAAGAAGTAATTGTATAGTAAGTCAAAAAAGTAAATAATAGTAGTAGTATAATATGTAGAAAAAAGTAAACAAAAAAGCAAGATATAGTATGTTTAAAAAAGTAATAAAAAGTCATATACTTTGTCAAAAGAACATCTCAGTATTGTATATAAAAAGTCATAGTATATTATGGTGAGAAAAGTAATACAAATAATTTAATTAAAACTTTTTTTTAAACGTCACAAAATGTTTATACTACAGTATATCATTAAAATGTAAATAGTATGTCATTAAAAGGTAAAATAAATGGTACTGTGTATGACATCTACAACATACTTGTTTAAATTGTAATGCCATACTACACGTTGACTATTATAATAAGAACACACTAAATTGCGACCTTTTAATAGTTTTGTAGGTTCTGGAGAAACGAAGCCCCATCTTGTTACTTCACCTCCGGTTCTCTGGCTTTGTGTCTTGTGTTTGTTATGGTTTTCCTTGCACTCACGTTATTGTATATGCACCGACGCATTCCTCACACAAACTTAATACATTTTGCAGACGGAATAAAGAGCAATACATGTTGTTGTTGTTGTTGTTGTTGTTAGTCTAAACAAGCCATTCATCAAAATGTACTACTTTTCGAGGGAAAATGTGAAAATGGCTTTGAAATGCAGATATACACACACAGTGAAGAGATTTCTGAAAATAGATGAGCAGAAGCAGAGATTAATAGCTAGTTTGATCCAACATAACATTAGCTAAGAGATAGGAAAACTGCCCCCATAAGCAATCAGAACTGAGTTCACAGCCAGCGGATTAATGATTGTAAATCATGCAAAATTAAAGCATTTTCATTATCATTATCATACAGTATATTGCTTTCTGCAATCAACAATAAAGTGAGAGATCAAATGGGATACTGCGTTTTGTGGCATGACCACTAATTATTTTAGTATTCTAACTTCTGAAAAAGTTCATGTTTGAGCTCAAATATCTACCCCAAAAATCAAGAATTGACACATTCGAAAATTATACTTATAATTCATATAGCTGGAAACCAAAACAACAGAAATTTAGCAGTGCTATTCTGTATTTGTCTTACTGTTAGCGTATATCATGAAAAAAACAAAACCAACAATTTGTTAGTCTCTCAGTAACATCTGGCTGCCCCACCCTGTTGGAGGCACTCGGACACAAGTCCACTGGTTCCTGCTCAAATCTTGAAAACTGTATTCATTGATTATTCGTAAGTCGGGGGCAACAGAACAACCAGAACACTTGTGACACATTATCACCGTAGACGGTTAAATGTGTAAGCAAACATTTGCCTTTAGACATTTAGACATTTAGACATTCAGCAGCTACAGAGTAATATTAGCATGAGATTAGATTACATTGTTTAGCTCTGCTTTTGACTCCAGCTAGCTGCTAATTGTATCTATCTTCCATTTGGTGCTGGGAAGGTCACATACAATGGGTTAATCGCAGCTTGTTCGTTGAAAATACAGGTGTCTTCTGAAGCTGGAAACTAGGAACGATAAATTGCAGCACGAAACAACAAAACAGAGAGCTGAACCTAAGGGGAACTGCAGAGTAAAGTAATAATTATCTACGTAATATTCTGATTGATGGGTTACAAATAAATACCTTTATTTTCCAAAGAGCTAAGTCATTTCCTGAAATAGCGAGGCTCTGTAGTTTTTAGCAAGCGCTACTTAAACAGGAGTAGATGGTGCATGTGTTGGGGACTATTTCCAGTGGTGGATTAATACACATTTGATGCTACTGAGTATTTATGCCAGCAGTGCAGAATGTTGGACTGACTAAAAATAAACTTCAGACATCTTAATGAAGCTGTGTTTGACAATAACAAGCATGTAGAACAAGATGTTCATATCCTGCCTGGTTTGTATACAGTAAGAGCAAATTGTGGCCATTGTAATGCAGCAACCTCAACACTTCCTAAATAATTGAATCATACTCAAAATGAACATAACTTTATAAGCTTCAGTATTTATTGCAGGTGTATTGTGTTTCATTAAATTGTGCTTGCCCAAGATAATGTTTCCACCTGCTGCAGACACAGAGTGCACAGCACCAGTGATTAGTAAGCTGTTGGTAAAAAGATAAACCTCAAACTTATGCTTGAGGAAAATACTTTGCTCACTGTTTATTGGATTACGTTGGTGCATGATTTAGGTTACTCTCATTTATTAATACACATCTCTCCAGTCTGCAGGGCTTTTCCTCACATGCTGCAACACTTTCTTACTTAAATAAATCATTGTTTTAAATTAGGGTTGTGTTGCACTTTGGGTTGAGAATGCATCCTCTTTAAGGCCATGTTCACGCTGTGAAGGGGATTTAAAGGGCAAAAGGAAAATCACGTTTAGACATTGAGTCATGTTGATCTATGGCTGCTATTTTATACTCCATTACCTATTCTGTACATCCACGTGCACAGACCTTTGTCATCGTATATGATGTGACACAGAGGGTGTCATTAGAGTATGAACATAGCCAACGTTGGGGCAATAAATCAATGTTCTGCTCAGAAAATCATTTCACTCTGGGCCTTGCAACGTTATTGATTTTTGGCATCACATACTGTTCCATCAGTGGCTTTAATTCGTCGTGCAAAAAGTCTTGAACACTCTCAGTATTATTTCTATTTTCCTTTGACCTTTTTAGCCTGAGCTTTAGTTAGTTTTTTAGGATCCAGTTCTTATCACAAAAAGAGTGACAGTTTCTTAGAGATGTTTACTTGCTTGACCTGACGGTGTAAAAGATGTCAGGGGAGGGAGAGATGGAAGTGAGGGGCTTAACAGAGAGAGAGGGGGGAAGACACTTTTAATGTAAGTGACCATCAGCGTGGGGATGTTTGGGTAATGGTGGTTTCCGTGGCAACAAAGCGAACAGCAAATACACTAAGAGGGGTAGACATGTCGTGCTTTTGGGGCCACAAGTTGGACATCTGGTTTTACAAATACCTCCTTGAGTGCTTTATTGAGATGCATTCACTATGTTTTGTTCACAGCCTGTTCACATGTTTTTGTGTGTGGGCGTATATGCATCAGGAGGTAAGATATTACATTCACACCCTCACATGCAGATAAAAATAGGCAAACCAGAATACAGGGGAAACGGAATAATAATTTGTTTCACTGGCAGCTATTCAAACTTACAGTCTGTCACACTAGCGTTATGCAGAGCGTGCAGAATGCAGAATTTCAAAGCAAATATGTGGCATGCACTGCAATAAATTCAATCTTCGACTTACAGAGTTACTTTAGGGCTGATTTCATATCATTGTACAAATTATATAATTCCATCACCTCTGCTTACTGGCTGGTCTGATTTGTGAGATGAATGAGTGAGTAAGTAATTGTGTGTACTGTAGGTTTTGTGCCTTTTTTCTTATCTATGTCTTAGACACCTACAGTGTGTGTGTGTGTGTGTGTGTGTGTGTGTGTGTGTGTGTGTGTGTGTGTGTGTGTGTGTGTGTGTGTGTGTGTGTGTGTGTGTGTGTGTGTGTGTGTGGCAGCGTTATCTCTTCCTCATTCAAGTCATGTCACAGGCCAGACACCATTGTCAGGAGAGGCTTTCATCCGCTGACTTCAGATGTGACTGTCATCCAGTCCAATTATACAGCGAGAAATAGGTATTGTTACACTCTGGGGATTGATTCAGGACCAAATAGAAAAGCGAAGATACGACTACACAGTGTCGTATCTTCTATGTCCGTGCACCACTTGCTTGGAGTCACACACACTCTTACTCAGACACACAGATGTGAAATCACATGGACGAGCAACTTCAATATCTCGGTGATAACAAATCCTTACAAGGTAACACGGCCTCAGTAAAGTGTGTGGCAGGTAGGTTGCAGTAATTTGAAATGGTGAGGGATCGAGTGCTACACCTCCGCCTCAGCCTCACTGTCAGGGTGATAGACAGTTTTTTTATGGAGATAACTCCGGGCTGATGGAGCAGCTGAACATTACTGGGTGTAAGACGACTTCAACCTGCTGCTGAGAGCGGTTCAGAGCCACTCAAGCATCAGTCAGCACCGCTGACATGAACAGTTTCATTTCACCACTTTCTTTCCTCGCTACTCTTTTGGCTCTTCTCTCTTTCTTACAAAACCAGAAAAAAATGTCAAGAACCACTTACCTCCAACCACTCATGGGGAACAGCTGCAATGTATTTAATACCACCCTGCCATTGCACTCAGATCATGTTTTGCTGCCATGTGAGTTATTGTGGGGCATTCAGAAACAGGAGAGAGTAGATACTGTACTTAAAACTGTTGAGGTACTTTGTGAAGACAAAAAAAGTTTGCAGGTGCTCTTTCAGGTCGTGTTTGAATTGTGCTGCATTAGCAGGCTGGTGAATGATTAAGAAGGCAAACAAAAGTTCATCCTTTCTTGAAAGGCTCCATTTACCACATCCGTCATTTCATTAAGTTTGTCAGGTGTATCCTTATATACACAAGACTTGTGACAGCTCAAGACGGCAGACGTCTCAGTTTAGACAATCCTCTTATGTGTAGTCAACCCTGCGTCTCAGCCGAGCCTCTAGCGTCTTGTCTCTGATACTGATTTACTGATGTGGAACGCTGTTGGCGGAAAGAGACGTGGGAAGAAGGGATATGCCCATCGGCTAAGTATTTTCTCTGTGCCGATTCCAACTGGGCGACAAGAGGAGATTTAACTGTTATAGATATACACTTACAAATGGGTACACACACACACACACACACACACACACACACACACACACACACACACACACACCCCTACACCTGTTTTTCTGTAATCAATCTCCTAAATCCACCCAGGTTGTTGTGAAAGTGATAAATTCAGGTATTTAATATCCATAATTAATAATTTATTAGACACAGCACACTGCAGGTTCAAACCATATTTTATCTGCGGAGGTAATAGTTGTACCCTTGAAGGTCATTCTGGATGTTTTTCATTATTGCTTCCGGAGTTTACATTCAATACGGCTGTGCAATAACTTTCAGATAATTTGACTGAATGACACTATTGGGTAGAAAATTAGGGTTACATGAGGGTATTCTTTTTTCTGATTAAATAATTGCACATTGCCAGATGGTTTCAGATGCCTACAATACAGCATCAAATATGTGCGCCAACAATTGAGTCAAAACCCACATTTCAGTGGCACAAATATATATATTTTTAAAGTCTGTTAAGATAATAAAGAAATGGGTTTCAATTAAATACTTTTGTTATAATGATCAGAAGTACTGGCAGCCCCTACAATTAACACATATTTGCAATTAAAAATTCTCACAAATATTCAGAGCAATGAACTCAGACACAAAATGAGCACGGACTATCAATGATATGACAGTTATAGAAACAACAGTTTTATTTTTGGCAAACTGCTGCAGAGCCATTAGTCAAAGAAGTCAAACAGCATACTGCTGACGGCCAATGAAAAGTGAACAGAGGAGGCTTTCCCTGATGCAGAAAACTGGCTGTGTGGATTCTTTTTTCTTTTCTCCTTTTGTAGTGAATAAATGTAAGTGAAGCAAGTTATCTCGCTGTCATCCCCCTCCTTTCTCCCTCCCTACGCCTGTCTTTTCCCTCTCTGTGTGTCTCTGAAATGCACACATACTCTCTTGCACAAAAGAGGGAAAGTGTCACTATGGAAACAAGGAGGCGAGATTCTAAAAGCTACCTCTTGAGACGAGAGTTAAGACAACAAAAAGGAGTCCACAGTGTGAGTGGCAGAAAAGCAGCAATATACACAACATCTATACTTCTCCCGCTTGTTCTGCCGCCGTGGATGTCATCATCAAGCCGCTTTGTTGGCCCTTTACTTCACTGCTTTGTGCCTTTACCAGACTGTGTCATCTGTGTCTGTGTGCAGACATGGATGTGCATTTTAATATACTCTGCTGTCTTTGTTTTTAAGGACGGAAGATAGTGCAGTGTCTATATTTGAATGCATGTGGCTCTTTGGACAATTGCATGTGTGTATGTGGGTCTGGGTGTAATATGCACCACACATTTCTTTAATAGGGCTAATCCATTTTAATCCCACCTGCCACTGTTACCTTACAATGATGAATGTAAGCCTAAATGAGTTGAGACGCAGAGAAATGCCCGAGGGACCCAGAGGAGGAGGCTGGGAGGTAGATGGAAGTCTCTATATGTGTGGTTTGTGTTTGCCTGTGTGTGAACTTGTGTGCTTGTGTGTGTCTGTGCGTGTGGAAGCTTGTGCATGTGCATTTATTAAGGTTTCTGCAGCATGCTGAAACAGGTTTTTCATCCCTGCTCTGTTCAAGGCTATTTTCTGTGGGTCTGCAGGGTCACTGCTGTCCGTAGTGATGTCTCCTTCAGCCGTAATCAGCACCATGGACAGCAACACAGATCTCCACCACCGCAGGCACCACAGCAGGCATCCATCTCAATAGACTCAAAGAGGCTGCCTCTGCATAGCTCCTTGCCTTTTTCATTCCTGCAGATCTAAAAGAATTGGGTAGGTGAAAGCAAGCCCCCCATTAGGCTGCAGTCCAGATGTGCTCCTCCAATCCTTGATCTAAAACAGGGATGGAAAGAAGGAGCAGGGAGAAAAAGGAAAAGGGGGCGCTAATTGTGAAAGACCTGCAGGCCACCACATCTATTTATAAAACCTCTAATGAAAACCCAGAGTGGATAAGTTTCCTCTGGGATGACAGATTCAGATGCTTGATTATGAGGGGTAAAATACATTACAAGTCCTGGCTGCTGAGAATAGTAACTTCTTTAGCACTTGTTACTGTATATAGAGCCATAGTTTTCACATATTTCACATCTGTTGACTTTAAAAAATAGTAGCAATATGTGGAAGCCAATGTAAGAGAGAATAGGAGGAGAGATTAAAAAACAGGAGCAGGGGAGGGAGAGATGGGAGGAGTATACTACTGTACAGAGTGAGTGAGTGGTTAAGTTTGGGTGAGAGAGGGAGAGATAGGGAGACCGAGACAGAGAGAGAGAGAGAGAAAGAGAGAAAGAGAGAGAGAGAGAGAGACAGAGAGAGAGACAGAGAGAGAGAGGGTGCAGATAGCGGGAGGGGAAAACCTCTTTTCTGAAAGGGATGATGTCAGTCTCTGCAGCTGAGCCCCGGTCCCCGACTTGATATGGTGAAGACTCTCTCCTCTGGAAACACACTGGCAGGCACAAAGAGGGAGAGACAGGGGGAGAGACAGACAGAGGAGAGAAGCAGGGAGAGTCTGGTGAATGAAATGCTGCAGGTACGTATGCCATGTTATCATCCATCTCTGAGTTCATTCATTAGTGCCTTTTGTCTCGTACTGCCTGCTATTACGCTTTAAATAACTGCAGGCATCTCATTTGTACAAAGTAATTTTCCTGTTTTTAGAACGTGTCACAGCAAACCGTGTGTGTGTGTGTGTGTGTGTGTGTGTTGAGTGTAGACCTCTACATCCCAGCCTGTCTGTGTGAATTTGTGTGGGTGTGTATATTTTTGCGGGGCTGTGGAAGAAGAGGGCTCAATGCAAATGAGGGGGCACATGCACACACAGGAGCATCAGTGGAAAGTTTATAATGAAGAAGAAACTGCTGTATCGAGTCCTCTAGGGGAGGAAAACAGCTTAAATTATTCAAATACAAATCAGATTTGGGGTCCCCGGAGCAGAGGGCATGACCGAGATTTGAGATTAGAGTAAAGGGCTTTGTGCGAAGATACATGAGAAAAGAAGCACAGCTTTTTTTCTGTCTGTGGCGTCATTGTTATAGAGCCTATTCCCTCTCTGCATAGGGGATTTTTCAGGGTAAAGCAATGCCTTCTGGGATAGTGGTGGTCAGACAGGTGACATAGCTGTGGTGAGTCATCTTGTAAAATGTGCACCTGCGACACCTTATTTCTCACTTAAGATTGCAGGTTTTCTTACTAATGTCATTGTTGACCGTCATTCAAGTTAAGCCAGTCTATAGGATATGTTCTGTGTTATACAAGAAAAATTGATTTTCCGTTGGCCAGATTAGTCATTAACTTCACAGGCTGACAGACAACAGCACATGTAGGGTCACATCCAAAAGGCACAAACAAGAGGTGACATTGACAAGGGGTAAAATGTCTCTTTGTATTGGAGAATCCTGCACAGCCGAGACGTGCGCGCGCGCGTGTGTGTGTGTGTGTGTGTGTGTGTGTGTGTGCGTGTGCGTGTGTGTGTGCGTGTGCGTGTGTGTGTGTGTGTGTGTGTGCCCTTGCCTCACAGGCCACCAAACAAAAAAGAGAGCTGGTCACAGACACAGCCATCCATTTGCACACTCAGACTGTTGGCATGCCACTCAATTAGTCACAGCGTGGATTACACTCCATGAGGGGCTCGGGTAGAGAATCACATTGGAAATCCAATTTTGTGCCACATCAAATGTCAGGGTAGATCCTTCAGATTCTCTGTGATAACCACAGAGACAGTGGGAGGAGAATCTCAGGGAACGCACAGTGGAGGCAGAGGTGTAGGGGGAAGAGGATGAAGGTTGGCGGAGAAGTAATCAGAGGCAGTGAAAGGAGGGGTAGGTGGACGGAGACAGTATCAGAGGCATCCCTACTGGCCAGCAGGTCCTGCTTTATATATATATGTAGGGTAATTTGTGCTCCAAGTTGGTCTATGAGCAATATTGGAAAGTGGTTTGGTCGATTTCAAAATGTCACACGAGGAAGTGCAGATTGCTATCAAAATATTTTTACCTGCTGATTTTCTCTGTAGGCTGTCATTGAAAGAAAGGATTTCACTCCACAGCATATCAAAGTGGAATGGATCTGTAGGAAAGAGGTATAAATAGAATTTATTTTGGGTACCTCATGTATAATTAGAAAAAATACAGTTACAACCAATACAGCTTGCAAACTCTGTGTAGCAAACTCTCCTTAAAATCAGCTGTGTGTCATCCGTGAGGACAGCCTCTCTGAAGACACCTGCTGTTGGGTGCATTGCTCCAGCCACTGCAGACACACACCAGCAGGCTTTCATTTGTTTGCACAGAACCTGCAGAGCGACCCCATTTATTCCAGCAAACCTGGAACATCAAACAGGTACTTTTAGCTATTGTGTACAGCCTGTTCCCTCTCTGGAGCCGTCTGGAATGACAAATGGTTGAATAGATAAAGGCTACGTTGGCAGTAAGGCACCGCGACTTCCTACCGAGAGGCCATTAATTAGGAAATCCAAAGGTTGCTTGACTTTACTTTAATGTTTAGTCTGCCTTATTATCTTCTCCTCACTATGATTTATTTGTACCTGCTTATTTACTTAGTAATTCATTTTGGTGTGCCTACTGCCCCACTTCCTTTGACTCCTATTTCAGGTGCCAGTCTTGTGAGAGTGTGGTTTACTTCTCATTTGAGGATTTTAAGGGGGTAGGCAATATTTTGATGGTTGTCGGACAAAATTGGTTTGATGTCTTTATTTCAAAGATTTTTTTGTCCTCTTTGTTCACACCAGGGGGATGTGTTCATATTAAATTATTCATACACATTTTCACTGTCGAACACAAATGATTTCAGATATCATCCCAGTGGAAATTGATCATGATCTCTCCCTGTGTGTGCACAGAGGGATGCTCAGTCATTCCCTCCCCCTCATGCGACAAATCCCTCCCCATCCATCTATCTATCTATTTATCTCTCTCTCTGTGTGATGACTGAAACCTCCCATTCCCAAAAGAGGCAACCTCAGTGGCCCCTCAACCTGTGTGTCATTAACGCTGACCAGTAGCCCATTTCTATCTGCCCCTGATCTCCCGACTTCCCTGAGAGGCAGACAACAGCACGCTCCACAGCGAGGAGCAGGGGGAGGAGGGCAAAAGGTGAGGGGAGAGAGGAGATTGATAGGGAGGGAAAGCAAGGGAGGAGAGTGGGTGGAAAGTTGAGAATACAACAGGGAAGGGTGGAAGATAAAAAGTGGGAAGGAATGAGGTGAGGTGAACAAGAAGGGAAGGAGAATAAAAGAGAAAAAAATGGGGAGAGGCAGAAGCAGAGAGAACAAAAGCGGGAGAAAAGGAAGAGTAGGAGAAATAAGGTGGAGGCAGAGGAAAATAGACGGAGTGAGAGGGAGAGAAAATAGATGCTATGTTAAGACCATACTCACTGATAATGTCACTCTACTTCAAAGTGCAAAGCGTTCCTGTCATGCTCCTGTATGACTGTGCCTCAGGAGAATTTCCTCATAGATCAGATGATAAACGGGTGCCTGACAGGAGGGTGCGTGGAGCTCCTTCTTACTCTGTGTGCGACACATTCTGGGCTAAACTGTGACAAAACATACTGAGTTCTGTGCTTTGATTTTGTCTTAATCAACACACAGCTGCTGACCGGGAGACCTGGGGGAGATTCACAGGTGCAGCGAGACCAATCCCACCAAAGAGGATCAGGTAAAATCCAGGTACATTTAAGGATAAAGCCATCATCTTTGTAATAAATTACCAACGCAACGTGACACAAACCAGCTCAGTCAAGGAGGAAAATAGATCTTTATAAGGACACTAAAAATACCATTATTTGGGCTTCTCTTATGATTGTTCTGTTTGACATATTCACAGCAGGCATTTCATTTACATGTCTTGATGGCTCAAACGTCCTGTAAGCCATTATTCATTCAACCTTCAATCAAGCATCACACTCATCAATTAATTACTGACTGGGCAAGACTCCTTCAGTGTAACAAATGGAATCTCGGTTTGGCATCTGAACCATGCATCCTCTGTCTAACTGAATATTTAATGAGATCATTTTACAATATTTGCATAAAAACTCTAATAACATTGTAGCCTTTTGTATATTGTTGGACTCTTGATAACAACAACAACAGATGGTGATCCATATTCCCACGCTGGCTCTTTTCATTTTGTTTATGCAGTGTGACTCTACAAATGTGAGGGAATTCTCTTCATTCAATGGTTTACATGAAAAGAAGGCACTACACCAAAATCACAAAACATTTTATCAATTGGTGAACCACTTTGATATTTCCATGGTGACTCTCAAAAATATAGATGTAGATATCTAGAGGAATGTCAACTAATAGCAGCACAGCATGTTTCAGCGAGTATCAGTGAGGAATTTTCAAGCAATCTGACAATGTTCAGCAAAATATTAGTAATTTATACCCTGCTGATTTAACTTTTCAGCACTTGATTTGGCACCTCGGTCTCTCTTGCTGTGTTGAAACACCTTGCAATAGGCAGTGTATTCCAACTACTAGTAACGTGATTATTGACTACATTTGCTCTCATTTGTATTAATATACGGTACTTATGGTAGGCGCTCAGACAGTAAGTAATATTTAGGGATGTAATATATCTTTAAGTCAAGAATATGGTACAGTCAATCATGAAACAATATGTATATCTATGAAGCCCATATCTAAATAGTCCAAAATAAATCTGAAAACAGTATATGTTAGATATGGTGAAAAAAGTGCTTTATTCCATTTATATAAATAAAAGATTATGAAATTGTCTGAACACTAAGGTGATTTCTGTTCACAAATTATAATGAATGGAAAATTATTATAATGGCAACATGTCTTCATCATACCTCCTTGTCTACGTCAAGAAAACTGAGGGTGAATTTACATATTTGACATCTTTGCTTTTAATGCATTGTAACAAAGGTCAACTTAACACATAAGCATACCTTCATGAATTTGAATTATATTCTGCTGGAGAAATGTTGACTTACTGAGTGGAGAGGAATAGAGAAGTAACAGGGATGCAGGTCCGTAATTCACTGACATTTTCTATTATCTATTTTCTGTTTTCTGTTATTTTCATATTATTTTCTGTTGTCATCAATGAGTCCAAAAATATACTCTCTGCGGGTGCTGCCAAACCAGTATTCCTACTAAATTAATTCGATAAGTTATTTTAACAACAACACTGCGGTTCTGTTTTCTCCACACTTCCGTCTGCCAAGGCCTCTCACAATAGTGTCAGAATCAACACATGAATTATTTCTTTCATGTATATATTCTTCTTACAGAAAGCACCAATATGTTCATAGCACTTTAAAACCCCCAGTGAAATATTGTTGATTATGACCCTGTGACATATTATGGACATACTGTAGTATAAGCCATCCTAATGCATTATGATACCTTACAGCGACTTAAGATGCATTATGCATGTTAGAAGAAGAAAAATGCCACATTTCCATAAATAAGAATGTTCACACTCAAACTGATGACTTTGAGCCTGTTGATTAGAATCTGCTGGTGTTTGCAATTTCAGTCAGTCAACAGTTACCTACCAAGATAAAGTTGCACCTTCTATTTCATTAACAATAGCTGAAGGCTTGAGCTTCAGTTGTTGGCAAATAAAATAACCTCTTCTTTCTTCCCTCTCTGTCCACGTTTACTCTCTTCCCCAATCTATCATCCTCCCCTCTTGTCTTACATCGCTTTTTCTTAGGTTCCATCATAAATCAGTGAACGGTGTGAAAACATTGCTCCTCCCAATGTGTTTCTACATGAATGCCACTGTGTACTATGGCTTTTTATTCCTATGTGATGATGAAACATATTCGTGTAGGAATAGAAGCCATTTTACACGTGGTGAGAGAGCAACATGACAAAAGCATGGCAGAAGAGAGAGCGCTCCTCGCCACCTGTTCAACAGCTCTCGTACTGACTTCCATACGGGGGGATAAATGTAACTGTTGAACATTTCCCTGTAGTAAATATACATCTACGCCAATGTTCCCTCTAATTTTTTTCAGCACTGAGCAAAAATGTTTTTTTCTGAGCGCACATTTCAGCACTGTGAGCAATTCGCAACCACGCGACCTGCCGAAAATGACCACAAGCCTGCGTTAGCCATAGGGGATTCAAAGAGATGACAGCAAATGCATCAATATGTATACAAGGTTGATATTTATTCAATATCCTTTTTAATGGCTGGACTTTGGGAACATTTTAATGATGGTGTTTTACCAGTCAGTTTAGTTGAACTTAAAGGATCTTTGTTGAACTTCAATAAGGGGAGGTTATGACTGGTTCACTGGTTATGACTGATAATGATATATATATAAAAAAATAAAAGTATCAAAGTGTTTAGTCATTTCTCAGCAGGTACAACATTTAAGTGGAACTTCATTGAAAGAAAAATGCTAATGCAGTGCTTAACAATAATTATAGGCCTATTAAATTGACATGGTGTCATTTTTCCTAAAGGTAGCCTATATAAACAATTTAATAACTTCATATTCTTCATATTTAAATATGTCTGAAAGTTTCATCCGGCCTGTGTCCGTTTGGACTTTCATCTAGCCATTCATGTTTGAACGTTAGGCAGACCTTTTTCTGGGGCACCTGCTCTGCCTTTCTTTTCGCCATGGTAGTCTATAACTGCTGGAGCAGGGCCTGCCAAGAGGAGCCTAAACAGCGCCGGCCCGAGCTCATGTGGCGCTCTGGGCGAGCTTCACTCCTGGCGCCCGGGGAAGGACAGGGGGGGGGGGGGGGGGGGGGGCGCTAGCAGAGGTACAGAGACCGCATGTCGAGAAACGGGACGCTGATTGGCCAAGAAGACTCGACACATCAAAGATCTTATTATTGCGGAGATGTCTCACTCCTATCTCAGAAACACTGGCGCAAAAAATATTTTTAACCCCTGAAAAAAAATCGTTTGTGCCGTCAGAGAAATGTGCGCGGTCTGAAAAATCTATTGCGCGGCCACGAACGCGCGCAGCTTAGAGGGAACACGGATCTATGCTCCACTTTCAGGTGGTGAATTAAGTGCTGATCTGTCAAACTTTGTTGTGTGTGTGCACCTGTTTTTGCCTCCAGACACAAGCAGCTTCCATTGCTTGCAGTGTTTGATGCACGTGGTGACAGCTGCAGTCCGCAGGGATGGAAGTTTGAACATTTGCAAAACATGTCATGAACAAAAGAATAAAAGAGCAAGTAGAGAACAATGGAGATCTTTATTAACCAACTATAAAAGAGGCACTTAGTGAACCACTTAACAACTTTACATTTGCTTTTCCCTTTCTTCTCACTCTGTTAAAATAAAACTTTGACATGAAGCATTGCACCAAAACAATCTACCTAAAATATTATACAATATAAGATACGTACAGTATAAACAAGATAAAGCACCTTTGTTGTAGTAGTAAATACTATTCATAATTAGACAGTTGAAGTAACAGACACAGATGATTGATTTGTGTGTGGTATTATCAGTGCATGGGAAGAACTCCAAATACAGGTTTTGGGACTGTGATGTCCTTGTATGCACCTGAGTTGAAACAATGGAAGCTTTCCTAATTTTTTGTTTTATCAGCCTACATATGAAGTACTTGAATACTTTAATGAACTACAGAGAACCAGTAAAAACAATTGGTTGAATGTGTTGTAACTGCTACAGATCTCATGTTCCCTTCCGAGGACATTTGCATTCACATTACAATAAAACACAATGTAGCACCATGTTTATACAGAAGGCTAATATGATGAATGTCAATGCAGTACAGTAAAGTTAAAAAAAATGTATACAAAATGAATATGTTGGAAGCATGTACGAAAGGTGCACAGACAATAGTCGAAGTCAGTTATGAATTTGGTCCTTTTCCAGAAAGACTGAATAAGACTGATAAGATCCAATGCAAAATGAACATGCATTTCTTAGAAGAAAATATTTTACTGTATTTTCAAGTATTCTTTTTTCTCTGCCCTTTAGGTAAATGAAATATAATCTCTGAAATAGATAATATCCAACAAAGAAAAAGCAGAAAAAATGATGGCCAATGATTTTCCCAACTAGCATTATTCATTTTTGACCCAAAATTCATATCTTCCATTCGTCCTCACATTTGTGTAATAAAAACACATGTACAAAGAAGACATAAAGTGACAACGTAAGTATTTAAAGATAGCATTTCACAGAAAAGAGCTGTGCAATCTCATTCACCACAAGGAATTGTCTTAAACATTTATAACTGTGAAATGTACAGTCTCCTATTCACAGATCCCTCACTCCCCACTCAGTTAATAGATTCTGATGTGTCCTTCCTTAAAGGAATCTTAAAGCTAGTGAGTTTTTGGCCAAACAGCTGGCTTAAGAGGTGGTTCTGGGACTCTGCTGTCCTGTAGGAATGGCTCTCCATTGACCTAACTCCCATTTTTGGCCTTGATTTATTCAAAGAATTGTTCATGGGAAGTGAAGACACTTTAGAAATAGGGGCATGCAAAGGCCGCCCCAGAGGTCCCTTTTTGGCTTTGTAATCCCCGTTAAGTGGAGTCACACTCTCCGCTTTCTTTTGTGTGCAGCTATCAAGCAAGCTTCTTTTTGACGGCAAACCCAAGTTTGAAGTCTTGCACTTGGAAACTATTTTGTTGCTAACGACGTCGTCCCTTACAGAGGACAGCACAGGGTAGTCGTTGGGTCCATCGGTCTTCCTTTGCAGAGAGGGATTTGCACACTTGCTGGAGCGGAATTTCTTTTTGGCCCGAGAGTCAACGCCATAGTTCTCTTGTGTGGCTGGAGAGGAAAACCTTTGTAGGCTGTGGGGGGATTTTGAGTCTTTCTTCTTTTTCTGTGGTCTCACAGATTCTTTGTCCTCATTTGAGGCAGAAGCGTTTAGTGAAACCTTGGAGTGGAGGACTGGCGTGAACTCTGTAGCCTTCGTGCTGCTCGTTGTAGTGCCGTTTTTAGTGTTGTCAGTTGTTTTGGCCGAGGTAACTTTGTCTTTCATCTGACTGCTACCTTCCTGTTCCCCACCTTGAGATAAAGTCAACTGTTTGCTGTCATTATTGGAAGCTTTTAATGAGTGATGCCACTGCTCATCATCCCTCTGTTGGTCCGTCACATCAGCAGCTAATTCAGGCTTTGACTCAAATGTCTTTGAAATGATTTGACTTTCTCTTCGGCGAACAAAAGAGTCCTCACAAGATGGAAGTAAATCAGTTTTTTCAGTCTCAGCTATCGCACCTTCAGCAGAGCCTTCCTCAGCCTTAAGAGTCCCCTCTCCCCCACTACTACTGTCTTTAGACGCTGACCAAGAGGATTTCTCTGCTCTGATGCAGAGTGACTCATTCTCCTCTTTCACGTCAAATGGTTCAGTAATTGATTTTCTATTACCTTCTTTATCGAGAAGAGCTGAGGTGACTGGGTCAATTTCCTCTTTCTTTGGTGTAGTAGACTCTGAAGAGCCCATATTAATAGAGTTCTCCAGCTCTACAAGTAGTTCTGAGTAGTCCTCTGCAATGTCCTCAGTCTTCACGTTTGTATTGTTTGGCTCGCTGTGGTATTCATTCACGATGGTCTGTGTGGAGTCCTCTACTGTGGACACAGAGGGTTTTGAAGTCTCGGAGTTTGGATTTAAGTGCAGAGAGCTTACACTGGCAATGCCACTGTCTGAGCTATTTTCTTGCAGATTGTCAGAGAGGTTTCTCCTCTTTTTACTTGCAGGCGAATCACATTCATCTTCTTTGGAGGCAAATGCTTTTACAGGTCTGAAAACACCTCGGAATTTAAATATTTTGTTCCCCCCTGACAGGTGCTTTTCCATGTGGCGATCAAACTGCTCTTTTTTAGAGAAGGTGTAGTTACAGGTGCTGCAGATGAAAGATTTTTTAATCACATGCATGACATCGGCACAGAGCTCACAGGTGTAGAGGGTGGTGTGTTTTGAATCTATCTCATCAACCTCCTCATGGGCCCTCTTCAGATGGCCTTTTAGCTCCTGGGCCTCTTGATAAGAAACAGGGCATTTGTGACACAGGAAAATCTTTTCCAAATTGTGAACCACTAAATGTCTCTGGAGTTTAAATGGTTTGGGGAATTGTTTCCCACAGTGGTGGCAGTCTCTCGAGGGGTCTTTGCAGTTGGGATGCATCTCCACACTTTTAGGTGTCTCTGTTTTGTGGAGGACCTCAAGCGGGGTAAATGTGCTCTGCTTCCCACTTGCTCCACTGCTGCTTTTAGTTTTGTGAACTTTTGGCTCTACCCCCTCTGAGGTTTTCCCTTCTACCACAGCGTTGTCTGCAACAACAGCCTTTTCCAGTTCTTTAATGGCTTTGTTGGGTTCTCTGTTGGCTTTGCTGGGGCGGTGCTGCATGATCGAGGTGATAAAGTTCTTCACAGCCGTCTCCTGCATGAAGCAGCCTGAAATGCCTAACATGGAGCCTTGAGTCTGACCCCTGCGGGCAAATTGAGTGGCATGCTCTCGTAAATGTTCATTGTACATCCACACATCTGATATCTCCTTCAAGCACATTCCACAGGTCCAGATACCTGTCTTGTTCTTGGCATGTTTCTCCCTCAGATGGTCTCTCAGTTGCTCCCTAGAGCTGAACTTACGCTGAACACACATGTAGCAGGTTGGAGGTGGAGAGGGGTTGTGAGAGAGTTTGTGAAAGTTCAGCTCGCCCAGGGTGAGGAACCAAGTGAAGCACACTTTGCACTTGTACTGCTTATCTTTTACCTTTATTCCACAATCTTGACGTTTTCTGCCTCGCCGCTCCATCACTTTCTTGGACTTTTCATCATCTCTGTTCTCCACGTCAACAGTTGCCGTAGGAGGAGCCACTGAAATATCTTTTTTGGAGTCAAAGAACTGAATCTCAGGAAGTTGAAATGTGGTCTTGATGTTTTGGATGTCAATGCTGTGGAAGGTTTGAACACTCTTTGTGACACATGGCTCTACAGTGAAGGGGGCCGAGGGTGGGGGCAGAGGGCAAGGTGCAGTTGGCTCTTCTGCTTTACAGGTGCTGGGGTCAGAGGTCACCGCTGAGCTTGAATCAAAGCTACTGAAACCACTCGAGCAATTCCAATCAATTGAAGATTTATCAACCGTGTTTTCGTGTGGATTTGAGGGTCTGTTGCCAACCTCTTTTACATTCTCATGAACATCCTGCTGGTCACGTTGGGTAACACCAGTCTTTAATGCGCTGTTGTGGCACATATTCAACATGATGGCATCATCGGTTGATATCGTCTCATATTCACAGCGCTTAGTTTGGTTGTCAGTGAACGTTGGCTCTGCTTGGTTTTTAATGTACTGATCTTTACTTTGCATGAACGTCTCTGAGGGAGGGTAGTCCTCAGTCACATTTGATTTGGGCGATAGCTTCTGTCTTTTGTTTCTTTTGTACACCCTCTGGCACTTTTTCCTTTTTGCTTCCTCATCTCTGGGGAACAGCAGTGAGAATGTGGTGTCGTCGTCAAGTAAGGCCTTCGGTTCTGGACTTATGTAGGAAGGACTGAGAGGGGAACAATTCAAATAGGAGAGAGGATGTTCCTGATCTGAAGAGCCACTGTTTTCCTCACATTTTATCCCGACGGCTGCCACTTTGCTAAGTTTCTCTTTGGCAAGGCTCTCTTCTGATCCTTTCTGTTCACACATCTCTTCCACAGCGCACACACTCTTTCTGGGCTCATCATACTCCCTGATTATATCCTTGTCTACAGATATAGCACTTTCGACATTATTATCTGTACAAACGTCCCCATTTGCCATCTCTGTCATGCTCGTGCATTTCATTTCTTCCAGATCAGTAATCTGATTTAGCTCCACAGTTTGCAGAACATTTGTCTGTTTTGTTGGAGATGGCGGTGTATTGTCAGAGCCAGAGTTTGAAGTAATAAGGTGAGGGAATTTATCTGTGTCAGTAACAGTTTTGTCATTGATTTTCACCTGGTCTGTTGGACATTTGTGGAGATCTTGTAGTCCACTATTTTTGAATTCGGGAGTGATAGCTTGAAGTATATCTGTTTTTAATATATTTAGAAGCTCATCTGAGAAAGAATCTGGCTTTATGTTTACCTCACTGTTTTTGTTCTTTCTAGCTTTGTTGGTCTTTTTTGCTTTTGTTGGCAGCAGAGGGTTTTGGTGGCCTATTTCACCCACTGCCACTACATTGGTCTTAGTTGACATTTCTTCCAGGACTGACTCAGTCTCTGCTGCTTTAAATATGAGAGTGCTACTTGTCTCCGGCAGCCCATTTATTTCACTTGGGTAACAGGTCTCTGAATCATCTTTATGTTCTTTCTCTGTAGTTTGTGATGCTTCATAAATAACCATAGTCCCCTGATGGCTTGATGTTGTGCTCTGCGAGCCAATGTGCTTTTTACTTCTGACCAAATGTTTCATGGCCTTATGTCTCTTTAATCCAGGGACGGTCCTGAAACACATGAGGCAAATTTCACAAAGTTCTTTCCCCTGCTGAGCGTTGTTCTGTGTCTTTTTTTGGGATATTATGTTGTGTATTTGTTGCATTGTTGAACACTGGCCAGTCTCTATTGTTGGTTGCTTCTCTGATGGGTGTGGTGGAAGAGGCATTTGTTTATTTTCACAGATGACAAGTGGTTTAGGAGATGGCGGCCCATCTGAAGTGTCTTTTCTGATAAGTGTACTGTCCTCAGCAGAAGCCTCGTGAGAATTTAAATTATCTGATTCCTCCTTTCTCAGCAGGTCAGTGTGAATACGCAAATGCTCAACAGGTCCAACAGGATCATGGCAAACCTCCAAGTCTGTCTTTACATTACCACCTAAGGAATTTTTGCTTGTTATTTCAGGTGGGAGACCCAATGAAAAACATGTGAATTTCCTACTCTGCTGGAGGACCAGTTGTTTATCTGATAAATTGAGTTTAGCTGCAGGGTCTGGGTTTAGTGATAGCGCTGTGTCTGTTTCACTTTTGTTAAAAATCAGTGCAGGATTAACACTCAGGTCACACGGTTCACAGTCATCTCTGGGACTCTGCTTGATGTCTGAACGCTCTTCAGGTTTACCGGCAGGTGAAATTGGTATGTAGTTGTATTGGTTCAGTTGTGGAGGTTCGTCTGAAATGCTGTTGTAGTTGAGAGGGCTGAGCTTCAAATCATACAATGCATCTCTCTTTTCAAGACCATCTGACACTTCTGGAGGTTCTGCTGAGCTGGTCACTGGAAGTGGAGAGGGAATGGAGGTTTCAGAGCTGGTGATTTCACACTCTATGATACCCAAGTCCAGGAGAGGTGGGTTCATCAAAGAATACTCCATCTTGTCTGTGGTGTTCAGTTGTTCTTCACTGTTCAATGCTTCTTTAACGTTGCTGTTTTCTTCCTCGTTTATGGGGGATTGCATATGTTTAATTGAGCCATGGTTAACAGACACATCATCACATTTGCTTTGTGACTGACATGAATCCTCTTCTATGTTCCATTTCTGCATGTGTGTTTGATGAGAGGTTTGTAAAAGATGACTGGTTGGTTTGACAGTGTGTAGAAATAGACAGTGACTCTGTTCAACCTCTTCTCTGCATGGTGAGTTTTGGTGACTTGCCATAAAATCAACAGGAAGGTCTTCTTTGATGTCTTGTACAATTAAAATCTCTTCTTGTTTCTGAAAGACAAGAACCGAGTCACTAAACGAGTTATTAAATGGAGTAACTTTGCAGGAATCACCGTCTATGATGCCATCAGACTGGGTGAGAACCAGCAGATCACTTTGTCCCTCTGACTGGGTGTCTCGGAAGGGTGAGCAACAACTAGTGCTCTCTCTATTGGTTTCCATCAGTATTGGACTGCAGGGCTTGTTTGTGGTGACTATCTCCACCGACAGATCAGTTGTTGGACCTGTACTGTAAGCCGGGCTGCAGCTCTTAGAGGGAGATAGTCCAATAAAATTATCCTGTTTTGCTGTTTCAACAGTTATTTCCTTGTTTACACTGTCTGAGAGCATCAATTGTATTTCCTCAGCATGTAAAGAACCTATGTCTTCAGGGTTAACATGGTTATCAGGTGACCGTTTTCCGACTGCTGTTTTAATTGCATCCAGACTTTTCTCGCTAACTTCTAGACTGGTGTCGGGTAGAGTTGGTGATAAAGGATGGCTGACAGACTGACCAGTGATTCCCTTCACTGCCTCAGCTTCCTCATAGCCAGCGGTGGTTAAATGTACTGGACCGTCACTACTGTTTTTAAATAACTGATTTACATCTTCTGCTGCTGCTTTACTGTTCCCGCCAGACTCCTTAGCCACATGTGGGTCATGTGTCACCACAGTTGAGCAGTGAGCAGACTCGATCAAATTACTATTCTTGGTGATCTCCTCCTCTGATGTGACTTTCGTCTCAGCCTCGCTGCCACTGTTTTCTGTGTGTTCACTTGGCTGTGATGAAATTGGCTGGTTTTCATCGACTGTGAGGTCAGTGCTGTTCGAGAGAGATGACTGTGACTCATTCAGAATGAATTCAATATCATCATTCCGCTCATTGATA
Source organism: Taurulus bubalis (assembly GCF_910589615.1). Lineage (NCBI taxonomy): Eukaryota > Metazoa > Chordata > Actinopteri > Perciformes > Cottidae > Taurulus > Taurulus bubalis. The sequence goes on along the minus strand of NC_136597.1, from coordinate 12,321,199 downwards.
TTTCGAGGTGATAATGTATTCTCCTTCGCGGTAATTGCTTCCTCTTCGCTGTGATCTTCTCTCTCAACTGCATCAGTTGCCTGACATTCAATTTTGTGATGTTGACTTGTGAGAGTGGTGACATTTGGCTCCTTGTGTTCTGATATAACAGACTCTTTTTGGAATATAGAGTCTGAAATCACCTCTAGGCTTTTCATGAGGTTTTCTGTATATCTTTTCTGTTCTAAAATGTCTTCCTTGGTTTCTACTGGAGTCTCATTTTCAGCATTTCTTTCCACTGATTTCTGGTCATGATGGAGCTGTGGGTTTTCAATATGTGAAGCCGTGGTGATAAAATGTGGGGCATCATCTTCTTTTTCATTGAAATGTTCAAGCGCCCCTGGTTCATTGTGAATTGGCGTGTGGGGAGTGTGATGTCCACCCATTAGCTCAAACTGGAATGGGCTGGACCATGGTTCAGTAAAAGACTCTGAGGCCAAACTGGTCACTGATACTTCCAGGGTTTGCACAGGGCACCTCATATCCAGTCCAGTGCCTCCACTCTCTGACTCATCACCCAGACGTAAAGGTGAAAATTTGCTCAATTTCAGCTGCTTAGGGACATCATGTGCTTGTAATGTTGTGCTTTCCAACTTAGTTGACTGCAGCTGGTTTTCAAGCTCATTCACTATTCTCTTTATCTCTAGCTCATCCTCTGATGCACAGCTGTTGAGATTTGCACTGTAGTCGATTATTTTTTCTGGCAGGGACAAAGGAACGTCATTGTAATCTGGTTTCTTTTCATTTGATTTCTCAGAGCTGTCTTTGTACTGAGATATCTCATCTGGTAGTACAGGGCTTACCAAAATGTTCCAGTCTCTTTGTTCCAGAAAGGGAGAGAAGGAGGACACAAACTCTTCCTTTTTATCAGCTGTGTTCTCTATTGAATGAAAACTGTCTTTCTGAATTGGCATATCTGAGTAGAGGCCACTGTCGAATTCTGTGAGATCCTCAAACATTGTAGAGGTGTCAAATGAAAGTGGGGATTTCAAGAGCCCCTGTTCCTGATCCAGTGGGTAAGGCATGAGGTGGAGTGTATCTTTTTGTAGCAATGGGCCTTGGCTCTCAGTTGGAGATAGGCACACCTCATCCATCAAAGAGTTGCAAAGGGATGATCGCTTGTGTGCGTTTAGGTCATTGACTAAAGTCATGGCCTCTCCCACCATGCAGACATTGTCACTCTGTTTTTCAAATGTGGTACTGTCTAATAGCTCTGGCTGTGTAGCTTGGGGATCCTCGCTTCTTTTGCACATTCTGTTTCTGTCGATATTGAAATCAGCTTCTTGGTTGATGGTGGGAGAGTGTGAATCAAACTGTAGTGGCATGCTGTCTGCTCTGCTACACTGGGGTGGTTCTTCTTTGGGGCACAGATTGTCAGTTCTCTGTAGGGTGTTTCTGTCTGAACTGACTGTGGTGTCAGTTTCTTTTCTGGGAGACACCAGATTGTGAGAGGTTCTGCTTTTTTCAAAGTTTTGGATTGTGTCTTTGGCTATTTGGGATGATAACACTGGATCAGCAACTTCTGGATTCAAATTATTCTTCTTTGAGACCTCTGTACTGTCTTTGCTATCAGACAGAATAGCTTTCTCAGTATTATACTTCTTGACAGATTTAGTGAATGTCAGTGCTAGTGTGCTAGACTCTTTACATAACTTCTGTGGGGAGAACCTTTCATAGGTTTTCTGCTCTGGAGACTCTTTCCTTGTGAAGTCTGTCTTCTTCTCACAGTCGGATTCAGTGCGATCACTGCTTTTGGGGCTGTTTATACTATCGCTTGAAACACTCACAGATGTGCTGCGTTCACTGCTTGTGGATGACCTGCTACCCCTCCTCCTGAGTCTCTGGTGAGAACCATGTTTATCAGGTGAGAGAGAAATCTCCTCACTTTTTTTCACCTCAAAACACTCCTTCGACTCATGTCGCCATGCTGCCTGGTCCCTCTCACTCCTTGCTCGCCATTTGCACTCTTTGCTGTATGTGTATTTACAGCGGCTGCTTTGATTCAGCCGGCCTTGGCTTGCTATCTTAACGGGCTCACATTCATCATCTGAATCTGAGACATAGTCATATTCTCCATATGCAGGGTTCTGTACAGTGGGAGTTAGTCTTTCCATCACTAAGGAAAACTGGAGGTTTTTAGTACCTTTAACGTGGAGCTTATGGAGCTTATTTTTCTGTTGAACTATTTTGTGAATAAGTTCTTTGCTCCAGGTGCCTCCTCCGGTGCTTTTCCTTTTGCTCTCTTTCACTGCAGTCCTTGAGGTTGGAGATGTGGAGGCCTGTGAGTGTGTTGACCCTCGAAGTGCAGAGCTGTCCTGAAAGCTTTTAACACCACAACGCTCAGAAAACTTGCTGGATAAGAGAAACCTTTGTGTACTTTGGTTTTCATCCTCACTATTGCACAGTTGTCTTGCCTCTTTCACGTTGTTGTCTTGTTCCCTCGTCTTCTCCCTTGAGACAATTCTTGAATTTTTATGTGAGACTTCTTTTTTTATGATAATTTTCTCATCTTGTTCCAAATTCAGAGATCTTTTCTCAAGTTTGCTTTCAGTGTACTGTTTATCTGTCTCAGAGTTCTCAACATCAGAGTCATAGAAATACTTTCCCTGTTTGAAAGACCTGTCATCCTCTGTTGCTTGTTTATCTTTGCTCTCAAAAACCAGAGATTCTTTGGTTTTCAGGCATTGTTTGTTTGATGTTGCTTTAACATTGGTGAGGTCATCATCAGCAAACGCATCGATAAAGCTACTGTCTATCTCTGCATTGTCTGATTGATACCCCAGTCCATTTAAGGCTTCTGTGATTAGGCTGTCTAATTTGGCATCCTCCATTTCCAGGTCAGGGAGAGGGACAGGAAGGTTACCCGTACCAGAGAACAAGTTGAGTTTCATTGAATCATCCTTGTTGTCTCCTTTAGTTTCACTGTCAGATATCAATTCTCCATTTTTATTGAGGCCCAACAGAGAAAGGTGAAGGTCAGATGGGCACCTTGGCATTGAAACAGATGACACTGCTTTTGCTGGATCTGCATGAAACTTTCTGCTGTCCTCCATTTTTGATATGTCTTTCAGGTCATTTTGAGCAAACATATGCTGAGCACAGTATTGCTTATGGCCCAGAAAGGAAGTAAGGTTGTGGAAATTCTGCTCACACTGCTTGCATGTCAGAAGCACATCTAACTGGTCAAGATTTGCTGCGGCTAATGAGGTCGCTAACAGCTGATGTGCAGAGTATGGCGGTGGTGGCTGATGATGCTCCAGCCCAAAACTATCTATGTAACCTTTGTTTCCATCCATAGAGGTTTTTGGATGTGTGCTGTTTTGCAGGTAGCTCATCATGTCGTTGCTTGAAGCATCTGAATGAAACTGGTGAGGCTGAGCGCTCAGGTGATCTGACAGTAACTGTGTTTTGGCTTGGGCCTGTTGATAAAATGTGTGAGAGGGTGCTGACTTTGACAATTGACTGTCCTCTGAACTGATGTTAACAGGACTTGTGGATGCTGGGGAGAGGGAAGAGCAGGTACTACTGGATGGAGGGTTATGGACTGGCGAGGGCAAAGGAGATTCATAAGGTGACACCATCATAAGTCCCATAGGGGGGACCTGTAATGGAGGATAGCTGTAGTTTCTTGGTGCTGCTGGAATAGACTGGTTGAGTCCAAAATATACCGCTTTGTTTTTGGATTCACATACTTGTGTGTGGCTCATCTCCACTTTAAAAGTTGAGACTGTATTACTGCCATGTTTTACAGTCTCCTGTCTTTGGTTTGAAAACCCATCACTGGTTCTGCTGTTCTGAAATGAGCTTGGGTTTTTCAGGGAGCTGTGTTTCTGTGATTTGCTATCATCCTGCCAGTCAGAAGGAGAAACCATGTAAGATAATTTTTGATTGCTTATTTGCCGAGATAAGTCAATTCTGTTTTGATTCGACAAGGCATGGGTTGGCCGTATCTGCTGCCAGGTCAGTCTGCTATTTTTAGAGGCATTTGGCCTTTGGTCAAGTGCTGGCTGGTTCTGAAACTGATACTTGTCATTCATATCAGCATACTGAATTGTGTTTTGATCTACAGTTACATGTGTCTTACTAGACCCCTCCCATGAGTGTGGTAACCTATTTAGAACCTTGTTATTGCTGTTTTTATCAAAAGACATTATGCCTGTGTGAATGTTACTGACTGGAGGGTTGTTAAATGTTTTGCTGGGAAAGTGCATTTGGGAGCCTGGACGTTGTGAAATATGTCTTGCATGGTGCACACTTCCTTGAATGTGTTTTCTTTGGTTGGCAGCTGTGTCTTTAGGATGACAGTTCATCTTACTACCAGAGGTGATGGCTCCATCCCTGCTGTCCGCCTGTGCCATTGTGTCTGTGCTGTCAGACAGGGCAGTCTTCCCCTGCTCTGACTGCTGTGAGCTGGAGCCAGAGCTGTCACTACTGGCTGAGTCCTCACTCAGATTCCTAGGACACTGGATGGAGGATGTTACCCCTTGAACAAACTGTGACTGTGGGGGTTGAGGATAAGAACTTCTATCCTCGGGCTGCTGTTCATTACTGAACTGAGTGCTGTTCTGTGCAAGGTGTTGCCCTTCCCCAGGCGTAAAGGAAAACAAGTTTTGGGTCACATGAACAGAACCTTGCGAGGAGTTTGTAAAGTCTTGTGATTGGGGGTTCTGTTCACAGACAGAGTCAGAGGTTGATTCTTCCAGAAAATGATATCCATATTGAAATGGACCAGGCACAAAGGACTTACTAGTTTCTGTAAGGGCAGTGGATTTTTGTGATGACACCCCATAGTTAGCACCATTAAAAGTCCTTTCAGGTGACTGCCATACATTAGAGCCACTCAGCTGAAAGTCAGTCAGGATCAGCTGGCTGCCGGGCTGCGTGCTATTGTTCTCCATTGAGGCAGACTGCTGCTGCTGTGACAGGGGTGGATGTGGGTGAGATGACGGTCCACTTGAGGAAACCAGTGCCTGTGAGGTATAGCTTGGGGAGGTCAGGTTAGAGGAGGCCTCCTGGAAACAGCGGCTATAGTTGAGCTCTTCTTGCTGTAGTTCGGCCTCTCTCTCTGGTATACTGGGAACGTGGAATCTGTAGCTGCCCGAAACTGGGCCACGACTGGTCTCCAACTTCTTGGGTGGCGCAACTTTCTGCTGTGGGTAGGCAATACCAATGGTAGGGTTGGAGCGTGGATTTGTAATACTAAGTCTGTACAGCTGCTGCGGGTTGGCACGCTCTGTCTTTCCTGACCGCTTCCCCTTCTCTCGGCTGCGGCCCTTTCCACTCGGGGACTGGGGGCTGCCTTTGCCACTCGACCAAGTCCTGTCTGTGGCAAATTTGGATCGGTTCTGCAGTGACCTGAAGTCAATCTTCCCTGTCTGCTGTGGCCGTATGACAGCCTCACGCTGCTGAGGACAGTCCCTTCCCTTATCTAGATTTTCAACTTTGGTCCCTTTGCTGCTGCTTCTGGCCTCAGTGCCTGTGCTTGAAAAGTGCTCTGAATACTCCTTTGTGGTTTTGTCACTCTGTTCCAGCGCTGTCCCTTCATCCTGCAGTTTGGACTCAGCGACCAGCTCTTTGACAGCATGCATTCGCTGAGTCTCTGCTGCCATGGTTCACAATGAGTGCTGTGAAGGCCTGGTCCTCAGAAATGCTATCTGGGAGACAGGGGCATCGTCTTCTGGGTGGTATAAATCAGTAAATTTCCAGTGGCAGGAACTGCAGGGACAGGGCTGCTCGCTGCAGGCTCATCTCTTCACTTTCATCGTGAACCGCTGATCTGGCACCAGAGCAAAGCAGACCTGGAGGGAAAAGAAAACAGAGAGGATCAGATGTCAAGCTTTTACTGTTTAATAAAAGAAAGTAATGAATGTGATTATATCTTGTTCTATTTTTAAATCATATCCGGCAATACTATTAGACATACGAGTGAAGCATTAAACACCACTCATAAAATAATGATGTATCTTTAAAATATGCTTAAAAAATACATTAATTCTTAAGCCCATGTATGAGATACAGTGCAATAACAATATTCATAGTTTCTGCCAGCAGAGAGCACTATTGCAGCATTTCACTGTGGTGCTGTCACTGTACAAAGAACCAGTGTAATCATTGCGGAATTTCAAAATACTGCCAAACTCATACTCCAAGTCGTGGAGATACTACTAACACTAAACATTATTCCTTAGAAGAAATAAGACATTTCAAACAAGTACATACAGTTTCATCTGAGTGTTGCATTCTCGTGTTATATAACAATTGAATTGATGGTTGTCCAAGTATCACAGTCAAAATCCAATCTCAATAAACCATCACATAAAGACACCAGTTTGGTTTTGAAACGATGAAGCTCACTATAGTACTGATGATGAGAAAAATACAGTACATGGATCCAAAAAGCACTGCCAGTAAATGAATCACAGACTGCTTAAGAGCAGGGACACAACAATGCCACAGTGTTCTATTGCTACAGAGGGCTGCAGGTTTAGATCATGGAGGAATATCAGGCATTAGTCAGTGAGAACTGACGGCTGTTGCCTCTCCTCAGGCATCCCAGAAACAGCTTCTCAGGTCCCAGTTTACTTTGGCCCTCCACTGCTTCTGCTTCGTTTGAGGTCAGACCAGATGAAACTTGGAGTTAGCACCAAAGTTTAATTTCTAGGTCTGGTAACCAAACTTCCATCCCACCTCCTTGTCTGTTTCCCCTTGATGTTACTAAAGCCCCAAATGGTGGAGGTGGGCTGGAGGTTGGATAGACCATCATTTAGCCAAAGGATTTGGGTTGAAGTCTCTGTTCAGGCTACCATCCACACTGCTCAAGTGCTCTTGAGCAACACACATTCCTTACAGATTTTAGGGAGCACTCGTGGTTTTCTGAAGAGGAGTGGGTAAAAACTGTACAGTTACATTAGTATTGCTGTATGAATGTGGCACATGTGAGCTTTGTATTGGGCCTCTCCATCAGTTGGTGACTGGCAATCCAGTTTATTGTCAAACACACCAGCAGCAGGCCTCTCTGTACTATACATTTTTAGATCAGTTAGGGGAAAGCAGTATTATTATTTAGTATTATGAATATTTGTCCACGTTTACCCTCAGTGGATTTATAATTCGGACATCCTGAATTTGTGTACAAAACAAATTATACATCATTTCAATGTCCTTTTATCAAGCTGAAAAAAGCAAATTTGTGTATTTTGAGTTTATATTTCCTCTGCAAAGAAGCAGTAAATATAACAACCAAATTCAATCTCTCTCTACAGAAATGTTGTTGTATTCTATTCTATTATTCTACAACCAAATAAAAAAAAGAAAGAAAATATTTTCCTTTTTTGCCAAAAGACATAATAGATAATCACCACACCTCTAGTGTGAGGTGAGATCCCAAAGCCAAACAAGAGATGCAATGTTTTTAGGTAAGTGCAGTGAATATGAACTGGAGCACCTGTGGAAAGTCTTATCTTTAAAATATTCTGCAATATTTAGTTAGCTTCATAGTGAAGGCTCTACGGAGACTAGATTTTTCTGCAAAACACCGACATTCCTTTTGTGCAGATCCGATCTGATCATCTCATTGTTGAAGTTATGATAAGATTGTTTGACATTAGTGCTGCTTATCAGGGAGATGACAGACTGCCCACAACTGAGTTATTTAAGAACACTGGTAAAAGGACTAAACTACCTGCAATCATGGTAAAACATACTCCTGTTTACAATTACAATGCAGAACATTTCTTCAGGACATAGTTAGTTGCCTTTTTAATGGCGTACGTCTAAAACCTGCATGGCGTGTTGACTGCTTTACAGTGTGAGTGAGAGCTCCCAGCCCCAGTAGAGTGGACTAAAGGGGCTTTAGGGGCTTTTTCGGCAGATGTATGGTCCCAAAGAATATTCAGGTTATTAAGTCAAACCCCCTTTTAGAGGCAGAAAGAGGAGAACAGGGATGCATAAATCAGATGAGATGGCTTGGCCTATAGCATTGAGGGCTATGTTGATGTCCATGGACTAGTAGCTAATGTGTCAAGATACCACCTGACAAATGGAATAGTGAGATATGACCCTCCACTTATACCTAGAGAGCTATCAATCTCTGCCATGTGTTTCCTTGTATCATCCTCTGGTAAACCTCCCAGAGGTATTTAGCAGGTTGGGCGGGAGGCTTGAGGCTGAAACCTGACTGAGTTTAGGCCTGGTTGTGAAAAATCACATCCCCTCTACACCTTCACAGAATCTGAAAGCTGGAGTGTCTGCAGCTCTCTCTCTGCCACCAGTGGGGAAACTGGGGTGAATGACCCTGCCAGCATCTCCACCAGGATGTGCTTGGTCCAGCCCAGCACAGTCAACAGTCACAATCATCATAGCCTCAATTTTATTTGCCCAGACCGGCAAAGATGAAGATGAATGCCTCCAGCAACAAAAAGGGCAGTATGAGGATCACAGGGGCCTTACAGAAGTAACACCAATGCCTCAGCTGTCAGTTTACAAAGAGTAAAGGGTCATTAATAACCTACAAAATACCATGTCCACTTCCCCTACAGCCCTGAGCAGCTCAGTAACTATTCCCTTGCACCAATGTCCTCACACACAGACTTGACACATATCAATCTGCCAATGTGGTGGTGTCTTTGGTACGGCTTATTCAGTTTTATCTTTTAAAAGTATAAATTGCTCTTGGCTTGGGTATAAAGACAGTGTGGTGGCGACAGAATTGCAAGTTGGGCACAAGTTGATATCGAATCGTGGTCTAAAATTTGTTCCATAAAAGTGTGTGGAGTTTTACAAGTCAATTAAGGCTTTGTGTGTGTGTGAGTGTGTGTGTGTGTGTGTGTGTGTGTGTGTGTGTGTGTGTGTGTGTGTGTGTGTGTGTGTTTCTGTGTGTTCTTTATGCCTCCTGTCAAATCACCAAGCTTCTCAAGCAGTGGCGTTAGCAGAAGCCATATGGGGATATGGCTTCACCACAACACCACCCTGATGCTAGAGACTGCTGAGTGTTGAATAACTGGTGTATTTGTGGTATAGGTGCTTGTATGTTTATATGTGTGTGTGTGTGTGCGCAAGTGCATAACTAAAACAAAAATGGAGAAAGTTTTTTCATTACTTACACAAGGGCATGTCTTGGTTTCTCTCAGAAATGAGGGAAAAGGTGCCCGAATGAAAAGTACATTTCCTGAAAGTCTTTTTCCTGTCATTTTGGTGCACGATGTATGTAGTGTTGGCTTGAGTGAAGATATGCTGGTAGCACCATGAAATAAAGATCAGCAAATTGAACTCGTAATTGCTTTTGCCATTTCTATTTTCCAAGAGGCAAAAGCCCGCAATAAGCTCCATATCGCTCAAAGTCAGTAAACTTAAAAGACTAAAGGCTTAGGGTCTCTTTCTACTGAGCTATTCAATATTTCTGTTGATATTTGTTCTGTAACAGGAGAGCACCCAAAGGTGGCTAAACCAAATGGTAAAAACAGACCATAGCAACTAAGATAGGACATCTTAACAGTTTGGCAACACAGCAGTTCTCCGTCCTGAAGACAATGACTCTAAAGAGACAAAAAGCATCATTGGAGCCAAGAGAGGGGCAGCAGCCGGACGAGCAATCCACTTCTACAAACAATGGCTCCCTTTATAATAATGTAAATCAATAACTGTTATTAGCAGGAATTTTCCAACTTGTTCAGCTTTTCCAGATGCTTGCTCACTGAAATATCACCACTCAATAGTCTCAAAGACCACTGAGAGAGAGAAAACAGATGATGATGATGATGATGAAGGTTGATGAGATCAAAGGTGGTGGAGAGAACAGGAGAGAAAAGGAGAAAGAATAATCTTAAAAGTTTAGCAGGGAAGGCCTTTGCAGAGTGGCGTAAGCACACTGAGGGATGAGTTTCAGGAAGTGAAGGAGGGGTACTCGGTATGCTGCGTAGCCCAGTAGGCTGTATAATCAGAGGGCTGCAGGGGGGAAGGATCAGGTGGCAGATTAAAAGCTGTCTGACTGCTCACCCCACACCTCTCCCAGCATGACTGGTCCAGCGAAGGGAATGTGCAGTGAGAACGGCTGGCCCAGGCCCATGCTGGGGCGAGCTGCCAAAACCTCAGTCAGCATGCCTGCCTACTCTTCTGTATTTTTGGAAACATCCATTATGCAAGCAATTTGCCTTTAGGATCTCTGTGCCGATGTCCATTCAAAGGCAGAGTAGGAGGAGAGATATGTCAGTGATGAGAGAAGAGCCCAGCAGACTTTCACAGCCATACCACCACAGCATTATTTATACACAAGCTCTGGATGTAGACGTGTGAACACCAGTGGTCTGTCAGTAGTTTACAAACTTAATTTCTCAATTCATGATTTCCAGATAATGAATGAGTCATCTGTCTTCCTCCATACTGGTGACGTTTTGTCAGAAGCCTTCTGAATATTTGAAAGATGCCAGAGGAACCAACATTGGAGCACTTCAAATGAAACAGTGAGCACAGTACTGAAGGAGGCTTGTTATACTCGTGCCTCCCTACCTCCACAACCCCTAACCCCACCCTTAACCCAATGTGGTTAGCTGCGCAGTGGAGATGATGGAAGGAGTGTGTGGTGCGAGTGTGTCTCTGAGTATGTGTGTGTGTGTGTGTCTAAGAGGTTTTGGCGTGTAATTACAGAGGCTCTCCTTGCCCCCTCCCAAGTTTTTCCTCTTTCTCAGACAAGTTTTTTCTTTTCTTTTCTTTTTTTCTAACCACTGGATTCTGGACTCAGTCTGTTTCCATATTGCTAACCACAGCATTCCACAAACATGATGGAATCTTTTTTTAGAGTGTTTTAACGTTATTTTTTCCTCTTTTTGACACAATTTCCTTTATTTCGGCACGTCAATGGAATTATACGTGTGTGGCTGTGCAAAAAACAGTTAACGTGTGTGACTGACTTTCAAACATGACTGAGTAGAACAGGATATTAATGAAATGGCAAGCTAGAAAAAATGTCCTGACTCCCACTTATAAACACGACAACCATATCCTTAATGGACCAAAATCCTTCTTTTACATTTTATTCCTCCTGCATTCCTTTTTTCAGCATATCAATATTTTCTTGTCCTTTCGTCTACCTGGGCCAAAGTATTTGATTGCCTCTCAAAATCAACAAAGTTTTATTAAATGTAAAAGACACTTTTAGATGGAATGGGACATGGAACCTCAAACTTAATTATTGAGGCTACACACTATATTATTGGCTGAGTTTACCACTTAAGAAGCTAATCTGTAATGCCAACACACATTTAGATATTTAGAAGGTAAAGGTTTCTCAGCCAATATTGTCTTTAGAAAGCAACACACCATAAGAGACATATTGAATTCTCAGTGATTAAACACGGGTTAAAAGGTGCAAGGGTGCCATTTTAAGGTGGTCACTGAGTCAAAAATATTGAATCTGGATGTAGTGGATGGATGGAAGTTCATTTTTATCTGCACAAGACGAGTGTTATTGTAACTTTTTCTTTCTCAGCATCATTTTTACAACCCTGGAGCTCATGCACACACCCACATAAGGGCTACAATAGCATGTTAGCTTTACAGTATGCACTTTATATTGATCTAATAAATCAATGTTTTGTTGTAGGTCCACAGTTAGTCAGTCATTCAGTAGTTTCTACAAGCATAGAAACTGCATGCTTTGCTCCATTAACATTCACATATTCTTCATCACAAGGAAGCCAGAGGCAGTGAGAGGAGTTCGGCCCACTACCAGATAGGTGAAAGTCTCGAGAGGAGACTGGGCCTGCAGAGGCAGAGATACAACATGAGTGTCAGTGGCCTGGGGGGACGCAAACTTTTCTAACTGACCTGTCACCCTCCCTCCCATGAATCAATGAGCAAACACACCTGAGACAAACATGCACGGGCAGGCTGGATGGTAGATAACTGTGTCCTTGTGTCACTAACCCCAGATATTTTGACAGAAGCTTCATTATCATCATACGTAATGCATCCATGGCAAAACACTCATTCAGCAATACACATGCTCCTATTTCTACAGTATATATAACTAAGGACATAGTGTCACAAAAGCTTGATAATGATTTTTAAAGGTGGCATAAGGCTGGTGCTTCACAGTAATGTTTTAAACAGTCAGGAAATTCTATATTCTCTTGAGTAAGAACGTAATGCAAACCTACGAGCGTTTGTAATTTTAAGCATTTCATTGGTTAATAAAGTACAGAACAGACCATATAAAGTAAAATATTGTTAAAATGTGAAAGCCTGGTTTGATTTGTTTCTCATGTACACAGCGGTGACTCTCGGTGCTTTAGGGCTAATGAGCCTCCACGCCATCACCTTGTGCTATACCTGTTTTTACAGAAAGTATGGAAGAAAAAAGCTTGTGATATATATGCCCCTGATGTGATTTGGGAAGAGTTATTTTGAAGTGTGACTCGGACAGCTTGGGAGTGTCCAAAATGCATCAGATAATATTGGGATAAAGCCACACTTGCAACCTTTCACCTTCAGGTAAGACCCTTGCTTGTAGGATTTAGAGTGAGCTTCAAAGCTTAAACCTCCAGACAAGGAGACAGACAATCAAGTTCTAACACGTGACCGTGAAAGGGGTTTTCCTCAAACCATGGGAAGGTAGATAAATGCACCACATATCAGTGTCAAATGTAACAAGCTAATTTTAATGAAACAAAGTTTCCCTGTGAGACTACAGAGCCGATAGATATACAAAAGCACTATATTTGAATGAACCTTAAATCTAAGTAATGTTTGGAATTAGGAGAGGAGAGAGTCTCATGTTTTACACAAATGCACTCACGAGTGCATGTGAATACATGTACACACTCAATTGGGTGTAATTGTATACGTGCAACTGTTTGAGTGTGTTTGTGCAGTATTTAAGCATAATTCCATGTTGAATATCAGCCTACATTGTGTGACTGACAGTTTGGTAGTGGGTAAAATGTTACCCAAGTAGGCTTTCAGCCAAATGTAATGCTGTCTTGCTGAGGTCACAGACTAGTACACAGATTTAAATCAAACACAGACCACACTTTTGAAAGGAAGTGAGTCATTTTTACAGTTTTGGCACCAGGTTATGTGATGTATGCTGAGAGAAACATCTTAAAAACAAAACAGGAGGGAGGGGCAGAGAAAAGAATAGGGCCTGAAAACCATCATCAGTAACACCTTCTTAAGTTCCTCTGTTTCAAACCACAGTGCCAGATGCATCATCCTGCCTCTTTACTTTTTTCCCTTCATTATTTCGTTCTTGCTGTCTTTTTTTCTTTCTCCAAACCACACGCATGAAAACAAATCTCTTCAATTTGGCATTAGGTCACAGGAACTGAGGGGCAGTAAAAACATTTGTAGAAGATTTAGGATGAACCTTAGTGGAACGAGAGCATGATTGACAGTCATGGAGTAATGCTAGGAGCAACACTGCAAACTCAAAGAATAAGATCAGCAGCTGAGGTTATTTGGAGTTAAGTGTTTTGGGGCGAGTAGTTTCTTCCTCCAGCGCTATTCCAGTATGTATGGAAGGGTGGAAAAGGTAGCAAAGGAGAAAAAAAATAAAACATTGAGTAATATTTTTCACCTCCTATTTTTTTATTCTTCAGGCCAATTTTCACCAATGCCAAAATCAGTAGTCCCCTGGCCAATGGTACAGAGGGAATTCCAGGCACAGTGTGTGTGAGTCAGTACCAGCATTTTCCAAATTCACCCTGCCTGCTTCCCTTTAAATGGTCCAAGGAAATGTCCAAATGACCTAATTACGCCTCAGGCTTTCCTAAGTAGCATGTGTCAATGTGTGACATAGTATTCAAAAATATACATAACGACAAAACAGCAGGACTTTGGTGGTAGGGAAGCATGCTTTTCATCTGTTTGGTTCTATTAGGGTTATAGTAAGGGAGCGGATTCTCTCTGCGTCTGTGTTCTTCTCTGTTGTGTCTCGAAAAGTCTTCTCAAAGCTGTGTCTTCTCAAAGCTTTCCTGAGCCTGGGCAGACCTTCAAAGGCTAACTGGAGCTAAACGATTTGCCAGAGAAGTATATCTGACCAGATCACTTCATCACACTTTAATCTATGTCACAACAATACAAACGGTAACTGCGGTTTCAGGAATACATTCTACATTACTAGAATACAGTCAAAGTACGTACTGAAGTTCCTACTCTCGGCATTGATGGGCACTCCCACACAAAAGCAGCTCTACCCGAACACACACCATTATATAATGGTTTCTATTTTGGAGCACTGACACTTTGGTCCACTTCAGCAGCTTAGTTGCGCCTAAATCTGTACTTGGAAACAATAACAATGAACGTTGTTCAAACAAAAGCCTTATTCATACCAAGTGAAGCCCAGTTGAGCTGTCATTTAGTGGAATTTCAGCAGAATTCTAACTTTACCCTTTTACTGTGTATCCTTATTTTGCCCTGTGGGAGAGATAGGGTGGTATGCATCCTGCCACTTTATGGTAATGATAACCAAGACAATTAAGGCATAATGAAGGGGAAAGGGATGGACTAGTTGGAGTGCCTCATAACCCTGCTCAGTGTTTAAACAAAGTGTTTTGTCAGTGGGCCACATTTGTGAGTGAGGCCCTGTTTTATTTGCAGCTGCAAAAACTATCTATAAATAGCGGGGAGGGGGGGAGGGACCTTGGGCAGTTACAGAATCTGAAATCAGATATATCAGCAATTCACCTACAACAATTAGGTCGCCAAAAGTCCAAAAGAGAGAGGAGGGGGAGAGGGGGTAGAGAAGGGGGATAAGGAAGAGGAAAAGGAAGTCAAGCAGAGTGGAGACAGATTCCAGCTCCTGGGGATTTAAATGCTGGCTGCCAATCTACTTAAGATCCAGCTTTTCTGTGACAGGCAGATGCAGTTCAACCTTCTGTACACCTGTAACTTTATTTTCCATCTCTGATTTCACTATAGTAACCACATTATCATTCATTGCTTTGCAGTGATAGAATATTTCATGGATAAAAATCATCAAGCCATTTCAAGTTCTGGCAGAGACCTCAGCAGCACACCGGACATCTTTTCACATCGTGCCTAGAGTAGCAGAAGCCCACACTGTCTTTATACACTCCATCCCCTTTCTGCATTATTCCCAATTTGTGTTCCCCCTCTTTCTGTCCCGTGTCATATCTGTTCCTCTCATCGCTCCCCTCTCTCTGCCTACCGGTCCCATGTGGGTGTGGCCTGTGTCTTGCTGTGGCTGCAGCAGGAGGACTACCTGATGTGTCGCTGTGCAGAACAGGACCAAGGGGTCTGCCGTTGAAAAGGGGCTCTGTGCTGCATTTGCAGATCGCCTTACACAACCACTTCCTGCTTCCGACCCACTCCTCACAGGCAGCCCTGTGTGCCAAAGACGAAAAAAGTGCAAACAGAGGGGTTCAGTCCAACCAAGGGGCTGAGCACAGGACCCTATTCATCCTCTCCCCAATGCTCCTCCTTGCTGCTCCCCTACCAGCTTCAGGATGGCTTTATTTAAAATTCACAAATATTCCCCTTTCTGAGGCATTGAGATCAACTGGATGCTCATTCCATCTCTTCAGTAGTACTTAACGGCCGAGATGTGTCAGTGCTGCCCCCAGACTGGGAGGTGAAACATACTGGTGTTAACTATTTGTACTATGTTCGTCTGTTTGGCACAGCCACGCCTCTGGCCTCTATTTGTTACATAAGGCGGGAAAGAGATGAGCAAAGGTTCATGGATAAAAGGACATCTTTGACCTAAGCCAGTGGTTCTCAAACTTTTTCTGTCGGGCCCCACTTTGGAGGAAGAAAAATGTTCGGTCCCCACCGCCCCAACAAAATTGTAACAAAATGGTCCAACTTTTTGTGACTCCTCCCTCCGTGATTTTTCAAATAATACAATAAAAAAAATGACAATCCCTTTTCAGTAAACCAGATCGCTCCATCAGACAAAAACTAATAACATGTGCAATCACTTTGTTAGAACAATGCAAATAAAGTTCTATCGCTGCAAAAAACAACTAATATTTGGCAAAATAAATACTTATTGTGGCTCCAAATAACCTGTTTTGCACTGAATATATTTTCAAGATAATAACAATAACGTTCAACCTGTGCAAAACAAAATGAGTGCAGATGTGTGAGCATCAGGTTGTATCAGTATTAGTGGCTGCAGTGAGCTGCTTTCCTCTATAAATATTTTTTAAATGAGATGGTAGATTTGATACGGCTCTTAATTCATGCTCAATGTTGAGCTTAGACCTGTATTCTGTTTTGAGAGACGCAGCAGCAGAAAAGACCTCATGGAGGCTTTTAGCAAAACAGCAAGAATCGTCTTGTACTTTTGTACTATGTAAAGTTATCTTGTTCATGGGGAGAGTGTTCATCCTGAAACCACAAGGTAGTGGTTCATCCCTGTTCCGGATAGTTTCATGTTGAAGTGTCCTTGAGCAAGACACTGAAGCCCCAGAGCTTCACAGCAGCACACTGCCCCTTAATTACTAAGGATGGGTAAAATGCAAAGAATATTGTGATATTAATAGAGGATTACATAAACATCTTTTTTTATAAAAAATAAATAAAATCTTTTGAATTTTATATATATATATATATATATATATATAAAAAAAAACAGCATCACCCCTCCCCCCCGCCCCACCTGTAATACCGGCGCGCCCCACTAGAGGGTCGCGCCCCACAGTTTGAGAACCACTGAGCTAAGCAAACAAGTTATAAAGTAGCTTCATGGGTAAAGGACTCCTGTAGTTTCCTGTGTAAAAAGTGTTACTGCATGGGAACGCTCGCAGTCACAGTTAGAGGTGCAGAGGAGAATGGGTACAGAGTGAAAACAAAACACAAATCTCTGTCTGAGGGGGAGGGGAGTAGGTGGGTTTGGGGGTTGGAGTTGTGTTGCTATTCCTGGAATGCTCACTTTGTCCCACCTAGACCTGGCAACAGTGGGGAGGACAGGAGTTTGGGGATAGTGGACTCCCACTGAGTTTAATTTTTAACACAGGGACCCAATGAGGGCCAAGGGGGCAGGGGTATTTAAGATTCTTGGGGAAATGGCAAAGTGTGCAAATAACTCTGAAGACAAACAAACCCAGAGCATTAATGATGAGTCTGTCACTGAACTGGATGTTTTCGCGTTTCGCCCTGTATACTGCAAAGGGAGGCCAAACGGTCGGAGACACAGTCTGTTTTCACTACTGTCCTTGTCGTTTCTACCTACAGTCATAGGACACTGCCTTGTTTTTCTACTTGAGACACATTAAAACAGCACCCGATACGTCCATTCCTACCAGGGGGATAGAAAAACATTTGGCCTGCCGGCTCCCTGGGCTTCCCCCTCGGATGTCAGCCTCAGATGAGGGTGAGAAGAATGACGCTCTGTACGGCCACTGCAAGAAGCCATTCATACAGCCACAGAGAGTCTGTAGCACGGACCCATGGTGGCTGGAACAGAACCAGTACTGACCCAGTCCCTGCTGTCCCAACACTACACAACTCCAGTATTGATCTAATCTATGCTGGACAGGACAGCACCAGAGACAACATATCCACTTATTCAGCAAGATCACTGCTGGGTCCGACCAACGTAGACAACACAGCCACTGATTCAACCAGAAAGACAGGCTTCTGCAGGATCCCGCTCAATTGATTCAGTCAACACCTGATGAGAAGGAACATCAAGCTCCTCAACTCCCTCCAAGACTGAATCAATACAGTCTGTCAGAAACAACATTGCTGTTACTGATTGAGTATCTAATGGAACCAAACCTGTGTTTACAGGACTAATCAACAAACTCAGTCATTCTGTGCCACTGTAAATTATTTTCCACTCTCCCCATTGCCTTTGCCGTGTTGAACAGAAGGCCTTATTATAGGTCATTGGCTGACTGGAGGCTGAGGAACAAACCAAAGAACCTGGCGGAGCTCACGTTGTTCCCCTCAGACCTGCTCAGGCTCACTGGAGACCACTACCGGAGGCCGGATAGAGAAAGTGGCTTCTGTGCCTTATCCATGCCCAACCTCTCTGGCTTCACATGGCTGTGTGTGAGGCAAACGGCTGGCCAAGCCAAAGAGCGACCCAAAGAGATTGCTGTGTACTTTGGCATTTTTTCTCAGCCCATGTGATATGGAAAAATAAACCAGTTCAGATGCACTTAATAGTCTTATTAGTTAATAGTATTACCAACGTAAAATAAAACAACTTATTCCTTTTTGTGATATAACGTTTTTGACAGTACATAGGATGAATGAGCGTGATTCATTCCAAGTCTTTCAGCCGATGCTACACCAGAGGCCCAAAACAAACTTAAAGTGTAAAAGTACGTTTGACAAGAGTGGATTATTGCAGCAGCCTCTGGATACCAGTGAGCATTTACACACTTGTATTTGCTAACATTAAACACATTACTAGCAAACGATTCTATGAGTGCATTATTCATTATGAAAATAAAAACCCAACAGGGACAGTCTTAAGTCACAGCTGTCCCCTTATCAAATTGGTCTTTCTTACACTCCATCTCTCTGAGTCCCAGAGGGAACTGGCTGATAAGGCCTGGCTTGGGCACATCATTTGGACCCTCTTCATCGTGCAGCAAAACCGTATTTGCAACCTGGAGTAATCCTCTCCTCCATCACATGAATCATACTTTCCCTCTCCTTCCTATTTTTACAGCTGCTGCACATCTAGATCTGCTCAAACGCTTTTCTGCTCGGTGACTGAGACAGACAAGAAAACCTGAGTGTTCAAGACTCAGGTTCTCACAGTATCTCTGCTTCTTTACACTCTGCATAAACAACTACCAACGATCCCCTCTTGACCTTCAAATGCACGCAAGCGTTCATGCCCACAAATGTGTGTGTGTGTGTGTGAGTGAGGCAAGCATTATGATCCACATTGCACATGCATTTCAGAAAAATCTAATCTGAGAATGACTAACGAGTTACAGGCTCAGTTTTTCCACTGCGATTTAGCCAATTGGCCACAAGAATTTGATGCTATATCAGACTGCCACAAAATCAACAAAAAGCAATAAATAAATGCTGAGCTATTGTGTTGACGATGGCAAGGCCTCGACTCAGGATACAATATACGAGCCTCTAAAGACTAACAGACTGTTAGGGAAGACCAAAAATAATCGTTTCTGAATTCAGAAATTAGGATCAATCAGGGACTAAGATACACAAAAGTGAAATATGTAGTTCAAGTTTTGAACTGGAGGCTGCTGTTTATCTTTTCACTGTTTATATTTGTTCTGCATACAGTGTTTCACATTTCTCACAACTTGTAAACTCACAATCAATAACACAAATGAACTTAATTCAGTGAGGGGACTGTACAGTTCGCCAGGTTTCTTTGCTTGTAGTGCTACGCACATCAAGCAGATGAAAACATTTTCATTTGCAGAGGCCATGGTAAGGATAGCACACTGTAATTTATGTGTGAACCTCTATGTGCACAAAATGTGCTAGTATAGCACCCATGAGCAGCTCTGATGAATAAACCATTTGGCCAGGCTGTTGGGATCGGAAGCCTTGTCACAGTCCATTAAAGGGCTGAAGCAGAGGGACAAGCTACGGTCTGTAACCCTGCGTCTTTGACCTTTCAGTTCAGCATTGTGGTCCTAATGCTGCCTTCATGCATCTCCACTAGAAAAACTGCCCGTCTGGGCTGCGGTCAGTCTTTTGCCCTTTTGCCCTCACTTCAATTTGTCATGGCAGCATCGCGTGCCCAACCATTTGTGTTGGCAGAGTGTGCATTTCTGGGGCAGCAGGAAAGCCGTTGATCTAGGGCTAGTGGGTCTTTAGTGGCTTTGTGAGGACCCCTGGTCAACAAAACAACCTGATCTTGGTCAAAGATGCAATCAGAAATCTGAGCTATAATTTAAGAAACATTTCTAAATATTTGAATCAGTAGAAATGCTAAATGAACAAGATCTGTTCACATGTTAAATTACTGTCTTTTATCCTATATTTTTGTTATGCTTCCATTCACTGAGGACTGACAATGTCTTATGTATTTTACATGTGCATTGGTTAAGCCTGCTTTTGCATGCAAGCACTACACGTCACATACATGACATGCAGGGTTGTCATAACATGTCCTCTTCATCTGCTACAAAATTATTTCCAAGATGAAGAATTACATCAACTTCTTTTTGTTTTCACAAAAAAAGACATTGAAAGTTCATCCGCTGAAAACTATGTGGAGGAGTGCATGTATGCATCAGTTCCAGATGAAGAATAACAAATGAACATATTCCCATCTGAGTGACGTTTTTTCCCCAAAGAGAAGACTTGCTGTCTCTTTTATCCACTTCGCTATCATGCATGCATACAGAGGAGTCCAGGACAATTAAAATGAAAAATGAGGTCGTAAAGTTTTGAGAGGATTTGAAACGTTAAAAGCATTGACCAACTTTAGAAAGTAAAAACACATATCTCTGTTGGTGGTTTTAAGGGGCAGTGAAAAGTGTGCAGATAGAAATGTAAAATCTACCCTAGAACAGGCTATTTTCTTATTCAGGAAATACCTTTCTTTCTCAGGCAAGATTGGCAACCGCCATTTCGTCAAAGCAGCAGTGAGAACCAAAAGAGAATGCAAGAGGACAGCAGTGTGTGTGTGTGTGTGTGCGTTCGTGCGTGTGTGTGTGTGTGTGCGTGCATGTGTGTGTGTGTGTGTGTGTGTGTGTGTGGGTGTGTCAGATGTGTGTGGCTACAGAGTCAAACAGTCCACAGATCACTAGATCTTGTCTATGTGGCTAAATCTAGGAAGAATTTATGAATGGCCTTTGGTTGGTCATGGGCAAGTTCTATGCTGGTATTTTTTCTCTCCTACTTCTGCTGCTCAAATAACCTCAGTGATGCAATCTCTCCACAGACATGCAGCTGATTCCATTGTTAAAAAAGTAATGTTGGTAGAGGGTTAGCGGCCCTCTTTTAAGTGGGCAAATTACATCAGAGTAATAAAAAGGCACTCCTTATAATGCATGTGACTTCAGTATCTTGCTCTGTACTCAAAGGTCCATATGTTGTTTATCAGCTAGGTTGGGTAATTACACCACTGTGAATGTGTACATTGTGTGCTCTTTATGTCATCTGGGTGGATATCTGAACAATATGTACTGGCAATGGCAGTGTGAGTGTGTGTATAAAAAGAAAGGGAACTAAGGCAGCCGTAAAGATAATTCACTAGCCCGTGCAGTGTGAACTCACACAAGCTGAGAGTTTCGTCTTTACAGTAGGTCAGAGGAAGAGTGCTGTGAGGTAAAAAAGAATGACCATGTGATGAGCACAGTGACACCTGGTCGTGACTGTACCAGATTTGTTCTGAACGGTTGAGAAATATAAAACTATGGGTGTATGCAGTCTAGAGGAGTCTCCCCTTGGGCAGATGGATGTTAGTGAATAAGGTCAAAGATTGTTTTAGTTTCCGAGGGAGGCTCTCAACATCCCAGAGACAGTGTCTAGTATTTTAAGAACCCGTTCCTTTCTTTGTAAAATGCTTCTCTTGAGTCTTTGGCGCAAATCACCCAATCCCAGTCGCCACTGAAAACAAACCAAGACTCACCTATTCTAATAATTTTCCTGGACGTAAAATGAAAAGAACAACGGAACAGTATCATAGATGAGGATGACGGCTGGCTGGGCGGCTGGCTGAACTGGTACAGTAGCAAACTGTGAGTCAGACGCTGAGACAGAGAAGCATTTAAAGAATGGGTGGCTATGTAATGTGTCTGTGATTCACTGCTTGTGAGGTGGGAAGGGCCATGCCACCAAGGCCTGTAAAAGGTCGTCTGTTATTCCATATTTCCAAGCACTAGGTGCTTTTACTGCTGTACCAAGACTCACAAAAGCGTTGGGGCCAAATAGGTGTGTAATGGCATTGCATTGAGCTCGACTGACCGACTGGCATGGTGAGAGGGAACAGTTGACAACATAGGAGTCTGATCAACTCAACAGTCTCTCAGGCATGAACTCATTCTCACTTTCTCAAAGATTCATCTGTCCCACATATTTCCCAGCACTCTTCCTCCTTTTTTAGCTCTCACTCCGTTTCTTGCCTCCCACTTTCCATCTCAAACCCTCGTTCTCTTCTTTTTGTTTGGTACTCTACAGCACTTTGACTCTCTCTCTCTCTCTCTCTCTCTCTCTCTCTCTCTCTCTCTCTCTCTTTCTCTCTCTTTGGAGACAGACTCTTTAACAAGCCTGCCTCAGTGGGTAGTCGACAGAGACGGGAGGTTATTTTTAGATTGCACACAGATTAAAAGTGGAACGTTTTTCTTCATCCTTGTAAAGAGTCCTCTTCCCTCTCTTTCAGTCTGTAATGGAGTTTAGCATCTCTGTAGGGGATCTCATGTTACCTCCCCCACACATACTCCCTTCTTTCCCTCCGCCAGACTCATCTCACCCCCCACCACCAACACACTCATCCTCTCCAAACACTGACATCATCCGACATAGACCAAACTCCTTCCTCTGCCTGTGAGGGCTTT
This sequence comes from Taurulus bubalis, assembly GCF_910589615.1. Lineage (NCBI taxonomy): Eukaryota > Metazoa > Chordata > Actinopteri > Perciformes > Cottidae > Taurulus > Taurulus bubalis. The sequence continues at coordinate 12,298,694 of NC_136597.1, read as the reverse complement.
TCTGTTCTGTCTGTACAGCAAGAAAGGAGTCTCAGCTCCTGTCACAAATCAAGGAACGGGTGAAAAAGTTGTCAGAAAACCCATATCTGCTGCAGGAAAACAAGCCCAATTTATCATTACATCCTGAGTGCAGCTCTCCTCACATGACCTTTTCCTCAGCACCACTACCACATGAGTATGGTGGTGGCTTTCACATACGCACAAGAATAAATCACACAACTGCATTAGATATAATTAGGCCCGTGCTTAATCCAGGAATCTGGGGGGTGACGGGTGGGTTACTTCAGCGTTTTCCTGTCTTGGACCAAAACCAAAAGTCTGACTTTTTCCTCCTGTCTCTGGATCCACACTTACTCACACTTCCTCCACCATGTGGATCACCTCATCTCTGGCTTAAACTGTTGAGGTGAGAGGGGGAGACACGGCCCTCTGGGTTTTACTAGTCCTACTCTCACTGACCCACGCCAGGGTCTAACGTAGGATACAGCTCCTGTTACTTTCCTTGAATATGGTCCCGTTCCTTTGAAAATATTCTGTTTTTAGCATTGCAGCTTTTCTCTCACCCTTAATTTGAAGGAGTGAGCTCTTTAAGGAGCAGCAATATTGCGTGGTAGACGACCTGGCAGGGACCAAGCAGGAAATCTTTCATTAAAACTCACTTAATGGCCATCATGAGTTGAAGCTCTGTGTTAGATATTGAATAATAAGTGACATAGAGCAGCTCTGTTGAAGGGGTTTTAATAACCTCTATCACAGCCAATGAACCCTGAGAACTCAGTTGAAAACTAGCAGTCTGGATAAATCATAGATTGATAAATACAGTTTTAAACTTCTCAACTTATGGGAACTTATTCTCAACTTGATAAAGACAACCCAAAGGAAAAAATGAAGTATAATCACAGAGCACTTTGGTGAGTTACAGCACATCAAACCACTTCAAATTGCTCCTTCTCGAGCATACTTTATTGATGCCTTCGGAGCCGCAGTCAGAAAACAAGTAACACATTTGGGCTAATTGTAAATCACACGTAAAAAAGATAAATGTGGAATATGTTACTTTATTCAAAACATATGGCGCAACTGAAAGAAACTGCTCTCCAACAGAAATAGATATATCCAACTGGTTTACCAAAACACCGCCATCCTTGCTCATTCTCATCCTTGCCTTCATTTCACTCACTAGGAAAATCATGGAAAACAAAATGTCAGCAATAATGGTAAACTTTTGTGAAATAGAATAGCTGAGGCCAAGCCTGTTATTTCATCAGCAGAATGCACATGAGTGCATCTGGGAAAATGAAGATTCCAATGGCAGTTCTGGCTCAGGCCCAGACTTTGCTGTAGTTATAGGGTAACCTGATAGTAATACCTCTGCTCTGCCCACCCTCTTTCCCCTCCCTGAGTCTGTCATTCTAGCCAAATGAGGGTGCCTGGACCCCAGTGGGGTCTAGCATCTCACAGAGCCTCGAACATTTAAAAGAGTTGGACTGAGGTGGCTTTCCTGCAGCATCATTAGCGAGATTGGAGGTGCGCGGTTTATGTCTGGAGACAAGAGAGAGTTGTTCAGAATCAGGGTGAAGAAGATAACATCAGTGCTCTCTGCTGATAGTGAGACAGTCCAGGGGATTCCCGAGCCCTTCTCCCAGGTGTACACCTGTGTTTACAAGACAACTAAGCTCCTTCTTTGTCTTTAAGCTTCTCAGATAAAAGTACCTCAGAGAAAGAGACATTTGTGGTCCAGGCGATGATCTGCCTATTAGGTGTTCTATTGTTGGAAAAACTGAAATCCCAAGGTTTCCTTTTTCAGACCTGCAGCAGTAAAAGCCTTTTCTGGTCCAGAGCGTTTATGTTGTTAGCATACCTGGAGCTGTGCCTCCTGCAGAAAACATTCTCATTTAGCACAGAGTCTCTGGGAATTATAGGCAGAAGTATTCCTTCAGTGGGTCTCGCTGCCAAAAATGATCACGGGTAAAGTTGAAAAGTTAAGGACTTGATCTGCACAAATGTAATGTCCTGTTAATAAGTGCATTTATAATAAATCTGGCTTAAAAAACTAAATCTTCCTCAAGTCTATAAAAAATAGCTCTTAAATCCTGCATGTTCTAAACTGCTTAACCGCATGTATGCATCATAAATAATGCTGTAATACGCGGTAAATGCACAGTATTCCCGTCTGTTTTATGCCTGCAGGGTAAAAAAGTATGTTTTTAATGTATTTTCATGTAGATACCCTGCACAGCTCTGGCATGATGACACTTTTGGAGGCATCTGAGCCATACGTAGCTTTCCAGAATCAACATCCTTATGATAATGTTGTCAGCATGAGGTGATTTAATACTGTGTTAACATGTAGCAGGACAGCCTTCCCAGGGCTACATAAACACCACACAACCCAAAGCTGCACAAACCTACTGCACCTCACACTGATGAGGCCATTGTTAGCCCACTGCGAGTAGATCACTCCCATAATCTGTGAAAACATCCGCCTCCATGGTGCACTCTCTGTATCTGTTGTATTTACTTGTAACATCAGTGCGGCTCACAGGGAGAATATCTGTTAGTTTATACCAGCTGCACAAGCCCACTCAACAGATCTGGCCAAAGATGGAACCTTTGAAAGTCATCCTTAAAAAAAAAGTTAGATTTCCTACAAATTAGTGAGCAAAGTGGGACTACGTGGTGTAGTATGACATGATTTATTGTTCACCACAACAGTTTTGTCAAAAGGTGAACTATCTCCAGTATCAGTGGTCTTTTTCGGCCTCAGTGGTTGTCTAGGAGCATCTCTGACATCAGATGGAGAGGGAAACAGATTGTCAGATGAAGCCACACATGGTTTACATATCAGATCCCTTTCTTCTCCTTAGCAATTTAGGGCTACATGCAAACACGGAAATAAGATATACACTAGTGTGCTGAGGCTGAAACTTGAGGGGTGGGCACTAACTGTCTACTGCAGAGATATAACCAACAGATAGGGGGCAATTTAAACAAAGACACATGTAGGTGTGTGTATACATGGCTGCACACACACACACACACACACACACACACACACACACACACACACACACACACACACACACACACACACACACACACACACACATTCTTTCACACATACGTACATACACACAGACTACGTCAGCTGTGTTGACTGAGATGACCATGCTGCAAAGTCCATACATTCAAGATGGTTCATGCAGAGTAAACAACATGAAACAGAGGCAAAGTTTTGCACACTGTGGTAGAAAGCAAAACTTTGCCTCCAGGGCTGTTTTTGCAAACTATTAAATATTTATTTATGGCCTCGCAAAAGTGACAAGATGTCTTCGGTGCACTGATGTAAAGTACATTTGATACGAAAACCCTGATTTAGTACTTCCCTTTTTCATCTATTTAGATTTACAACTTTCCTAAATGTAAAAGCAAAAGGTGAATCTTTGATACAAACAGAAAAACTGTTTGATAAGAAAGAAGTAAAAGTCCATTTCAACTAGTCTGACACTCCCTTCAAATGACAATGTTTAACTTTAATTCATACTTAAGTTTGTCATTACTTCACCTCGTCACTTCACCCATCTGTATCTCCCATTTCTACAGCCCAGCCACCTGTTTGAGCCCTATAAAATGTGAGTGTGTTAACCTTGAAAAGTGAATATTTATTAGCACTTGAAGAGTTTGTGTGAACAAACCCTCTTTTCCCCACTGTGTGACAATATATATATTCAGACCTGCATTTCTTTTTTCTCTTTCTCCCAACTTTAGAGCACAAATACATCTCGATCACCTCTTATGTGAATGGATGTCGACTGTCAAGCTTTAGAGCTTTTTAAAGAGATGCAGGCTGTCGTACTGTCGATCAAGATAGAGAGAAAGCACAATTTACTGTTTCTGGCAGTGACTGAAGAAATATGAAGCAATCAGTCTATTATTTTGCCAAAAATGAATACATTCAATCCACTGGCTAAATTCCTTTCCAGAGTTTAGAAATATTTGTTTGAGATTATATTCCCACGGAGTGTGATCCTACATAAGTTTGTGAGTGAGTATGTAGTTTTAGTTTGTGGGTGGCAGTTTAAAATCCTTAAGGTTAAGAAAGTTCACACACAAGCAGGCATGCATGCACGCCCAACACACACACACACACACACACACACACACACACACACACACACACACACACACACACACACACACACACACATACACACACAGACACACACTCCTCCTTTCCTAAAACAGACTCTGTGAATGTTTGGCTGTGCCAGCTGTGTGAGCTTGAGGCCGGGTGTGGGGTGTATACAATTGTGCGACAGACTGCATGGTGTGTATACACATAGTCATAAACAGAATCTGCAGCGGGAGCACTGATCACCTAGATGTGCTTGACCTCATGATCCTGAGATGGAACTGTTGTCTTTCTGGGCCCATACAGCTGGACGAAACACTGGATGTTGGATGTGTGTTATTGTGTAGATGAGACAGGACACATGTGCTCGAGAATTTTCCTGATTTCACCCTTTATGTTCTTGTATGGAAGTAAATATAAGTTAGATGTCTGTGTCCAAGTCTTTGATGTCGACCACAGTGGCATTGCACTGTAGTGAACTTTAAGCTAAGAGAGACACAGAGACATAGAGAGAGAGAGAGAGAGAGAGAGAGAGAGAGACCCACATTTTTGTGTCAAAAACATCTGCATTTATATATAACTACTCTCAAACACAAGTACAGAGTTATATTTGTGCTGCCAAAAGTGGGAAAACTCAATCTGCATTGCCAAGTTGTTTGGAGAGGAGCTCCTTAAATATCCTTGGAATAAAACCGCAACAGCTATAACCGAGCGCCTGAGAGAAGAAAACAGCTCACCTGGATTTTCAAGGCCGTCATACCACACAGGTGAGGCAAGCAGTGCTTTTAAAAACATTCAAGACCCTGTTTTCATAGGTTGACAGTTCAACCTTCAAACCTGAAGGGTTTATCACTTGAAGGCCAGAGAGAGACAGAGAGAGAGAGAGAGAGAGAGAGAGAAGCAGAGTGATTACTATATTATCCAAATGCTGCTTTCCCTTTCTCTCATGCCTGAATGGAAATGCGCTTATTGTCTGCTAGCACTTCATGTCATTCCAGCTTTCAACTCCTGAAGGGCCAAGAAGCCACTGTGAACTCCTTGAGCAAACACTCTGGAGCAGTGAGAGGGAGCAGTGAGGGATGAAGATCTAGCAAACATGCCCGTTTGAACCGGAAATATTCAGCGAGGTTAGGGCTTATAGCTGTTTGAACCAGGGACACTATCGAGGACCTGGCAAATAGATGTGTTTGAAGGCCAAACAGTGTTGAAGGCCGAGCTCCCATGGGGAATCTAACAGTAGAGCCTGATAGTTAGCTGCTACTGACTCTCCACTATGCTGATAGTTTAAATAAGAAGGCACAATAAGCTCAGTCATTGAGGAAAATATCCTCTCATCCCTTCCACGAAGAAAAGCTGTCATTCCTAACTCCCCTCTAACTAGAGAACAATGGATTGTTCTCCATTTCCAGTGGTGCAGAATACACTATACACTTACTGTACATACCCCACCCACTGTGAAACACAGAGAGAACAGATTCATTATCCCATTCTTCAATGGCATGAGGTGCCAGGTTCATTGACTGACAGAGCTAATTAGAGAGGCATGAAAGTTTAGGCAGCATGTGACTCCTCTGACCCATAAAAAACGTTTGTTGGTTCATTTGAGGGCATCTTCTTTTCATTTCATCTAACTACGGTATCAAGTTGCTCTCAGTTATACCATAAACATTCATAGTGCAGGCTCATAAAACCCAGTATTGTTCCCTCGTATGAATTGCAGATTATTCCAAATAATAGTGAAACTGAGATAACTTCAGTAAACCCGGTGGGCAATGTGAGATAAGACTAAAACAAAAAAAGCTATCTTTCTGGCTTTTGTAAAAAGTGGTGCCTCCTCTCTGAACCTTTTCAAAATGACATGTCTGTCAACACTTCAAATGAATGTGGTCATCTGTCCATGACACAGATTGCTGTGCCATGGATGACAGTCATCAGTAGTCCCAGACAGAGGCTTTGAAGTGAGACCACAGCTCACTCCTTTCCACCCAGTTCTCATGGCTTTCCCTTTAAATAGAGCATGACATCAGACTCTGTGCAGGTCTACCGGCCCGAGCCCAAAACAAATGTGTCCAAACAATGCCACATCTGGAGCGAAAGGCAGGCGTGAGAGGGGAAGAACAGGAATGTAGCGGAAAAGGGGTTGAAAAAGAGAAAGCGGTCCTAAAGCTGTTTAGCTCTAGGACCCTGGCCAAGGCGTCTGGGGATGTGCCTGAGCTATAATTTACTGGTGATTTCCTTTGCTTCCATCCCCCCAGAGACCTGATGTCACTACTGCACACCCAGGCGTCGGGCAGAATAAATACTGTTTTTTTGTCTAATTTTAGTACATCGAAAAGTCTCCTAAATTCCACCAATAAAGGCTAATATCAAACAACTCCTACAGATAACCGCAAACAACTGTGCTACTTGTGTGATGGTATCCCAACTTTAACAATATATCATCTAAGTTTAAGAAAGTTTGCAAAGAATTGGGAGAGAAAAGCTATTTCTTGTTTCATTTGGCTCATTCTTCTGACTTGTCTGTGCAGATGCAGGAAGAGGTCTTCAGAAAGTCTTCTCATGCAGCCTGTTCTTGTTGTCACTGTCAGAAGCAATCAGAGCTGCTGGGTCTGCATTCCCGCAGCAGAAGGAGCAGAAGACCAGGCACATATTCAGGCCAATTTTCTGCCTGTTGGATAAAGTGTCTAATAAACACATGGCGGCAGATCCAACAGTTATTTGTCAGTAGACACATAGTATGCTGCCTCCAATCTGATTTATACTTAGACTCATAATCAGGGATGCATCAAATGTACGCAACAATACATAAAACACATACGTAAATGCCCATCGTGATAGACGTATAACGCCAATCTGCCAGTCTGTGAGTGGATTTTTGTGGGAGCTCAGGGGGCTCTGCTCTTTAGATTGAAGGTGTGACCTGACGAACAGAGACGTACGGTAAGATGGAAAATATGCTTAATGGTTCCTGTTTGAAGAGGAGGACACAGATAGGGAGGTAAAAGAGGATTGGAAGGAGGTAGGAAAAGAGCTGAAATGATGGAACCACAGGGACTCTCATCTCCCGCAAGTCATCTGTTTTTCCTCTGACTGCAGTGAATCTGCTCATTTTAAGAAAATTCAGCCTCCAAATCTTATCTACAGGCCCAACTGTTGTAGGTGTGGGAGAATTAGGTGGTCAGTAGGAGTGTCACAGAGGATGGAGGACACAGTATCTTGTAACTCCGATGCAGCTTTAAAGGTCCTTCGAAGACGTGTCAGATGAGACTATTTATGCTGTGAGTAAACCGGTGCTCAGGAAGCTGTCTGGCTGAACAATTTAAAGGGTTACAGTAGAGCTGAGAAAGCGATGGACACAGAGAGCAGAGCCAGCTCAAGCAGTTTAAAAGTTCAGCTTCCTGATATAAACTGTAGGTATTTTAATGAATGCATATGTTGTCCCCAAGGCTAATTCTACTGTCTGTCCCGCTATGGGAGTCCGAATACAATCAATCATGCTTTCATGCCCTCAAAATCTGTAGCCCAAATAATGAACATGTTATCTGTCTACTTAAACTACAGAGACATTTGTCAACCATCATAATGTAAGTCATGAAAATGTGTTTATAAGAAGCATAATAAGATAGAAAGGTGTGGATGTTTCTATCAAAAGCTCTACCAAACAAATATGTATTTAATTCATACTACAATATATTTTATTATAGAAATGTTTGAGGCCCGAACCGTGATGCAAAAATAAACAGGAGTGTAGCCCCACCACCAAAATACAGAACATGTGACTGCAACATCCCTCTTGAACTGACAGGACTCATACACATAAAGAGTTTCAGACACTGTTACAAGTGTAAATTGTGAATTAAGAATGAAGACAAGCCTATCTTTGCAGTTATGGTAATTTTACACACAAAACGTAGATTTTTAATCAAGAAAGCAACTCTTCAACTATATATTAGAATGTTCCTGAACATGATATGGGCAAAGAAATTAAGGTTTGGCTTCCAATGTGTTTATAGGAAGAAAAAAAGAAGGTTTCATCACCAACTCTGAGGTTTTCAAAGTTTTAGTGACTAGGAGCAAATCTGGGGAGCCCGTCAAATAAAATCAAAATCATATTATTTATTATACATTCAACACTAATGCAATTCGGTTATGACCAGGTAAGGACAATGTTTCTTTCCTTTCTTTTACCCCTCTTTAATGCTGTGTGTTTTGTAGCAACACTTTCAAACAGTTCCTTTGGAGATGGAGCGAGGGAGTAGTGATGTTCCCATGGGCCACATCACATATCTTTTTGGAATTCAGCTTGATAGCGCAATGTGTTTCCCAGGGGAATATCTATGTTCGCTGATGCCAGCTATCAGTCAAATTTGAAAGAAAACAATATGGTATGGTGGTGCTTTCACAGTTTACTGGAATCACAATTTCTTTCCTTGATAATTCATTCTGACAATAAGCATGACATACCAACTTTAGGTTTATATCTAAAAATCACTGCTGAGAAAATGTTGACTAGATTTTTCTTCATCGACTACATCCATGTGCAATGCACCCATTATGATCATGGGACAAACCCTGTGTGCAGGTATTTTTGTCTGTATGGCCTCGCTCAGTTGTGTCTTAAATTAGACTTTTCTACATTTATCTAAGTCTAGATGATCAAATAAATGAGTTTTGCAGAGGGACAATCCTGTCTGTCAAAGACAAGCTGGTTCAAGTGCATTACCACAGAATCCCCAAATACCATTCAATTTAACCACTAACATGCATTTGCATATACTCATTGTCTCCTTAAAATCCATCTCAACCAGTTATTTAACACCATAAGTGGCTGTTCACACCAGACGCGACTCTCAAAAACTCGTCGCTAGCAAAACCATTGTTTCCCTATGGTACGGTGCGCCTTTCAGGCACGCCTTTTAAATACTGTTCGTCGCATTTTTCTAGCGCCTTGCGCGGAGTCGCACAGTTCATCAATGTCAGTGTATTGCCCCGGTTGCGCACGCAGGCGCGCTCCACAGGCGCAAAGGGCTGTTTTGCCCGGCGCGTTTTTGCCAAGGCGTTTTAGAGGCGACTGCACTTTTAAAAGTCGCGGCTGGTGTGAACGATCCCTAACACTAGTGATAAAGGGAAGATTAAACCACTGACAGGAGTATCTCTCTTCTGAGGTTGAGGTTCCAGTTCAACTTTCACTATCCAAGGCAAATAAAAGTCAGCAGGGAGACAGAGAAGCCAGAAGTTGTGTTTCTTCCACTCAACATGAGAATTGAGGAATGAATAACCTCCCTGGTCTTTTGTAACCTCAGTGACCGAACCTGCTAAGCTTATAATAAACCACCTTTCATGCCGCTTAGACACTGAACTAGATTTAATACTGACTGGCTAGTTGTAGTATATGGTTTGGGGGTTATGATTATTAGTCTTTAGACAGGTAAGATGAAAATACAAATGTGTATTAATCCTAAAAAGAAAAGAAACAATGTCTCCTTGGGGTGTTACTTTCTGTACACACTCCAATCTCACTCACTGGTTATGAGTAGGTCATCCAGCCTGCATACATTTTCATCACAGTATCCCTGTGGATCTTTCCACTGAAGACTTACTTTAACTAAGAATAGTGTTGCAAGTATTGATCTTTCCATGTTTCTTTCTTCCAGAAGCCATGCATGCATGAGTGTGGTTAAAGAGCGGCTGTCAGGGAGTCTACAGTCACATTAACGGGCAGCAGTGTGAGAGGCAGGAGGTGATGGCGGGGTCAGGGGTCACGGTACTCTGACAAACAAATGAGCCACCCAGTGAGGAAGTCAACAAGAGATTCTTTCCTCTGCTGCCCTAGCAACAGCAGCTGCTGGCAAACATGTGTCTGACAAATGTGCCATCTGAACCAATGACCGGGTCTCAATCATCACCATATGGGGTTGCCACACAAACACAGCAGGGGGAAGAGAGACAGAGGAGGGGGAGGCAGCAGACACAATAAAAGATAATGAGGAAGATATTGATTGGATATGTGAAGTATTGTTCAAAAGGGAAATTAAGCAACATTTAACAAAGGTCTGTGAAGGCACACCGGTGGTCTGATTGCAGTGCAGGCACTCGGTAGGGTTAAACGTTAGGACGACTCCCTGTTGGGAAAATCATGAGAGAGATGCTGCTGTTAGCTGTACTGCAATCCAGCAGGTTTTACTGTGTGTACTATTGTTGCCCTTTGGGACTTAATGACAAGCAAACAGTCTAATGATGGCCTCCTTCTGCCATTCTATCCCATGAAATTAATTTGTATATACACTGTCCTGACTAACTGGGAATGCACACACACACACACACACACACACACACACACACACACACACACACACACACACACACACACACACACACACACACACAGCACGGCCTTCTTTTTCTTCGTGGCTCCTTCAGAAAGTTTTTATTGTATTACCACAATGTTTTCAATCAATCCTTATGATTTTCCGCGCTTGCCTCAGTCTGTCCTTTATCTAATGCTCTTTTTGTACTTTCCTCTCTCTCTCCCTCTTGCCAGCTCTGGAAAGTACATTCGCACAGTTCAACAGTGACACAAGGATCGTCTCCTTCATGGCAAACCATGCTTGTGTTTTTTCAATTAAGCCAAGCTCCTGTACACTATTCATTTGGGAAACCATAATTCTCATGGAAAGTCGCTTAGGTTTTTTTTTTCCGGGAGAGGTATCGGAAAGACCCGTTCCCAAAAACCATGTCTGACTAGTGAGGCTGGAGAATAAAACCGGAGGAATACTGTCTATGAGAGTACGGGTGGTGCTGATAGGAGGTGAAGGCCTCACCAAGGGGTATCAGGGTGCAATAACTCATAGGGTGAATGGGAACAGGAAGGAGGTAATAATACAGATGGATGGATTTCCAAGGGAATGTGGATGAAAGTGGCTGAGTTGCAGGCCGGATCTGAATTGCCCAGCGGGGAAGAGGACAGATGCACTGAAATGACTTCAAAGCCTGGTGTCACTGGGCTGCAGATGAGTACAGACTGTCTCCTGTCCTTTTTTATTGACAGAGATGAGCCCCAATAGCCTGCTGCATCCATCTGCCTTAAACTACAATCAAAAGTGCAAATATACATTTCCACACGTACCCACACACACACTCAGATGCAACATCCTCACACTGTACAACATTTAACAGCTCATGTAAAATTAGAGGGTAGCATCACTGTATAGCTATATATTACACAAGCCTGAGCCCAGACCAACAATACAAGTCAGTGTAAAATGAAATATACCTGACAACAAAAGCAATTCTGAGAAACAGAATGATCAGAATTTCCATTTCCAGTCCACTCTTAGCAAAGTTCCCATCCCATTACTGATTTCCCATCTTTCTTTTTACAGAAAGTCTCAGCCCCATTCCGACCCTCTTCCTTGCCTGACTAGCAGGATCCATTTGTCAACATTAACGTAAACCTTTCACTGAATGCTGACTCAGTGTGTGTTCATACATAAACAGTGTAGGAAATGTGAAAAGACCCAGACACACAAATACGGCGTATTCATATGTGCATGGTCACGCATGCACAAACACACACCTACCTAACAGTGCACGTATACTATGTGCACACACACATGCTCATTCAAAGTGGGTGGGATCAAAAGCGGACAAACCCCCACCCACCCCCACAGCACCCTCCGCCCCCACCCCCCCCACACTCCCACCACAACAACCAACAGACAGGAAAAGAGAGCAGTGAGAGAGAGAGAGAGACAGGCAGGAGCAGCACACAAGAATGAGTCAGACTGAAGTCTTACCTCAAGAGTAATGCTGTGGAGCCGATACAAAGGAAAGCCTCATGACTGCAGCGGCTTCTTTCTGACTTGGTCTCTTTGTATCACTCAGCTGTTGGAGACTCACACTGACACACAGGCAGCGCAGCGCAGCGCTGAGCGGAGGGGCGCTTGGCACACTTTAAAGGCAGAGATAGCAGTGGAGCCACGCAGACCCTGGGCCCGTCCGCTCACACTCTGCCTTCTGAGGATGAAAAGAGAAGACTTCATTACCAGCTGCAGACCACGCCTCCACCCCTCAATTCTCCCTCCTCCCAAGCGCTCTCTCCCTCCCTCCCCACCACCTTCACTACCTCCCTTCCACACTCCCAGCCAGTAGCTCCAGGGCCTGTCCCTGCCAAGAGAGGGGGAGCAGACTGCCAAAGACAACCTCCCATCAAACCGCCTGCCAGCGCTGTGCAGTGCACAGACAGAGAGGGACAGAGCGAGAGAGATGAGGAAGGAGGTGATGAGACAGCGAAATGGTCAATAGCATATGGTTCCAATCCACAAACAGTTGTTGTTTGCTTTTTAAATTTTACATTGGATACACTAAGAGTTGTTTCAGCTTAACAGTTCTGCCAGTGAAGCACTGAAAATGCAGTAGGAGAGGATAAAGAGTGTGTGTGACGTAACAGAGGTAAAATGAAGAAAGACAGCAGAGGGAGGAGGTTTTAAAGTTGGACCAAGTGAAGAGTGCGAGGCAGCAGAGATTTACTTGAGAGAAAGGGGAAGAGAGACAGAGGGAAGGATGCAGACAGACAGGCAGACGGAAAGAAAAACACAGACACACTCAGGGAGTAAAAGAGAGTGAGAGAGCAATGATCAATTTGACTTTTTAGGGAGAAAAGTATAAAGAGCAGAGACATATTTAAACAGGGGTTGTTGTAAGCTCTAATTAAGACTTACACTAAGAAAGATCACATCAAAAGACGGTCGCTCAAAAAGAAGTGTGTGTTGAGTTCGAGGGGGTGGGGACAATGTCTATCTCTTTGTTTGTGTGTCTATAAACGTGTCTCTATGTGTTCCCAATTCTTTGCAAATGGCTAACATCATCACCACCAAAAATATGGATGACAGTTTTTGTCCATCTTTAGACTCTCTTTTCCTTCTCGTCCTCTCTGCCTTTTCTTCTAATGCCAAATGGAACTCTCTCCCCATCAGAAGAGGAAAATAGGCATAAAAGCATTGGCTGTTTACTGTCTGTAATTATGAGGGGCTGGGTACACTCAACCCAGGCAAGCTCTGTCCCCTGCCCCCAGTGCTTTCACACAAACCAAGCTCAACCAAGTCTGCCAGTTTACACCAAGTCATGGCACAGACAGAGTAACCAACCCCCTACCATAGGAGTAAAAACAGTGCAGTTTAAAGTTTCATATCAACTTGTAATTAGGAAAAATGTGTTGGCAAAAGGTAATTTACTCAATTTAAGAGGGAAACAGACACAGACCAGTATATTCTAAACAGCGTACTATTATGGGTTCATTGGAGATCAAACTGTGTTGTAGATCCTTGACATGAAATAGCAAAAATTAAAGTTCAAAGTAGTGAAGAATCTGAGAGCTAATTTGCTGTTAAAGGCTGTAAAAAAAGGCTCTAATTCATATAAGGACAGTTGGGCCTTGATCTTGTTGAAAACGTAAAATAGACACCACCACAGCACACCCGACCTCCACCAGGACCACCACTAATGCATATTGTGTCCTGTTTGAAGTGCTTTCACAGTAAAAGACCGCCCTGACTGTAAATAAAGTTACACAAGTCTAAGTAGTAGTTTTTTATTTGCTCAATAGGAATAAAATACTGTATTCTAAAACAACAAGTTGGAGTAGAGGATTGCAGGGAAAACAATTGAGAGCGATTGAAAAGATCTCAGAAAGGATCAAAAAGTCTATGTGATGTAATAAAAAAGGGAACAACTTTTTAGGCAGCATATGATGAGGTCAGCAGGGATTATACAGATCTCTGGTGACCTCCCACACTCGCATTAACACCTACACAGACCCTCTCTGTGGCATATTAGTGCCACATTTACACAGGTCCACAAAACAGTACTTAGGGTTATGGGCTGCCTTCATTCTTGGCTGTGAAAGACAAGGCCTGGGGTCGAGGTTTGAGACTGTTGGAGTGGGTTGGTCGAGGGACTACAGAGAAAGAGGAGACAAACTTGTTTCAGTGCTCTAAAGAAACACTAATCCTTCAAAACCAGAGCCACTGACTGCCACTCTGCAGTCTTTTATGTCTTTAAATCTGGGAGTTTAGTCAGAGAAAAAAACTAATCCAACATCTGAAAGCTGTTGTTTGTTTACTGTCTACTATGTAATCAAGTCTTGGCATTACCATAACGATAGTGAATAGATAAAAATAGCACTAAGTGTCCATATAATAAGGAAAATTAGAACAATAATGACAGGCCATCTGACACACTTAGCAGCAAAAGATGTGATTGTGTCACAGGTTCTAAAACTGGGATTTAGGACTGAGGTTGAATTTACTGAAAGGACACAATATTTCATCCAGCCACTAGGGGTTGAGTTGAGCTGTGATCTGCATACAGTCCATTGATAGACTCGGATGAGGCACAATTTGACGCTAATACACAACACGACTCTCACTATGCCCATGGTTCCTGTGGGAGAGCAATTCCTCCCACATTTATTTCAATCATTCATTAAATCTGGTGCAACACACATACATATATAGTTTCTGTTGAATCTTGTTATTCTAAACTGAATTAATTCCAAAGACCCAAACAAATACAGACTGCATGTGTAATGAGCATGCCATGTGCTGCTTGGAGCAGAAATCAGCCTGCTACAAACAACAGAATTCGATGAAAAGTCTTCAGGCTTGAAAAAAGAGAACTGTATCACACCAGAAGTCGTCAAATGTCTTCCTGGCTGCCAACATCCTAAAAGGACAACATTTAATATCAAAGCAAGGGGATTGGATGAATTTCTAAACACTAGTGGGTTTAAAACAGCTTTTGTACAGGGCAGGCTGCAGGGAGAACAACACCATCATCTCACTGGAACCAAAGCACGTCGCCTCTGTTATTGGATTTCAAAAGCCACAGGAAAAGGTCTGACTGTCAGGCATAATTTGACAAAACAACTAGGCTGGGTAAGGAGGTACAATATTATAGTACAGAAATAAATGCCTGAATGCCAATAACTCCAAGAGTAGTTTGTGGTTAAACTCACAAGTGAACGAAATCGAATAAATGGAACAATAACAACAGACAATAGAACTTTAAGTTTATTTAGTGAGAACACTTGCCTTTGAATGGCTGCTGGAGTCATATTAGACTTCAAGATTCAATCAGAGATTGTAAAATTTAAGTTTCACTCCCAACGACCTGAATTGAGAGACAAGGCAGATGGAAAAGAGGGAACTTTCTGTGTTCTTAACACATAAAACCTTTGTGAGATTTATCAAAGTGAGGGAGCCTAAGATCACCTCCTCAACATTTCCAGGATGAATATGGAGAGTGTATAAGCCCAACCCTAGGGCCTGTGCAGGATACCAATGACTTGTTATACTAGTCGAAACAAGAATTTTTAGTTCATGCAAGGCATTATAACAAACACAGCTTTAGACGTATATCCCCACTCTGCAAATGGTCTAAAAGGACTCTCGCTCTGCAAGTTCGCTCTGTCGGAAGTAAAGTCATATAGAACACCAATGCTAAACATATATTGTGTTTTAATGACCTTAGACTATTCTGACCTCCCTCAGGGAGTCACACCTGGGTAGAAAAACTAATTAAACCGTGACCTTTTGGAGGAAACATAGAGGTAGACATTTATTTCCCTACTGTAAAGTTATTAATAAATATAATTACCTCAAGCTAAATATAGCATTGAGAAAAAGCTTTCTGACAGTTACTTTCCATAAATCCACACAGCAGCTTGTCTTTTTCTCTGAAAAAATACAGGGAGACAACATTTCGGAAGCAATTTAAGACTTCTAAGAAAAAAACATGAATAAATGTAGCCATGCCAAGATGACAGTGGAGTGAGGTGTTGCACCCTGACTGTGTGCCACCTTGTGCTCCAACCGTGGGTGCACTCTGACTCACAGTCATTACTGTTACAGAACTGCTTCTTGAACAAGACTTAACAACTGAGATGCTAAATAAATGATCAAGCCTCCGGCCAGTGATTTCTATCAATAATTACTACAGTTTCACATGCATGTGGCTTCATGACATTAGAGCCTGTAAAGTACAGTAATAGCAGTTTTTCTTCCGAGACATAAAAGGATAGTTGAAAATTGATTTTGCTGTTCAGTACAAAGGTTGTCTCAGGTCATGTTTCTGACACCATAGAGCCCAAATAAAATGCCTCCCCATCACCAACTACACCAACACTCCTGTAACTCCTAATTAGGGAAACTGAGGGTGTACTATATTCCATGACTCACTGACTGCTACACACCTGAAATGTCCAATAAAAACAATAATATTAAGCCTCTGCAGCAGGAATATACAGTGCAGCATTTTACAAACTGGTTCTATGAGTGTATTGTCTGTTTGTCCACCGAGACAAGAAAGAGCCCAAGTAAAATGAGACTGTGGGTTTCAACTCAGACACAGGGGATGGTAGCTTACACAAGGTCTAACACATCCATTCCCTCCCTCTGTCTGTCTGTGCAGCTTTTGGGCTCTGGAGCAGCCGGGCTGAGTGGCCAGCCTCAGCTCTGGGAATTTCACACCTACAATGGCCATTACCAGCAGAGCAAGGCCCATCACACCCTGGTGTGCCATTTCTGACCCAGAAAGCCCAGCGGCCACGAACCCATGTTCTCCCCCAGGGCAAACACGGTGCACCCCAGCCAGTGTAGACTTAGCAGCTTGGCGATGTGTACTCGCCCAGCCATGTGGACCAGGAGTGATGATGTTCCCAGGGAAACAAGGTTTGGGGGTTTGGGCTTGGAGGGGTTAAAGTGAGATTTGGGGGGTTAGAGGTGAAAGAGTAAGAGTTGAAGAAAAGGGACAAGACAGACTTGGTTCTTGAAGTGGAAACTATTTTCCTATCGTTTATTCCAAATCAGTAAAATAGCTTTAAAGCAATTTTTTTTGCTAGAGAAAAACATCTTTATTGGATTATTATTGGATTATTCCGCCAACATTTAAAAATGTCTCGCTTTCTACAATATCTGTACATGGCTAGGCTATGGTGAGGGTGCATAAAGATTGAGGTTATGACAAATAAATTATGGTTGATGTTGAGACAAAAAAAAATCATTATAGTTTTGGTTATGTTTAGGATGCATACATTTGATACTAATGCCATAACTACATTTTAAATCTGTGTACCATTATGCTTGGAACTCATTGGGATCATTTCCGTTAAATTAAGGTAACACAATGCCAGAAATTCTAGTGGCTTTCAAACTGAGTTGGCAGTTCGCTGTAATGAATGCCACATTTCCACTGCACGGTACGGCAACTCAACTCGCTCTTTTTTGGATAGTAACTGGTACTTTTTTTGTAGTACGTCGGTCAAGGTTCTGAGTGATCTGAGCAGATAAGAGAAGGTGGAGTTAAAACTGACAGTGGACATCCTGCACAAACCCGACAATTTTAAATCAAAATAGCCAAGTTAACCACAACAGTCCCCCCCAAAAAATGGCAGCCTACAGTCTACACTATGCCTTAAGGCAGGGGTGTCAAACTCATTTTAGTTAAGGGGCCACATGCTGCCCATTTTGATCTCAAGTGGGCCAGACCAGTAAAATCATAGCATAATAATGCATACATAATGACAATATTTCTCTATGTTTAAATCATTGGTGAAGGTTTTTGGATGATAACCCCTCAAGGTATTCCTTCAATAAACTAGAAACATAAAGACCAAAAATTCAGACATCAGCCCACTGTTTACCTGCCTGGGCTCTCCTCTGCAGATTCCCTCGCAGTTGGGCAATATTTTTAGTAATGTCAGTGCTGCAATCAATTGTGACTGTGGCTCAATGGTTAGCATGCCCGTCTTACAATCAGAGGATCAGTTATTCGAGTCCCAACTCAGGTAGTTTTTTTTCTTCTTTTCTTTTTCTGCAATTTTAACAACTATCCCGCGGGCCGGACTGGACCCCCTGGCGGGCTGGATCCGGCCCGCGGGCCGTATGTTTGACACCCCTGCCTTAAGGTCTCCTTACAATTGTCTTTCACACAAAACTGTAAATACTTTGGTTGAACCTGATAAAACATGAGATATTGAAGAATAGGAGCTTCCTTTTGTGCTTTTTTTGCAGTAAACATTTGTATCTGAGGACTCGATAAAAACCCAAACCATTTGCTAATCATGTTCACACAGTGAAAACAACATAATCAATTGCTGTGCCTTGCTAGACTGGTGTCTCAGGCAAAGCTGTAGCTAATTGAAGGGTTACTGACTCAAAATGTAATTTATATCTGCAGCACAGTGATAACGCCATGAAGTTAAATACTAAGACACATATTGATGCTTCCTCTTTGGGTTTCATATTCCGGCTCCTTTATTTTGTCTTTATTGAAGTTTCTGGGCTGAATAGTGAGGGATAGAGCTGTCATTGAACTGTAGCAGAGCCATAGCAAACCAAACACAGAGATTCCCAGCCCTCATCTTCACAAATAGGCCTTTCAATCCTTCCCCTCACGTTTGTCCCATCAATACATCACTCTTCATGGAGACCAAAGCCACCAACTCCAACCTTCCCTTTGCCCCTCCAAACACACAGAGAGGTGAATGGTGTCTACTGTACCTTCCACCACTCCCCTCTCTGTGGGGTAAAACACATTTTGACAGGCCTGTATTTATGGCTGGCTGGATTCGTGTTGGAATTAACCATGAAAAGGACCAAAATCATCTCGCTGGATGCTCATTTATATTGAGCGCTGGTCAGCTGTATGGTTCTGTGTGTGGCCTATGCAGAGAGAACGGGGCTTGTGTGAGTATGTGAGCGAATATGTAGGAGTGGAGGATTAAGATAAGTCCTCAGTGTGTTTGTCATTTTGTGGATATGTGTATATCTGAGTCTGTATGGTTTCCGCCATCATGAAGCATGACTGCTGCCGAAAAGTGAATTTGTAAGTACCACCAGAAAAATGACCATAATTAATTAAGACAATGGTATTAAAAGATAGACTTAAATAAATAATAATCAGATTCTATCTTTTAACAGAACTCACATGCCCATGTACATGGAACAACTTACTGGTCAGTGTAATCATTCATCCTTTTCATTGAAGAGATAGCTTTAGTGCAACTTCAGTGTAAGAGAAGGAGGTCAAAATACACAACATTGCAATTTAAAGTTCAGTCAAAGTGATATCAAAGTAATATGAGACTTCAGAAGTCTGAGTAAATCAAAGAAAATGGGTATCTTCCACATTTACAATCTATTTATTGTAAAATGTTGAGTTGGTGCTGTACCGTAAAATGTTTCTACATTTGCTTCCTTGGAATTTTGTACTAAAAAAGGCTGTAACTTTGAAAAAAAAAAATCCGACTTGTATAGATGAACTTCAGAAGGAGTTTTTGCACAGAAGGAGAGCTCAATATTTTCCATGTTGAGTAATTACAGTGACCCATGACTCTTTCAAACTCTTTCATGTGTTCAATCAACATACATGCCTGTGAATGCTGTTTTGAAAAATGTTAACCATTCTTTGAATGGACTGGAATATTTATATTTATGCAATATTACGCTTGCAGGAAAACACATCTAGCCTATAAAGTAAAAAGAAAAGATCACAGACTTAGAGAATTTAAGAGCATGTGTTGGATGTGTTTCTTAAGAATGTCATTTATAAATTGCTGCTGCTTGATGAGTCCTCTAAGTGACTCTCTCACACACACACATTGCACGCATCACCCCATGAATCCTTCAGAGTACACTGTCCTAGTGGGTGTGTGGTAACAATGGGAGCTGGGGTGAGCTAAGGCAAACTTCTCTGGTCCTTCTCCACACAAACCTTTAATGTGAGGCCTCCTCAGCACCAGTCTGCCATCTAAAGGCACTGTACCCTGTAATTGACCTTAAAAATACTTTCCGTGGAGGTCGGCAGCCATGTCATTGGCCTTCGGCCCAAGCAGCGGCCGCATCTCCATAGCCCAGAAGAGCCTGGGAAGGCCTCACAGGGTATATTTAGTGGCGCTGTCCTTTGAGTGGAGCAGGAGATGCCGATAATGCCAGTCTGTGCATAAAACCACTCCACCGCCCACGAGTAGGCCTCTAACAAGCACATTTCCCTCTCCCACGGGGATGTGTTTCCTGGGGTCAGAGGTCGACTATATGCAAGCCAGGTAACTGTACAAACACAGGAGACACTAACCAGAATACATCTCTCCTGTGAATGAGGGGCATGTCAACTTCTTGTTGTTAGATACAGACACTTTTTATACATCTCAGTTTTAGTGCAACACATCCAGTCAATTGATGTAGTACATTCATCGGGAACCAGACGATACACCAGTTTGCCAATCTGGGAGCAAATGCGATAAAATTGCTGGCTTTCTAAAGAGCTGATGGGCAACGATACTGGGAAATATGATTGTGCCTGCGTAGGGAGACGTAGTTCAACGTTAAAAAACTATGTTACTTGATGATAATGTGGAATCTAGTTATTTGATTAAATTTGTCAATTTATCATTGCCGGCGTGAGGGCAATTAAAACAACAACTGTATTTTAGTTGTATCACTACCTCAGAGTAGAGTCTTATCTGGACTCTGAGTCTGAAATGAAGTTGTATTATCTGGGTTGCTGTTGGGGAAAACTGGCTTCAATTTCAATATTTTGATCATGCTGTCACTCTATAGATATTATACAACGTATGGACATTACAAAAAATACTATAGGTATGGAAAACCATCAAAGAAAGAGCTGTTCACTTGTCGAATATATCTAATTGCTTGTTAACATCTATGCACTATGCAGTTGTATTACACAGGAAAAGATTAATATCAGATCAGATTTTGTATGAGCAGATATTTAATGTAATAAGACTCAGACTGAGATGAGGGGTCTATTAATCTGTTACATATATTCTTGGATTCCTTTGCTGAGCCTTTGTCCTGCCCTTTTAAATTTTAGATCATTTTTATTTGTTTAACACACATACTAAAACTAATACTTCAGACCATAAGCTTTGTGAATACACATGACTTATACAGTCTTTTATATTCCTGACTTTCTTGATTGATTGATTGTCTTCACTATCAGTTCAGATGTTGTATTATGTCATCTGCTTACCCATAATTTAAATATGTAAGTTCAGAGTGTGGTATGTCCTGCATGTGTTTAGCGGTTGTATTGGGACTGAAGCATGATCCTGTTCACCCCTGTCACTCATAACTGCTGGTTTCTACCAGAGACTGTTGTCAAGGCCATCTGCAAGTTAATTTATGATTTCTTTCAAGAAAGATTCCTGTTGGAAATAAATCACAGTTCTCTTTTGTCTTGTAATTTATTTTAAAGGAAGGTAGTGCACAAAAA
This sequence comes from Taurulus bubalis, assembly GCF_910589615.1. Taxonomy (NCBI): domain Eukaryota; kingdom Metazoa; phylum Chordata; class Actinopteri; order Perciformes; family Cottidae; genus Taurulus; species Taurulus bubalis. The sequence continues at coordinate 12,277,270 of NC_136597.1, read as the reverse complement.
CACTGCTTCCTTCTGACTGAATGCCACAACAACAGAAAGCCTGTCTGTATCTCTGGAGTCAAGCACTGTTAAACATCAGAGGACAGTTAGAGTGATGCAACAAAGTCTTTCATCTGATGCAAGCACATAGTTTGAGCACTTTTCAACCGCATCTCTGACAGGTGGAGTTAAGAGCAACCACAGCAAAAAGTATTGCTTAGTGCCACTGGCCATTGATATTATATAATAGCTATTCATTTTAGTGTTTCTCTGAGGCTCCTGTCTATCTTACTATATAGCATGGGGACATTTTTGTGTGTCATTTTTTCTCAGTTATGGGTGAGAGAAAGAGCAGATGGGCACGTGTAATCACACCCTTAAATTCCTGGAAGTAACAGTGAGAGAAGTTGCAGTCACTTGTGCCTGCCTCTGCTCCTAACCAGTGGAAACCACAAGCCTTGGCAAGCTTTAGCCACACCATAAGCATGCTCTACTCGTCTAAATAGATTTCATGGCCTCCAGCAATGTGCATTTGGATCATACAACAACCAGGCACTACTACGACTGTGTCTATAAGTCATCCATAGAATTGTTCAAATGATGTCATAAACGAACAGGACATTTACAACAACAGATCAGCTCTTATTTTCTCCACGTCTTCGCACAAGTTTTTTTTTTTTTTTGCCTCTTAACAATACACATGCACTAAGCCACAAGGATAACAGGAAACAGGACAAAGAAAGATAGAACAGAGTCTCAAAATGTCAGGATTCTCCTCCAGAGACGCTGCTCCTGAATATAAAATCAGAGCCCAAAAACAACAAAGAAACACTTTTGACCCGCTGTATAAAAAGGACAGTTACAGAGCTCCACAGACCAGGGGTTCATGCGCTCACCGTGGTCTCAGTGACAGATTGCCGACCACTCCTTGCCCATCTGGGCTGCCGGTGGCGCTCTGCCTGCTCTCTGAGGACAGCAAGTTCAGACCAGTAATTTAGTTCAGATGAGGTAAAGCAATATTTCCAGATTAATACAAGCCATATTCCTTTAGAACTGTCCTTTCTTTCTTCTTCTCTTTCCTGCATTTTTTTTATACATCTTACATGTCCAAAAACATCTGGCTGAGGATGAAAGGAAGAAGTAAAAGAGAAGAAAAAAATAGAGACATAAAGAGAGGGAAGATGGACAAGTTTACGCCTTGCGAAGCAGACACAGAGTATAGCAAGTAGTGGTTTATGACACTCTTGCTTATTTCATTAAGTTTGTTTTGACCATCTCCCAAAACGTAGACATTAATGATGCAATTTCACTGAACATCTTATTTGATATGGCCAAGGGAGAGGTGGTCTTTGCTCTTCCCTTTGCTCCTTTCGTGATTAGTTTCATGTTATGCATAGAGTGAATAGATTTACACACTCTGCTCATTCATTCTTCATTCTTAGGTCCCCAAGTGATTTCGATTGAGTTAAATAAACCCCTGAGTTTGCTCAATTCAAATCCTGAGCCCTTTTCTTGTTCAATCATTTCCAAGATAGCACCCTTGATCATAAATGTATCTGAGGTTCTGGGACTTAATGAAAGCTGCTTGATATCATATCTGACTGAGATCGCTCCAGCTGTGATTAGTCTGGCTTGGCAATAGTTTCAGTAGTTGGGATTCAGGAAGTCACAGCTGTCCCTGTCCTGCAGCTGGTGACTGAGCATGTGACTGGCTGCATAATCAGCCCATCCCGATAATACACAGCGCTAAAAATCACTACGATAGTCAGAGAGAAAGATCTAGCTTCACTATGTGATAGGTGCTGTGATAATAGTAAACCAGATTTAAATTAGGAGAAAGAAACTAACACCACAGAATAATTGGCAAACTAGGCGGCTGGCTGTCTTTGTGGTTGAAGAAAAGCCAGTTGGACCAATAGCAACCTTGCAGACCCAGGCTTTCATCAGCTGTCCATTTTGTTCATGTATTTGGAAAATTGTAAATTCATCGGCTGTGTCCCAATAGTTCCTGGAAGAATACCTCAGATCCGTAGCCCTTGTGAGTGTTCCCCACAGTCCTCAGTTATATTCCAAAGGACGTTCCTTCATTTACTTCATATACAGAGGATAAGGCAAGCAGCCACTTGGCTGTGGTTCTCGTGGCCTCATAGCAGAAGTATGCTGATGAAGGACTAATGAAGGACTGATGATGGACGTACAGCAATGGCACACCCCAAGGCTATGATTATTTCATGCTTTCCTTATCCTAAAGCAACCGTAGAGTGTCACAGTGTTCCTGCGCTGTAAGCAAGTCCTCTGGCTGGATGCCACCCTGTAACCAAATCTGCTGATCATTGCTGGGCAGGCGACTAGAGGGACAGTTGAACTACCGATTCTGCTGCAATGTTTCTGATGTTGTTTTTGGAGCATTCTTCCCCATCCATCTGCAGCGCTGCAAGACTGTAATGTCCTTGGCTTTCTCATTGGCTGAGCTTTCAATTGCACAGTTCACCCGTGCTTGAACGGTACAGTTGAACAGTGGGGTTGAAAGGGAACGTGAAATTAGGGATGACTCATCTCTGGCTGCTATATTTTTATATTATTTATTCACCAGCAATGATTTCAATCGATCTAAAGTTCCATGAAAATCCGACCAAAGAAAGCCAAAAGTATGCGTCTGTATCCAAAAGATGGAAAAGATGATTTATTTATTTTTGGCCAAGTTTCTTTCACATTCACATCTTAGACAATTTTTAAGTTCGTACAAAAGGTCCGACACATGTAAGATAATTTACAAAATAAAATGTTTCTTTACATTACAACCGAGAGTTGAAAACCTTGTACACTGTAGTGGGTAATATGAGTTGTCCTCAGAGACATAACAAGACATTCCATATATTGACAGTGCAGAATAGGGTGGAACACTGCTGATTTGGCAACACCATTTTGTTATTTTTATGAAAGAGGGGATGCCAATTTCTTTCTTTAAACCGTCAGAGGGCAGCTGTAGTTCAAGGACACACTCACAACTACAAGTCACATCAGCGATTTGACGACCACTAAAGCAAAGCTGCATCACTATTATTCTGCTGTAAACTACACGATTGAATCCTAAAAGGAAGAGAAGAGAAGAATTCAGACAGAGGACTACGTCAATTGTTTCTTGCACTACTACTCATTGAAAGTGCAATTAACTACTGTACAATAACCTACTGCTAAGATAATAACTTGTATGCTATGTCACCTTCTCCGGAAAATCTTAAAAACATCCATTTCATTGCTGTTTTGCCTGTGGCTGAAATACCACTTGTCTGGTGCTAATGACTTGTTTTATTCATTTCAATTTCACGCACCAATACAACACACACAAAGAACACTTCCATAGGCTACACAGATGTTGAAATTATTAATATAGTGCATGGCACATTACATCAATCAGCAGAGGGGCAAAGGCACGGACTGTGTGCACAGCAACTCCTCCAAAAACAATGCTGGTTAGAAGAATCAACATTGCGAGTCTCCAGCCTATCTGTACAGCACATGGACACTCAACTCATCCACACATCCCCCTGCGTGAGCTTGACTTTACCCTTGGTGACCTGTAGCTGTGTCTGTGTGTGTGCCCTGTGTATTTGCACATCCACTGTTCCTAGTGTAGCGGAGGGCCAAAGGACCACACCAGAAGAACAGAAGAACAGAAGAGCATTGTCTTTATAAACAACTTTTAAATCAGCCATCGCCTAGCTGCGGTATTTTTGTTTCTCCTACAGATTTCTAGCCAATAGTTAGGAGCTTTAAGTTATGCATCTACTGTGACAGTAGCACATTTAAAAATATTACGTAACTGGTCTACCAAGTCTGTTCAAATTCTCCACAAGGAGGCAAGTTGATGATTCAATTTCCAGCAGCCCATTGTTTCCAATACACTTTCTCACATTTCTCCCAGATCAATCCAATATCTGGGTCTATTCCTTGTGTTTCATTGTAATCCATTTGGCTACATTATTCTGAATGTGTGGCTTGGATCTGTATGTCATATGAACAGCACATTTCTGTTGGGGTAGCTAGCCAGTGCACGTTTAGCCTGGCGGAATGCAGCCTTGCATTGCTGAGCTCGGCTGAGATTTATGTGACTGCTGTGGGGTGTGCATGTGGCTAGCAGATGGTGGCATCCTGCTCCTCTTCCCACCCTCGGCACATCACTGCTTACTCAATACCCGCACCCTGTCCCTATTTGCTGTTCCTTTCCTCCGTATCATCTGCCACCCTTTGCCCTCCGACACTTCAATGCTTTGAACTTAAATGCAGCGTTCTCATTGTCGGTTGTAGTTTCAGCAGTTATTGTGGACTTGCAATTGCTCAGTGGATTATCAACACCAGACTCATCCACAATATGCCAACTCTCACCACTGTCCACATCATCCTCCCATCCCACTTCAATAAACACTCAACAATATCTAAGCTAAGACAATACTCACACTGCCTTCATCTATTTACACAAACACACAAACACGAGCATCCTCATAAAAAACATTCTTGAACAAAATGTTACAGCCTGTAATTCTTTCTCCATGATGTGCTTAAAGCGGTAATCATTTGGATACACATTTTAGGTCTGTGATAGAAATTAAGCATCACAATAATCATAGAAACTTCTCAAACTGCTCCTGCAGCATACCACTTACCAGTCAGTTTGGCTTCACCAAAACTACTTTTAAAAAGTTTTTTTTTACAAAACAGCAAGCAATTGTTGACAGTGTTCTTAACTGTCTAATTAATACTGTCCTGCGACCACTATGGCAGCAAAGAGCCATACATAATGTACTGCCAATCAAAGACGCCATTCATTGTAAAATGACATACCATACTACTGTTGCTAAAAAGGGCATGTGGCACACGGAGCTATTACGCAGCTATAAAATGCTGACCGATGGGAGTTTACTGGAGAACATTCACATAATCTAATAAAAATGCAGCCAGTGCTGAGTGTTCCTTCCCACACACCTTGAGCTGAGTCTCACAGACCCTGTTTATGTGCACAGACAGATAAACAAACAGATGCAAGCAGACAAAAACACAGCCATCGCCTACAGACACAAGTGTTCCACTTTGCTAATCTAATCCCACTCTCAGAGTCTGGGAATGCACAGTTTTTGTGACACACTGGGCCCCCTGCCATGGGGAGTCACCTCAAGGTGTTCAGAGTGTGTGTGTGTGTGTGTGTGTGTGTGTGTGTGTGTGTGTGTGTGTGTGTGTGTGTGTGTGTGTGTTTATCTGTGACGTTTGAATTCATCTAGTCCATGTGACCACACAAAGCTGTGGCCACAAAGAGTTAAAGACTTTTACTATTGTGACAAACACACGCATACACGCACAGCAGACACATAGATTCAGCCATGCAACCACAAGTCCACATATGCACACACCCACCCATTTACACATATACTCATACACACATGGAAGGAAACCTGAGTCACAGTCATTAAAGCTGGTAACGTTTGTGCACACCACTGCATTCTTTTTTTAGGTCTTTCTTTCTTTCTCCCTTATTCATTCTTTCTCTATAAGAGGAGAACAAAACAATACTGCATGAGTCTTATACCATTGAAGTTAACTCAAGAGAAAGGTTTTTAAAAAGGCAAGGTTAATGGCCAGAAGGTCAAAGTTTTCCCTCTCATGCTCTATCTCTGCTGAGTAAGCACCCTCCCAGTGTGATGTCACTGCTAGGAAAACTTCTCCCCCAAACTTCCCAAAAATAAGCATTTGCCCATCTTCTGTCTGACTGAATTGTGAACCTGCTCTACCCCCTGACTTATTGTATAGCCGTGCCTGTGCATATGTAAAGTATGTGACTGTGTGTCTGCACAGTGTGCGGCTGTGCTTTCCTCCTGGTGTGTGTTAACTCTGGCCTCATCTCATCTTGCCATCGTTGTTGACCCTCCCTGCTGGGAGGCTTTATGATCTCAAAGGGATTGAATCTAAATCAGGTGAGGTGGAGGATTAAATCCAGAGTCCAGCTTGTATCTAACAGTTCGTTGCACATAGAACTGGGTGGAGATTATATTATTTGTCCATAAAACAAAGCTGGAATTTAAGTTCATTCAGTAAGTTATGAGCTAAAAGTCATGGCAGTTGACAGGGCATTATTATCTCCACACCTCCGCCCCTGGTTCTCTAAGGACGCAGAGAAAGTGCAGAGATGGGGTAAAGGTTACAGCTGATCGTTTGGTGCTTTAGGCTTAATGGCTGAGGTGCTTGCACACTGTGAAATGTTTTCATAACAGCATATACTCCATTTACATTCCCAGTATACAGTATATCACTCACAAATGTAATTCCTGTTCACATTTGCTAAAAAAAAAGCAAAGAAAATAACATCAATGGCTCTGGACTGATAATCAGAATAAGAGCATAAAAGAGGATAAACATTGAATTCTCATTTATACTTTTAACTCTCATAGACATTTGCAGAACATGTAAAAGCAACCCTGGCATTAGAAAGGCATTTTCCTTTTCTTAGAATGAACCTTTTCCACTCGTAACTGAACTGTTACTCAACAGTTGTAAATCATTCCTCGCTATGTGAGGTAGCAAGAACATAAAAGGAGAGAATGACACTGGGTATCCCTTCTACAGTAGTACCAGTGATGTATACTTTAAACCAAAGCAAAGAGACATTAAACAAAACTAAACACAGATTACTGGGGAGGTTTATGACAAGCTAAGGAAGAGCTCACGAGAGGAAATGGGAATAAAGCTATGCCAGGTATAAAAATCATTCCTCATACACATTACTTAAGTATAGCCCATCCACAATGAAATGCCAACTGATAAAAGCTGAGGTTGGCATTAACACCAAATAAATATGAGGGTAGTATCTGTTGATATAAATTGCTGAGTTGTTGAATGGATTTGGGCAGCCAGAGCCTGAGCAAAGTAAATTGGTTCAGATCTTTTGCTTCAGCTAAGCAGAGGAAACACTTATCTGAGAGGAAATGCTTTGTCAGGGTCTATGACTTGGCACTGTTGGTGGGTTCTAATGCCATTTGTTTCTGATTTCCTGCATCCAACTAGATTAGGTACTATTTGGTCGGCCAGAACCTCATGCTCTGATGTCCGTCAGTGAGGAAAACAAGAACAAACATCCATCTGCAGTGCCTTGTGCCCTGTGCTTTACAGTACACCCAACAAGCTGAATAACCTTCAGCTGTTTGCTTCAAAGACACTGGCTGTTATGTTTGTTTGCTTCAAAGACACACTCTGGCTGTTAGTGTAGGCCAATGTTTTATACAGCCACACAGGGCGTTAAGTCTGACCTGATAGCAGTGAAACATGAAGTTATGTGGTATTTCACTGCTTTTGTCTTTTGATATTTCAAAGTAATTTACATTGTAAAGATCCAGTGGCTACCTGCATAGTCATGCCCATGCCATAGGGACATGTTTTCACTTAGTCTAATTTGAATGAACCAATTGACATGGCCTGATTCCTGCACTTTGACAACACAGAGAAATTGCTAGTAATATTTGGAAACACCCTCAATGTGTCACTCCATTTTTAGCAAAGGTATTAGTCAATGTTTGACAAATGTAATCCCTGAAGGCATATTGAGGTTATCCTATTGTACTATTGTTGCATGCATTGATACATGCAGGGCAGCAAGTGAGGACTCGCATGTGTTGGCTTTTCCTATGTGTGAGAATGCACTGTGTATCTTGCTCTGTGCAGTGTGCTTACAAATCTATATGCACATACAAATTCAAGAGGCCGGTATGTGCTACAACTGGAAAATCTTTTCTGGAATTTACTTGCTTTTTAAATTTAAAACCCATCATATTTAAAAAGCTTTGATATTCAGTGGCATTCAGAGAGAGAGAGAACAAAATGTAAGGAAGGTGAAAGGAGCCCTGAGAAAGAAAAAAGGAGCAAAAATAGGAAAACAATGGTGTTTCGAAAATTGGCAAGCATCAGGATTTGTAACTGACTAATGAAAAACATGTCATTACCGGACCAGACCCACAGAGGCCATAAGGCAGAGAAAGGAGAGTATGAAATAGAGAGGGAGGAGCAAGAAGGATAGAAGTAATATAAGGTTAAAAGTCTGCTGTGTTGATATGGTTTTCATTCCAGCAGCATTCACTTGGCCATTGGAAGAGCTCTATGTACCAGGCCAACAGCTGCACAGGGACTCTCTTTCATTTCTTTGCTGTCTCCCTCTTCTGTCAGACCCTTCATTTTCCAGCAAGACCACTCCAGCAAGGATGTGCTCCCTTGGCTATCAATGACACCTTTAGCCTTCTGTTTCTCTTAGTTACCACTGCACACTAAGTTTATGTCAAACATCCTGCGTCCTTTCTATTGTTCTCGTGGAATCTGCATCTGGCACCTTTGGCTCTCAACATCGTACACCTGGATTGCTGACCTCAATACCGCCTCCGATCTCATAAATCAATCAGTTCACCTATAAAGGTTGCAAAGGAATACCAGGCTAGTCCCTCGATAATGGGCACGCGATTATGATTGATTGTTGACTGATGGACAAGTTTAGCAACTTGTTATCATTTTGTTCCATGATGTTGTAATTGTGCTGAATGGGGTCTTCATTTCACAGGGTATAAAAGCTTATGATAGCTTTTTATATGAATACTTGAGTAGCTTTGCGATCCGAAAAGAAAAAAATACACATTAGGATCTATGTTGTGAAGTCCTCTGAAGTTTGAAAGAAACATAATTTCATGCATGTGCAAATCTAACTTTTTATTCTTGTCCTCGAAAGAGATAAAACTATAGAAAGTTGTATAGACTTGCTGGAGCTCCTCACACACACACACACACACACACACACACACACACACACACACACACACACACACACACACACACACCTACACTTTCTATTTCCCTCGGGAGTGGAACATATTAGTCAAGCTAATTATCTCAAGCACTGACAGAAAGTATGTAATATACATACATCAAAAGAAAAAAATATCAGTATGACAGCTGTTGGATTTGTATTGTTGATTGATAACGAGATTCAAGATCAGAAAACCAGCCCCAATTGCAAACTGTAATATTGTTGTCTCCTTTACTCAGATGTGCTGATGGCACACCTGGTAAAATACAGCATTACACTCACAGGGGGAATGCCACACCTGGCAGCTCTGAGGGCGATTTTCCACCTTTTAATGTCTGTGGTAGTTTGGCTGGCACATGGAGGCAGACTGGCATGACTGAGCAGGTTCCAGTCGCTGGGCAGAGAGGATAAAGTAGGTGTAGGGAGGGAGGGGAAGGGAAGTGGAGTGCCTGGTGGGAGGCGAGGAAACAGAAGTTGGGTGGGGGCATGGAGGTTGGTGTGCTGGGTGTATTCACTTCAGAAGCAGCGCTGTGGAGAAATCGCAAACATTCCACAGTGATCTCCCTATCTACTCCACCTGAGCCCCACCCTTAGGTACCTCAGCCACACCCTGGAAGCTCTGAGCTGTCATTAGTGGGCTGGAAGCAAAGCAAGATAACCACAATGCACGGGCAAATCAATCTGTGGTGAATGAGTAAGGAAGACACCTCAGAACATTTTTCTGAGGTGTGAACATATTATAGGAGCAAAGTAGAAGCAAAGTCACTTAATCCAGCATGCAGGTAAAGGTAGGACTGCAGCTACGTCTTGGCATTTAAAAAGTATATTGAAAGTAATGCATATTCTGCAGATGCTCTTCCATCTGGTTTCTGCTTCTCATCACTGTCACAACATCTGATGTCGGTTGCAAATAAAACATCTTTTGCAAAAGGAATTCAGCAATTTAAATGTGACAGCAAAATGTGCAGGCAACCCATATTGTGGCCAGATGAGCTCTTGGCTCCCTGTCTGTCTGTCTTTCTGTCCTTCACTAGGTGTCCACTGCTGACACAGCTGAACAATTCCTTGTTGTGCACAGATCTCAAAGGGACCGAAATCAAAGCTAAATCAAAGAGAAACAAACACATGTGCAGATACATACATGTGCACCAGCGTGCAGTGACTTTCACAATGTGTCTTTTGCTTTACTTCACAGGGTGATTCATGCACACACCAAACTGTGATCTTGAGAAAGCAAACCTGTCACACATGCTTCAAAGTCTGATCACTGGCGTGGAGATTATTTAAACACAAAATAACACATATTAATAACAGCCTTCATTGAGGAGTATTTCAAAGAAAACTGCTAGCTCAAACAGATCCACTGCATGCAGCCGCTAGCGCAATGCTCTAATTCAACCATAATCATGGTCACACTCCAACCTAAAGAGACATATGTTTACTTGTAGGCAAACAAAGAGACATTTGCACAGAAAATGCTCACTCGTGCAGAAGGAATGCTCACAAGCTGGTCAAATATTCTCCCTTCACCTCACCTTTGGGGGCTGCACAGTGAATCCAAACTCCAATGTGTGAGGTGTGTGTCAGTCTCTCCCTCCTTGATCTCAGGCTCCCTTTCTCTCACTCACTTCTCAACCTGTAGTCATCGCGTGGCTCTAGTTACGGTCTGCTGCAGTGAAATATGACAGAAGGAAAACGGAGGAAGGAGGGAGGCATAGAGGGATAGCAGAGTCCTGCCCAGACTGATGAGAGAGGCTTCCAAAAACGCCCCCAGGAGAGAAAAGATTAGAACACTTTGCTCTACAAAAATTTTAACTTTCTCACCACTATGCTGTTTCCACTGATTTTTCTCTTTTCTCTCAAGCTCCTTTTACTCCAGCAGCTTTTAAAGTTTTTCCAAAAAACACTTTTACTTTCTTGAGATTCTGCCAATCATAAAACCAACCGCTCTCTCTCGTTTAAGTCTTGCTTTCTCTCGCTCTCACTGCAGTCTGTCTGCTGTTTATCTAATTTTCCCTCTCTGTCTCGTTCTCCATCAACCTCCCTTTCTCTGTGCTTTTCTATCCGTATAGCTCTGCCTCACTCTCATGCTCTGGTGTGCAGCTGTATGATGAGGGAGACACACCTGCTATCAGTGTGTGTGGCATGGAGCTCACTGTAAGGCTGAAGAAGGAATCCTTTTGGAGTCCATGCTGTTTCAACTGTAGTCTGGTTTCAGGAACTGTTAAAGTGAGACTATAAATCTATGGTCTACTGTAGGTATATAATAGAAGATTCCGAGAAATGCAGAGGTCGGCTCATGGATACCTGACCGCTGCACTGTTCTCTTTAAGGTTTTAATAGAATTGCCTTGACACTTTCTTTCCAGAACGAGAGGAATATACGGTGTGGTGTCCGTTTAAAGGCTAACCTAATGGGAGTCTCTTCAGGGGTCATGTTCTGACAGAAGAAGAGAGAGTATAAAGAAAAAAAGAGAAATGTGGCTACATTTTTGTTCAATGGATGCTCTCAGACTTAAATTTGTCCTATATTCATAAGAATATCTTTAACACCTTCATTACTGTTTGTACTCCTTACTTGTACTTGTTGAGAGATAAAAGTCACAGGGTCAAGAGGAGAAGAGTATATGCAGTCCAGTCATCTTGTGAGTTGATCAAGAACAGACACACTAACCATGACCTTGACAAATAACAGCTTTCACAACATGCAAGAGTTTGTACTCGAAGACCAGATTACATTTTAGAGTCATCATGATGTGAATCATCAGTTTGACCGCAGCTTCATCACCAGGATATCCCAACAATGGTTGTCCGTATCTTCAACATGACAAACCTGCTTCACATGCACTCCCCCTCTCCTTTTTATCATCCCATGCTTCATTTCTGGTTCTCTGCAGATCTCTCCCGCACTCCCTGGGAGATTACTACTTGAATCAAAGTGATGGCGATTAAACAAAAAAAAAAACAGCAGCATGTGATTCAGTGCTTAAATTATGAGAAGAATCCTGTTTACAGGCACAGGGGCCTTGACCCATGAGTCATAGAGTAGTCTTTGAGAATTTGGCACAGCTTCCTCTCTGGTAGATAGCCACCCCTCACTTCCTCTGAGCCTTCAAAATTCCCGTTTATCAAGCTAAAACATTAACATTTCTCAATCCCTCTTTCAGCAGAATTTCAAGAGATGTTCAGCTTTTTTCTGGATACTAATGTGATAAGACATAAACACTGTTCACATATTAAGGCCAATATCCCAAACGTTTACTGTTTGTCTGTGTCTTTCAGTCTTCATGGCTTTGTGTGATTGATTTTGCTTGCATGCCTGCATATGCACATTTAAATGTGCTATGCATACGAATGTGTTTACCTATGCTACATCGTAAATGTACTATAACTATAATTACAAAATGTCATGGCTTTCCGTGCATTAGTTGTTGAAACATTTTACTCATTGTTCTGCAGGAGAAAAAGGTTAGGGAATCACCAAAGTCATCAGGCTGCATCCTCCAGGACCCATGAATGTCTGGAACATAATATGATTGCAGTCATCAAGTTAGTTTGTGACATATTTTAGTCTGGACGTAAGTGGTAGACTGACTGACAGGCTGACATTATCATTCATTGAGCCATACTGCTAGAGTGGTTAAAAGCTACCAGCAAATGGTGTCTTGGCCAAGTCACATCTGGAATTTGAGGAATAATGATCATGACCTAGTCTGACTATTGCAAGAGATATTACATGGGATGTTGTCCGATGATTAATAAAATAAAGGGAAAACAAATCATTTCCTTAGAGCAGTGGTTCTCAAATGGGGGTACGTGAAGGCACTCCAGGGGGTACGAGATTAATTTTTTTTTAAATTTAAAATAAATTATTATAATAATGGCTATTATTTAAAAAAAATCCTTTAAAAATAGATATTTAATAAATATTCAATCAACTATAAGTGTAAGTTCATAAAGTGAATTGTACATATTCTACATTATATCAGAAACTGATGGCACAGCGCTATATATTACCTTTTTTTTTTCAACCAAAAATTCTTTGCACTGGTCAGGGTACTCGGCTATAACAAATATTTCACAGTGGGTATATCACTGAAAAAAGGTTGAGAACCACTGCCTTAGAGCAAGGGTTTGAAATTGTATGAAACTAGCAGGAGCTTGCAACATTTTTTTAATTATCCAACAGAAAACCCAGACCAGTGTTTTCAGATTAAAAAGTAGCTAGAAGCACTCGATCAAAAACGTGTTAAATCTCCTGAGAAAGTTGCCAAGTCTGCAACAATGACAGCCCTTACTTTCCGGCATCCCTCCAAAGCCACTCTGCAAAAATTATCATTATGAACGCAAACATATCTGAATGAACGTAAACGACAAACATACCTACACAGTAAATTTGTCAAAGTAAATTTTACTTGGACAATAGAGTAAAATCTACTCTTGCCTCATAGTACTCTGAGGCAAGAATAGATTTTACTGATGATAATTTACTAGACTTGGATTCAATTATATAAAGTTGAATCCAATTCTATATATAATTGGATTCAACTCTATATAAACCATCAGCTCATTCCACTGTGATTCCACCTATAATTATGTTCCTAAATGATGAAATATTACTACTTTAGAGGAAAATAATAGTAACTCCGGAAAAATTACTCTGCCGTTTTTCCTGTGTATTTGCTAGCAGCTGGTGGAATACCGACGAGCAATGGGTGCACAGGGAGAATGCACACGGGCAGGTAGCCCGTCAAGTCATTTCATATGGGCTGAAGGACATGATTGAACAGGCGTATTACATTCCTGTGTGCCATAGATTGTTTCATTTAATTTTGGCAGCGCATTTGATTTATTGATTGTTGTCAGGATGTCGAGAGAATTTCAAAAAAATAAAACAAAACTGTTTTTGAAGAAGATTAACAACCCAGGCTTTAAGTGTTTTCTTTATTACGACGCCTAACATGATTATTTATTCTGCTGGATGTGATCCCAGAGGACCTGAAGTGAGGGGAAATGTTGTTAGAATGATGAATGCTGTCCACACACACACACACACACACACACACACACACACACACACACACTGGAAACTCTGCATCCCAATTCCAGTTAAGAGAAGGACTTACGAGCCTCTGCACGGGGGATGACAAGGAATCATTTAGTCATCACCAGTAAGGTTTGCAATACAATGGTAGAGGGCAGATATACATTCTTATAACAGCGATGGAGTAAAATCACTGGAAAATGAATTTGCCAGGCTTGATCTTTGAGATTTTTATGAAAAAAAAGCTTTTTTGGGCTTTGTTACCAAAGGACCAACCGTCCAGTTTGAGTCACACACTCCTTAGAGTGACCTAGTCCCCAAAACCCCACATGATATCCAGATCTTCTTTGTCTACTGGGGTCTTGGTCACCTACTTGTCTGGCAGCATCTCTCCCAGTCTAAAACTGATGAACACCTGTTCTGTCATTCTTCACTGTCTAAATATCCCAAACCCCGGGCAGGTGCAACTATGAATAAACGCCTTAAGTTTCCACAATTATTCTGACCTCACCATATGCCCCATACGCACAGGTCACTAATCTACAATTAAGATATAATCAAAATGGTCATGGAATGATGCATTATTAAAAGTCCACCCAGAAAAAGAGTTTACAGGTAAAGAAAACAGAAATTAAGCCCTCTAGTACTAAAACGTGCATGTGCATTACATGGGTGATTTCAGCAGATAATGACTGGAATTCAAGCCCAGTGGCAATACATTCTTCTCTGGGTGACTAAACTAAAAGGCAAAAAAAACATAAGGGAGTTTTAGTGTGAAAGTGCATATGTGAGAGAGAAGCTGAGTGAGAGAAAAGAAAACTAGGATTGAACCAGATAAATCAAGAGTTCTCCCATGAGCCTTTGCTTTCAGCAACACCTGCTACTATCATTCGCCGCAGGAGACAGGCATTCGAGTTGATGCAGGCAGTGGCTTGAGAGTCATGCATCATCACACTATAACGCACACACCACATCTGAGCCCCTCAAGAATCTATTGTATACACCACTTATAGAATTTGATTTTAAGAGTGGTGCCTATAGTTGAACTGTGACTTCACTTGACTGACAGTTAATTTACTGTGACTTCAATATCCTCTTCTTCAACAGTTCTTCAGTAATACACATATGCTCAGATGGAGGAGTGGTGAGCAATATAAAGTGTAGGTGAACTATAGAAGTAGAAGGGTTGAGTGCAGGAGTCGTTTAAGGGAACTTACCTTGTTAGAGTAGCTAGGTTTGAGCACCAAATGAAAGGGAAGCTTTTACTTATGCAGACGCCCATGAGAAGAAAGAAGAGTAAGAGAGACACAATTCAGATCTCTTGTATCAGAGAATTATTTGAATTTTTACGTTTGATCAAACCCTAATCCATGTTGTTGTTTCATTGACAGCTGAAGCAACACGTCGCTACAAATGTAGCCCTTTGCAGTGTATTTTTCCCCTCATTGCGTTTTTTGGTTCAAACAGAACTCTATGTTACTACTTTAATCTTACATATTCTATATGATAAAATCTCAGTTCATTATGTTCATTAAATGGTACATAACACAGAACATAAGTTGCACTTGAGTTTCACTATCTAAAGTACAACCACAGAAAAGTAGAGCACAACCTGCAAAAAACACTAGTCCAGCTACAGCATGGTTTGGAATATGTTTGGTTCCATAAATTCCCTAAAAAAACATTCATGTAACCAAATCTTGCAACTTTATGTCTACAAAACAAGATTCTGAACACAGCCAAGAAGTTTACGTATTGAAGTGGCTGAGAACCGTCTCTCCGACCCCCTACTGTGTTGTGGGTGTGTGTCGCACAGGCTGGAGATGAGACCGTATAGGATGAGGATGAACAACCTAAATATGGCTATTATAGCCTCGGCCACAGGGAGACAGAGAAGGGGACCACAGAACTCAGCAGCGTACAATTATCCAAAACAAGAGAGTCAAGCCAACCTCCTCTCATTGAGACTCACAACAAGAGCATAACAGAGTAAAGCCAACACAATATTTTACACCCTGAGTCACATACACTGATCTGTGCAAATATGTACACATATATAGATGCATATCTCCTTATTATTGTGGACATATATATATATATATATATATATATATATATATATATATATATATATTTATATATATATATATATATATATATATATATATTACATAAATACACATACATACAATAATCCACTGATTGACCCCACTTTACACCACTCGGCAGGTATTTTATGTAAACATCCATCAACACAACTAAATGCATCTCAAAAAAGTCTTCTCATTAAGGCCCACCTTAGGCAAATAGCCAAACCCCAAAATCACCTTGCCTAAACATCTGAGCATGCACGGTGTAGCATATGACACAGATGCAAGGGCTCCTCTGTCTTTGGAGTGAAATACTGGGAGTCAAAATGTGAAAGGTCGTGAAAGGAGCTGGCAGCTAATGGCATTCCTTAGGAATGGGGGCCTACAGAGGGAGACAACACTCGGGACCTGTGCTTGTGGATGCTTGCAGCTCTACCTGAGAAGCCAACAGGAGTGCCACAGCTTACCCCTGGGGTGACATGTTGTTTGCATAGATGCAGTGAATTAGATTAGTAGAGTTCCATTCCCCATCAGACCTGGAGGAGATCCAGCTAGATGCATCCAGGCTGGACAAGCTTGAGGAGGCTCAAACATTTCAGGAGGCCCAGGAGGGGAGAGAGATCAAAGGCATCACGGCATGCTCTGGTGTGTATGCCGAACGAACTCATGAACATGTTACAGATGAGCAGAGGCGCCAGAGAAGCATCTGGGGTTATATAATGACACCAAGTTCAAGTTCCAATACTGTGGACATAGAGGAGAAAATACAGCGTAGAATATAAAAATTAAAGAGACTTTGCATATTTGTCTTTTATGGGATAACTAACTGTTTAATGGATTAAACATGGATTTAATGGATTGTTGTGTAATTGCTAAATACAATTACTTCAAAGTAGAAGTGAGGGGTAGTTGTAATAATTGAATTGGTCAACAATGATAACTATTTGGGTTAATAAGTCAAATAACAAATACAACTGCATGTGAAACTGTAAAAATAATATTGCCATCCCACTATCAAGACAATATTTCCACATGCAATACATTTGGCTTGATATTGAGTGTAACATCAGACTGGCACATCAAAATAAATCAATGCAGGAAAAACTCTCATTTGATCTTTCAACACCAGCTTTACGAAACAAACAAAAAGAGAGCTTCAGCTGCATGCTTGTGGGGCGACTGTGACTCAGTGGTAGAGCAGGGTCGTCCAGGTTCGATTCCCCGGCTCCACTAGTCCATGTCGATGTGTCCTTGGGCAAGACACAGGCTGTTCCTGCGGTGTGTGGATGGGTATGAATGGTTAGCTAGTCCTGTTTCCTCTGCCACAGTGGTCTGTCAGCAGTAATAGTTTCAATAGCAGTAAATCAGGTGAAGTGGCTATTTGTACAAATGTTCATTCCCTTGTCATATTTTTGCCAATCTAGACAGAAAATATACAAACATGACAGGTTCAGTAGTGTGGCCTTTCTTCCATTTTACCTGCATGTCTCCTCCTTCTTCTTTCGGCTGTTCCCGTTCGGGGTCGCCACAGCGGATCATCTATTTCAATCTAGTTGGTAACCCGGGCCGGTATGGAAATCAGATTTCTATGATCCTCTTATTTTATTTGGCATATTTATTACCCTGGATGCCCTTCCTGACGCACAAACACAGTTTTGTATGAATGGTAGCAATATAGAACAATAAGGCCTCCACAGGCTGCACTTCTGAATGCAAGTGAAGAGGAAGAGGTAAGGTGTAAGGGGATTAAGGTTGTCCCTTAGCATTGTTCAGATCATTCACTTTGTCATCTCTTTGTTAAGCTTCATCACATTTTGCAAAACAAGCAAAGCTTTTATTTTTCCTCATTTCGTTCGTCTATGGTTTTCTGTCAAAAAACTGAAAATGGGTTTAATAATGTACTGTCATCACAGCGCTTGAGGGGAAATTGTGAATAGGGTAAGAAAGAGACATGACATGCGAATGCTTCGTTTGACAGACCATGGGCCTTCACACACAATCCTTTCAGTTATGATGTATTGGAGGTGTGGACAGCACAATGAGCCAGTGTGAATGCATGTGGTTGTAAGTGTGTGCGTGTACTGTATCTGTGGCTGTGTGTCTACATGTATGTTCCTGAATATGTGTAGAAAGTGGTGATGATCTCACTTCACCCTGGAAGCAAAGTGACTTGGGGTGAACCTGTTTAAGAGGGATTTCTCAACAAGCCCTAGCTTGGGGTTGATGGTATCGTCGATATCATGTCATCTGAGGAGATGAGTGAGGGTAAGACAAGGGGAGCCTGCGGAAAGCGTTTAAAAGTCAAGGTAACTGATACTTTAAGTGGTAATGGGGAAGTGGAAATAACATTTTTAAAATGAAATATCACAAATTAAAAATTTACAAAATTTCGAGGCAATAATTTACTTGTAATTAAAAACTTTTAGAAGAGGATTAAGTAATCCCAATCAGCAACTAAAGAAACAAAAGAAACACATTATCAGTTGGAAATGTGTTGAATGTGCGGGAAAAGCAGCACAGCATCTATGAGCTTGAAAGTATGTTTTTCAAAGCCAGTAATCTCAGAGGTACAAAGACGTTTTAACTTTTCATATGTTTAAAAAAAAAAAGCTGTACATAGACCAGAAACTTTGGTTTGGGCCGCAAGATTGTTTCCTGAATCTAGAAAGCGAAATCATCATCTACAAAAAAAATAATGAAGAGAAGAAAGGGAGTCACATACTTGACATAAAATGCAAAATGTCAATTTTGAAGCATAAAGATATACAGTTCTGCCCTTCTAACTTTTCTGTGCTGTAAAACTAAAGATTGATATCAGTAATATGGCCTACAATACATAAAGTATATGGACTGTGGTATATCAATCTGTATTATACACATGTGTAAAGTGGGAAGCCAGAGAACCAAGATCATCTCTATCAATTCAAACCCTGGCTAGGAATATGAATATGACACTCAACGTTTGTGAAGTTTGTCTAAAACGTATCTACAGCTTTATAAAAGAGCTGCCTTGCTAAGAAAATGTGACCAATGCACTGCAAAATAATGTCAATATCACTGGTTCCACTATCACGCTTCCACATTACTGTCTTGTCACTAAATGAATGATTACCAACATGGACAAACTCATTAAAGAGATCATGTGCTGTAAATGTGCTACAATGGCATTTTCAGTGATTAAACATTTGCAATGAAGGGTTCGGGTCAGGGGTGAACTGGGGGAAAAAAGTAGCCCGGGACGGGAGTTACAGTCAGACCGGCCCACTCAATACACGACGCGTTGCCCACTCAATGCATCGCACGTATCGACCAGTCAGTGGCTAACTTGGAAATATACCCATACACTTAACATTATTTTGGACGATTACAAATCACATCATATACGTTCTTTTTAAATAGCATTTGACTCCACCAATTAGCCTGGATGGACACATGGAATAAAATGATACTGGTAATTGTAACACTCCAAGGTAGGTATAGTCTGCTAGATGAATATGCTTAACACTGGGCTAGTATCAGATGATACGTATAACTACAGAGCCTTAAGGAATAAATGGCAGCAGAGAAAGACCACACAATAAAGAAACTGTAATCAGAGGGTATAATTAGTATGAACTAAATTGTAGAACAGAACATACGATGGGGTGTGAACATCAGTGATATCAGTATTGTTGCATGCTGGTTGTGTGTGTGTGTGTGTGTGTGTGTGTGTGTGTGTGTGTGTGTTAAATGTGCATAACAAAAACATAAGTTAAGTAACAGAACCTAAACTAACTCTGCCGGCCCAGGTGCATTATAGTCACATGGTAATAAAAACAATATCAGTATACTCCTTACTTAAAGGATTTACGTTTTGGTGCCATGCTGTTGAATCAAGCGGCTTCGTCTGCGAGCGAGTGACGCAAGGTCCCCTTGGTATCGGGCCCCACATAAAGAATGAAAAGAAAAAAAATCGAAAAATATGTTTTATTTTGAAGAATGACCGGATACATTCTTCTGTGCGTGTGAGCCTCTTAGTCTTGGCACATGTCAAGAGGCTACGTGACAACGTTACCCCAAAAATGAAACTTAAATGTATGTTTCAACTCTGCCGGAGTGCCGGTGTTCTGGATTAAAAGGCAGAATATCCTAAAATCGCCAAAAAGCTCTGAAAACCTCCAAGCAACATCCAAACCATGAGTGTGAATACAGATCGTGAGCAGTAGTGTTGCATGCTGGGTGTAGAAACCACAAGTGTGAGTACAGATCATGAGGAGTAGTACAAATGTCAGTCAGTGATTGTTTACTTTAGGCATTAGAGTAAATTTAACGTGTTCTGTGAAGCAGAGAATGCAGTCGTGGCCGGCGATGTCAGAGGGAGGGCCGGCTGGTGATGGAGGTGGGCCGGCCCAACCCTGTCGGCCTACCATGGATTCCCCCGGTATCCCCCATGGCCAGTCCACCCCTGGCTTGGGTCAGGTGTCTGCAGTGAGCCTTGAAGCTACTGTCTTGCAGCGGCCTTTACTGACCTGTGTGACTCAAATGAGTACGCTTGAGGGCTTTGTATAGCATATATACATGTCATTCATTCAAATATCAAAAAAAAATGGCACCAAGTCATATATGGTAGTCATTATATTCGTCCTCTACATTGCTACATTCAGCTCACTGGAACGCAGCTCTCATTGTTATGTTACTCACTGTGGTCATCTAGCAGTTCATAAAATCAAAGCTGCATAAAAACTGTAATTTTGGAGACGTATAATTTACCTGTTTAAGTTTATAGCTAAGGGTTAACTCTGGGTGTAAAACTATGCATGAGTTAAATGCAGTGGAAGAATTGTGAACATTGTTGGGGTTGGGTGAGGGTGAGGTTAGAGCCGGAGGGGTCATCTCTGGGATGCACAATCCTTAATTAGCCTACAACAATGTTTAAAACATGGGCTGGGCTTCCCTTTAAACATACATAGCCTGTGAAGCTACAAACCAAAACGCTGGACTTTTGTTCACACACGGCTCAATAATAACCCCATAAAGCTCTATTTCAAGGATGTAAAGAAAACCACTGGCTTGGTTGAGATGATTCAGATAGCTAGCATTTAGAGAGCTTGTGGAAAAAGTTACTCATCTGGACATCCTTGATCATGCTGGTGTGTTTCTGCAGGATCGCAAGAGAACAAAAAAAAAAATAGCTATTGCCTGTGTTCTACCTGAAAGGGGCTTGAGAGAGATCCTGGCGGCATGGATAAGATGCATGTGCTCTGTTGAAACCAACTTGTGTCAGCAGATTGTCAGATCTGAGAGAAGCATGGTGAAAACCTTTCAGCGAAGGGTACTTATGTTTCAAAGGTGGGATATTTAGTTAACAGGTGGTTTTAAAGAGGCCTGCATTGTTTATCTAATAACATCCATTGTTAAAAAATAAAAAAAAACTGAGTTCACAGAGTGATGGAAATATAACTGTATAAATGCATGCATTGTGTTGAACTTCAAGGGAAAAGTTGAAACAACCAATTCCCTCTTAACAAAACATTCACAGTACTACGGACAAAAGCCAATACTTTTTCAATTGTGTTCAGTGAATTTCCACAAAACTAGATCAGTCCTTGGATATTTTCAAGAATATAGGTAATAAATAAAACCCACAATATGTCGTATGATGACGTAGATATGATATATGTATCTGTGTGTCATAGTTCAGAAAAGGGAAAGTGTAACTGATTGATTAGTCACAAAGTCTTACGTTATCTGGGTCAGAGATCCACACCCCTCTTTCACTAATAGACCACATGTCAGTCACCAGCAAACATTAGACTTTGAATGTCGGCCTGCAAGTCCGGGCATGACACTGGGGTCTACCCTTCAGGTCTACACGCCACGTAACCCCCAGGATCACTCTGGTCTGTCAGTCACCCAGCATGCTCCCAAGGAGAGGATGGCTCGTAATCAAGAAGAACAAACACAGTTACAAAAGTGGCTCACACCATTCCTTCTGCGAGGTGTTCCCCAATCATCACTCTGACAGGTTAAACAGACTCCACTGAAAAGAGCCTCCTCTGGATGGTAAACAGTAAATACTACAGATCAGGTGTTGGAGTGACAGACGCTTTCACACTGCAGTTACAGATGTGAAAAACAAGACAGGTAAGGATTACAATACAAAAGTTATAAAAGCTTAATCACAGGTTTAGGTTGATAGAAGTGTCGTTTTCACAATGGCTGAAAACAAATTATGTACATATACATCAATTAATGAAATCATTAATGAAAACATGTGATTTTTAAATCTAATTTTATATACTGGATTATTCTTTTTTTAAATCATTCATATTTGGCTGACATTTTCCTGCGTTGCAACAACTCAGAACACATAATGTATGCATTGGTTATTTTTCAATATACTAACCTTTCAATCCATTGAAGCGGCACAATGATGATGATAATGATAATAACAATTATTATTATTTTTCTTAAAGGGGTGCTCCCTCTTAGTGGATTGGTCAAGTAATCGGTTGTTTTTGTCCAAATCAACTAGGATCTCTTTAGTAGTCTAATGCTTTTTTTTCTTTTTTAAAAGACTAATAAGCACATCTCAGATTTAAAGTGGTGCGTTTGTACAATTACTTGTGGAGGAACTCAGTATTACAGAATAGTCGATTAAATCAATTAATTGTTAATTTGACAAAAAAAGTGTTACTCAACTAAGAATATCTTTGGCTGTGGACAGCCCTAGAGTTTGAGCAGTTGGTAACAGTTATAATGACTCATTCACAGGTGTAATTGTACAATAATTATTCACACCACTCAATGATTCATGGTGCAATCATTAAAATAAATCTACTAATCCAGACAGGACCTTTTACACCTATAGATTATCAATTGACCTACATTTGGCAGCAGTGAAATACATTATTTCTATGACTATTCATTCTTTCCATCCTTCCTCCCTTCTTCCTGTTTTTCTACTAAACACATGTTTCCATAGGCCCCAGTCACTCACCATTACCTCCCAGAATTACCCCAAACATACACTGTCTTACACTTATCCTTTGGGACTAATCAAAAGCTTACATGCACATCCTATCTCAAGGCCCATGGTCTCATTCCTTGCATCTTACTTATTCTTCCCAGCGAGCCTCTTCATCAACCAGATAGCTGTCTAACAGCCCCTATTCTCCAGTGAGGTAGGCCCCATATCGAGATCTTGTTTTCTTGAGTTTGATCTACCTCCTCTTTGAAGTGAGATGGCCTCTAGCTAATGTGGACTTGCTGCCGTTTGGATGACGTTTTTCTCATAATTTATCCCCAGAATATGGCTTTTATCTTGGCTGCACAAGGCATACCTTCCAACGTGTTCATGCCTTTGCATACATGTGAGTATACATATGTATTCTAGTGTGTGTTTGTATAGGTACAGTTTTACATTAACACAATGGTCCAAATGTGCACTCTGTGTTTTATTGTTAGATTTATCTCAATGTAATCTTTTTTATCCCAGCCACCTTGAATATGAGGGAGGTTCAGATAATCAATCATTCACACCCAGAGACCAAGCAACAAGTGCGGAAGCGAGGAGATCCTTAATCTGTCGTAGTGGTTTACAGTTTGTGTCCTGTCCCCTGGAACCTCACCTGAAACGCAGCCATTACATCTCCTCCCTTCGTCTGATGATTCCATGATATCATTTTCATAAGCTATACATCACACCGTGCTGTTACATCATTCAACATAGCCTGAAATGTTTATCACAATTTCTTCATTCTCACAGAAGTGAACTAACTGAAAAACACCTTTATCAGGTAAGGGAGTCAGTTTACATGAAATATAAATAATTATAAAGATTTTTTTTTAAAGAGCCAACAGGGAGCAATTACACATACTAGTAATGAGGTCATGGGAAATATCTGGACCCAAAAAGTGTGTGCAGAGAAGCTGTCAAAGTTTGAGGACCAAATAATTTGCATTTAAGAGATCTTGCTGAAACAAAATGGGGAACATTTACAGCATAAACCTCTCAGACATACTACAACAAAAATTAGCAGCTGAAAAACTTGGCTGTGCATAAAGCAGTTAAAAGCTAACAGTCTAGTTTTACTGCGGAGACCTAAAAGCCTGGGGGACTAATACATGTAATGAATTTGGCGAGCAGGGAGAAGGATCATACATTAGGGGCACAGAATGGCTCAGCCTTCGGGAGAGCAAAGGAGCCAGGCTCAAAAGTGTCCTCACTGCCTCTGACGTTCTTTAACCTCTTTTGTGGCTTTGAAACCTCATGTCTCTGGCCTCCAGTCACTCTCTATTTATGCAAGAAAATAAAGAAGAGAACGCTGCCCCTCCTATATCTGTAAACTACAATTAAGCTAAATTCCAAGTTTATTTCCAAATGCCGTCCTTGCTCCAGACCATGTGAGAGACTTGACTCTAAAATTATCACACTTTTGGTCAGGATGTCAAGAGTAAAGCCAACGCTAGGACTGTCTTCTCACAGGCCACAGGATCAGAAAGATGCTATAGACGGCTAAAACTATTGCAAAAATGATTTAGAATGCCAAAATAAAAAAAGTTATCAATTAAAACGTATTTAAACATCTTTTGAAGGAGCCACTGCAGTATGTGACAAAGAAAAGTACGAGACAATGTGACACAGGGATCTTTCCAGATTACAGCTATAGATGCTGCTGTTGCTTTCAACAAGACAAACAATAATAAATAAAAAAACAGAAGTGAAATATAAAGACAATGTAATGATATCCCCATAATGAAATGACTTGTGTTTTATATTTACTCAGCCCCTCATAAGCTAAATGGCTTATGCAGTGAGGCAACTTAACTAAAGGCATCATGTCTAACTGTTTTATGTTAGCCCTTCTAACCAAAGGTCTGACGTCTGGAGGCAAACAAAAAGAAAAGCACCCCAGCACATCTCTCTCTCTCTCTCTCTCTCTCTCTCTCTTTCTCTCTCTCTCTCTCTCCCCCTCTCTCTCTCTCTTTCCATCATGTGTTTACACGTCGGTAGAGTAAGTGACAGGGCTGTAATCGGAAGTCTACAACCGTGTCATTTGGAAGACTGTTGTCTTTTCCTGGGAGCATGGTGGTCAGCAGAGAAAAACAAGATTTACATCTCAGAGGGAGGGGTAAAGTGTCAACCATGCATTATCCCCTATTGACTGTGGTCAGGGAGGAGCTTTATCGTGCAGACAAAAAGATGCAGACAAATGTTCACCCGTGGGAGAGATATTTATATCAAACACTGTGAAATCTAAAAATACATGCAAAAAAATGCTGTCACACAGTGTGTGCTGTTTCTGTGTAAGTCCCAAGTGAGAAACTTAAAAGTATTATACCAGGTGTGTGTGGTTCTTACCATTGATTGCGTCATTTGTCGGTCCGCCTTTGTGTGAAAGAAATGGCACCTATAAACAAAAGAGAGAGTAGATCAGGGTAAATACAGTCAAATGTCAATCTGTGGTCTTGGAAAAGAAATCAGGGTATTTCTGAGGCTATTTTGCGTACTCTATATTTTTGTCTATATTTCTTTGATTTCCTTTGAAATTGGAGCAGTTTTCCACTTTCAATTGGAAATAAAAAATAACAACCGGCGCAGAATTAAAACTTCCTCTATAGTGGTTTTATTACAGCTTTATTTATTTCTTCCCAATGTTTACTGTTTATTCTTTCTCAAACTATGAGAGGTTTACCACTACAGGCCTTCTTTCACCTCCTGGAAAGAATTAAACAGGGAAGCTTGGGTTAAACAATGTTTCTCACAGTATTGGCCTAAACCTGGCGACTTGGGGAGATTACTATATTAAGTGACTGTTAATGGGGCACTTGTGCATGTATTTGCACTACAACGTATGCAGAAGAAACAAAAACCAAGTTCATGCAAACATGTGTAAGTGTTGTAAGACATATACCACAAACGAGGTGTGTTATCATCGCATCTATTCAAAGGAAGATACTGTCAAAACATCAGATCACCGAAAACACACCCATAGTTAAAATAGAAAGCCTCTAGAATGAATTCGTCATGGACTATTTGTGATTGGTAGATATGGCAGATGGTATTAATCACATTCCCTGCTGTCTGAAGACAACACAAAAGCAAGACAAGACAATTGTCCTGTTCAAATAAATGCTCAACAGTGCCTCATAAATAGTGAATGCAGAGCTGTTTGCCATTTGATCAATTCTTAAAAACTGTATTTCCACGTCAAATTATCACAAGACATACTCAAATTGCTTAAATTGTTCATTGTGTGGACATCAAAAACTCCATTCACATTTTTTTTTACTTAACATATTCTTATTTGCATGGACATTTTGGATGGTAAAAACTTTTGGTTAAAAAGCAGAATGAGTCAGAGGCCCAAGCAGTGCCATGCCCTATTTTCACCAGCTAGACAGACCAGCTTAATCCTACACAGTTGCAAAGCTGTGCAATGCACATGTGGCCTCAACCTGAACAGAGTTAAGGAGAATGAAAGAGAAAACACCCAAAGAACAAAAGAAGTCAGAAAAGAGACTGTGAGTAATATGTGTTGTGTCTCTGGGAACTTCCAAGACCGCTTATTTGTACCAGACATGTGTCTATGTAATGTATTTTTAATGTAATTCATATTTCTGCAACCCTGCAGAGAATATCAGACTGGCTGCTGACTAAGATTGGGCATCGAACCATGTTCATTCCCATGACTCACACAGCTAAACGAGAGTCATCAAATAATTGATCATCCACCAACACAGGCCGCTTACTAAGACCAAATGGTCAAAGAGGAGGCATTCACATGGACATAACAATCACCAAAGTCAGACATGCAAATGTGAGTACGTGCAGACACTTAATAAAAAAAAAAGGTAGACATAAAGTAAATAAACCCACTGCCAAGGACTCCTTACAAAGTAACCACAAAGTATTTATATCCTAAACAAAAGCATGAATCCAACCCTTTATATCATTAAATGTACAGTGAGAGCTTAAAGTAGACACAAAAGGTCAACTTAACCCCTTAATGATACTGGCTGTAAAATAATTCAGAAACTGTTATCGCAAATGTTTTAAAAGTACATGCATGTGCTAAGTGAAATGGCAGTAAGCAAAGTTCCCAGGTTCAACTTGAAAAAAGCTCAATTTTGTGTCATAACAAATGTTGATCCTCTGTGAAGTAGACCTACATATTCACAGGAACACAAGCAAAACATTCACACAAAAGGACATTAGAAATGCTTTTGGTTTATGTTCCAAAGCTCTTTAACATCTGCGCAACATATTGCATCACATACCAAAGGTTTCATACCCTGTAAATAATAACCACCTTCAGAGTGGAAGGTAAAATCGTGCAAACTAATAGCAGCTTCTTTTTTATATTTACGCTTGGTTTTCTGCTGTTTTAGTACGGTATTTGGCGTATGAATTTAATTAATCGGATATCTGTATTTTTGAGTTTGCATCTAACACACAGCAGAGCACCTGCAACTTGTGTCCATTAACTTGTGTCTCATGCTCTGGGACCTCCCATGCATGTTAGAGTGTGAAGGTAAACATTTCTCAATGAATTCGGCAGGGGAAAGCCCTGCTGGAGTGCGGCCTCATTGTGAAGGCCAAATAGTGCTATACCCAATCTAAACAGGCAATGTGAGAGCTGGGGGACTCTCAGAGTTCACGGTTCTGCACAGAGACGTGGAACCCTGGCAAAAAAACTAGGAAGAAAAAAGTAGATTAACAGGATGCATAACAGCTGCACACTCAGCAGATATCATGCGAAGGAGATTTGGATAACTCTATTCATTAGAGTAATTTTTGGACTTCTGCAAGGTAACACAGGAACTGTCATACAAATAGCATGAACTCTGAAACTCATAGAAATGTTATGCCAACATCATGTTTTTACACCAAAACAGGGTTATGTGACTTAATGACTTTTTGACGGCAGACATTTAGACACGCCAGAGCCGTAAAAGCAGGGGTGTAACAAATAACATCAATAATGGCTGTTCTCTTTTTAGGAGTGTCAGTGTCAGGACCTTGGATCTGTGCGTACCGGCTCACTGACATGGCTAACTGGGTCACAACAATTCAACACGGCCATCCCTAATGTGTTTAGTTCCACCTGTGCTTTTCCCACTGTGGCAACTCAAAATGTCTGCAGAAAAAAAGGCCTATAGGATAGATTGAATATGTAATTTCAACGTTCCAGCTGCATTCATGTCATCCAGGCTTTTGGCAATTTATTTTTTAGAAGTGTAGCTCGGAAGCTCGTTAGCTATATAAGAAGATGACGTCCCAATTCATAACCTACCTGCTAAGCTCTGACTTATTGATAGGTAGAGCTTATTTACTTGGACTTGTCATAGCAGGAAATGCACAGGTGTAACAAATGTTGTTAAACCATAATTCAGTGCCATCAAGAGCCCCAGGAAGCCATGTCAGTGAGCCAGCATGCACAATACCAGGACTATAAAATAGCCAAATGAAGTTGTTCTTAATGTAATCAATTACACTTTAGGCTGGTTTTTTTTTGAGTGAAGATTTGGCCAAAATCTTCACTCAAATATAGGTTATAGGTATTTTGTATCTTAATAACAAATTTTTTCACAATATAGCATGTTTTCTTTTTATACACTCTGAATGATATACCTGAAAAATGAAAAGTACTCAGTATCTTCTCATTCAATGAAGAACTAGTGCAAAGTGATGAGATTTTAAGTACGTGCTTGTTATATCAATTTTAAAGACATAATTGTGTATAACAATATCTCTGTAGATTATTTAATCACGATATGAGGAATCATCATTTTGAATTATTGACCAGCCTTAATTACACCTGTGTTTTCCCTGTTATGACAAGCCAAAATGTCTGCTGTGAAAAGATTATATCACAGACGTATTTGAATCAAAGAACAAATCTGAGATGTGCGCGACGAACCAAGCTTAGATTACAGTCGGTAAGGTAACTAAGGTAGCAATTTCTAGGTAAGGGTGAAGCTAAAATTATGTGGCTTAAATTATACTATATTATGTCATTTCCTCATGTCCGCCCAGGTCTGCACACATGTATATGGTCAATCCATGCACTGTATTACTGCGTTTGTGCACATACGTGGACACACAATGTTGTGTAAAGATGTCTGCCCTTTTGTCCGCATCCATGTCCGTTTTGGAGTATATGATCAGTCAGTGGTTATCAACCTTTTCGACTTCCGGCGTTTTACAGATAACCAATACATACTTGTGACCCATCATTGCAGGTTGGTCTATGAGTTGTAAGCAGTTCAATTTAAGTCGTTATGCGGAGCTAAGCTAATCGACTCTCAGCTCTAGCTCCATACTTTCTGTACAGACACAAGAGAAGTTTCAATCTTCTTATCTGACTCTTGTAAAGAAAGCTGAAAAGTGTAATTCACAAAATGCTAAACATGTCATATTGGGAAATGATTATATTTGGTAATGATGAAATGAGGAAAAGCTTTACTCACTTACAGTTAATGTGAATTTAGTGAATCAGGGTCACTAAGGATGAAGGCACCCAGTATGGAAGCAGGAATGAGTCCTAGAACCGGGCAATGAGTTAGCGTCGTTTCACTTTCAGTTCCCCTGTTTCAAAGTCAGTGGGTTTCTGGTTTGATGCATTAACACAAGGTGCTGTGGTTAAGACAAGGTTAAGATATTTTAACATTCTGTTCCGTGATATTACATAGTTTTATATTATATATATATAGTATTATATAGTTTTAAGCTTTTATGTGTCATCTAAAAGGTTATTGCTAACAAGTGGCTAAATGAGACTACAAACCGTCATCACGCTTACTAGCCAGCCTTTAAAGCCTCGTTGTTTTTACTTGCGCTTATGCGCATTTACAGCCCAACATTAGACACTTGTAAGTATCATACACTTTTGCCACAGAGTTAATTTTTTTAAATAATCCCAAATCCAATGAAAAAAATCCCATTTGCTTTTTGTCGAGGGAACCAATGAGATGCTGGTTGGCATACAAAAATAAGTCTTGTCTGTACCACTTCAGATGTCGCTGCCAACCTGTGGTTACAGTAGTATATAGTATATAGTTATATCTGTTTCACATTATTAATCCAGAAGATGTTTCAGTTCCATGTCTCATCTCTAATGTGGAGTGATTTAAATAAAAGGTATCAGTCCTGTGTTACACCCTCCCAAAAGACTGTCTAACACTATATAGCGTTTCCTTATGTATGTGCGCCGTCTTTATTCGGGTTCCAACAGTCATTACAAAAACAAACTGGAATGGAAGAAGGAAAACAGTGGTACAAAGACAGAGGAATGGGATTAAAGCATTGATTGGACAAATAAACCCGCTGGGCCAACAGATGAAAGAAAACTGTTTTGTCACTTCCTCTCTGGGTAAATAAACAACCACACCAGATGTCCCTACTTCTCATTCACGCTGCCAGTTTTACAGTCGCACCCTCCCTCTGTTCTCTCACTCCAAGCAGAAAGCTGAACCTGTATAATCTGTGCTTTTCCCAGTCAAATACACCATCGTCGCTGCCTCGAACAATGATGAATAACACAAAACAGCACATATCAAAAGATATTGTATTATCAACAAACATCTCACCCAAGCACAGCCAGATACAGCATGTTTGAGTCATGAAGAATGGTAACTGTTGACCTTCAAATCAACCGCCAGTGACTCACCACTGTCTGGAGAATTTATTTTAATGGCCAACAGGTTTTTCATCTGCATGGTCTTGCCATGACCTTTCTGCTGGCTTAGCACCCCGTGTGGACCTATAGATACAGTTCTATAGACCATTGAAGACATTCTCAACTTGTTCCAATATTCGTTCTGGAAAACGTCACGCACACATTTCATTCTACCTTTAATTCAGTCTGATGCGCTTGCCACATATTCACATCACTGCATGTCTTTTTCTGTGTTTTTCTACTTATTGCAAAAAGCAAAAACAGACGGAAGTCTAAACAGTTCCAGGACGGTGTTTGCTAATGTGTTCAGGGTTTTTATGTTCCTCTGGAGCTCCCAATATCTTTTAAGTGCCCATGAAAATTCCCCTTGCCGTATACATCAGCAAACAGGCCTCACAACACATACATCTCATAGCCCACCAAGGATCCAGGCTGCATCTCGTGAGCTTTTGGGCTCTCGGTCCAGATAGTACAAACCATTAAAACATTCTATTCCACAAACCCAGACTCAGACCCTCTGGCTATGCTTTGGCTAACCTCTCAATCACGCTCAAGCCTCTAGGCCCTGCTGTTGTCCAGACACAAACACACAACCCACACAGCCAAAATCATAAACACAGAGTAAAAACCAGACTGCACTTCTGCTCCAGCCAGGCGTGTACACCAGAACAAAAATACTGATGTTCATCGTCATTGTCCATCAATCTCTGTAGTTACGATTCCCCAAGACACAAGTAAAGACCCATGCAGCTTAAGAGGTGTGTGCTAGCACTTTACACATGAACAGCTGAGTTCTCCATATGAGCCAGAGAATCAAGTGGAGCAAAACAGATTAATCTCTGAGGGTGCATGAGAGTGAAACGTTGTTTCCGGAACAAAAAACAAACTAAAAACATTATAGTTATCCAGTGCCAAAGAAAATGTCTGTGCCTATAAATATGTGCCTGAGAAGTTTTAAACATGCTAACCAAGAAGTGGGTTGGAGAGTAACTTTTCTATGAATGAGCAACAGTTTGGCTGGACTTCGTAATTACTGAACACACAGGACATTATCTATCATCGTCTTAAAGTCTCTGAGTCACAACAGGCAATAAAGCCTCTCCAGTGAGAGAAAAACATGTTGAGCAAAAGGTTAGGCCAAGGATAGCTCTTATATAATTGCACACATGGACCCATAGAGAGGGATAAAGTATCCATATAGTATCCATAGATACAAAACACATGCACATGAGTTATTCATGCTATTAAACAGATGTGTGTTCACTTATCAGATGTGGTTTTGAAATCATTTTCCTCTCATCCAGTCTGTCAGGCATGTGGTCCTACGTTTGAAAGCCCTCCAAAACCTGTATGAAGGGGTCTGACAGCTCGGAGAAAACAAGGGACTTTTCGAAACTAGAGGGAGGAGAGTCAATACTGATTGGCAGTCAGCCGAGCCTATTCATCATGCTATCTGCTGAGAGGGCCGACGCCCCCGATCATAAATATGTTCTGTGAAAGTTTCACGACTCGTATCATACCCAAACTGCACTGATTACGATTTGAATATCTACAGGGAAGTCAATAATCATTCCAAGACAGATAATCTTTAGCGCATAGGCAATGTAGCCAGTCGTTTCATGCTTCATTGCCTCTCCACAGCTCTCCTTCAGGTTTGATTCTTAAATCTCTAGTGTTACCTTTTTTGCTCCCTGCTCTCTTTTATTTCCACTGCTTCATCTGTGTTGATTAGCCGTTCCACAACAGGGCTGTTATAGAGTCTAGACTACTCTAGACTGAGATGGGAGTGCCAACACACCCCACAACCACACGCACACTAATGTGTAATCTCTGAGTGTCTTGTGCCCCGAGCAGCTTCACTGGGTGAGTTTGTCTGGGTGTCTGTGGTATTCCACCACTGCGTGTCATTACGGCAGAGCTAATACTACTCTGTACACCCTCAGTGTCCCACCATAAGTATTTGTATACATGCACACATGCATGAAAATACACCTCAAACCACAAGCATGCATTTACATGTGAGCTCATCCATCTTGTTAGGGTGAGGAAAGCTTTAAGCTCCCTGACATCATACTAGCATACAGGAACACCAACATACACATATTGCTATACTTGTGAAGACCTTTTTTACATAATCCTTAGAGCCATCCATCCTAACCTTCACCTCACAACTACAGTAGACCTTACTCTTTTAACTGCACTAGAATCAAGTCTTAACCCTCAAACAGCCCTTTGAGGAAGTGAAGACCAACCAAAATCCTCACTTTCCAAAAAGACCCTCACTATCAAAATCGTCCTCACAAACATAGAAATAAAAAATAACTCACACACGCACAAGCTCAAATTATTTAAATTAATATGACCCTGGAGACCCTGAAGCACTATTTCTCAGGCACAGCGATGTTATCTGAAATCCATAAAGTGCTCCTTGTTAGCACCCAATCAGCTCCTCATTTATGGACCCAGGGAAAAGATCCCCCCTCCGCTGGGCTCTGACCAGACGAGCGGTGAATGCAGACCTTTAGAGAGCTTAATTCATTACCCTTAGGGCTAAAGCGGAGGGCTAAGCAGAGGGCACAACTGTGATGTGATGGTGAAGCCATGACTGCATGCTGAAGTATGTGGTTTGGGATGTAGGACGGTGACATTATTGAACAGAAACACTGTAATGCATGTAAGCTCACTCACACACACACACACACACACACACACACACACACACACACACACACACACACACACACGTAATCATGTGCACTCACAGACCGTGAGGAACAGTCTCATCTTTATCCCTGTCTTTGGCAACAGTCACTTCCTCAGGATACGGACTAGTTTTGTTTAACTTCAAACACCGCCTCTCCCTGGCTCCTGCCCTGTCCTGTTCCCTCCTCTCTTCCCCTGTCTCACTCTCTGTCTGTCTCTTAGTGTCCTCTATTTGTTCTTCTCATTTTCCCTTTCTTTCCTCCAAAGAACTCAGGAACACAAACTAAAAAAGGAAGAAAGGATAGAGAGTGACAGGAGGAGGAAACCACCAAGCTTTCTCATCTGCAGTAGAGAGAGGGTTACAGCTACTGTTCCCTTCTTCTGACTTCCTCCTAGTCAAACCAACACCAGCCATAACTTATATCCTTACCCCAATACCAACCACAGACTCAACCCCAAATTACCATCTGCCAAGCATGACAATCTTGCAAGCCCACCCACAACTCCAGCGATGCAGCTACCTCAAAGCAGGACAAAGACCGACAACTACCACCTCTACCACACACAGCACACTGTAATCAACTAGGACTCAGGCAATTATTGTGTGTGTGTGTGTGTGTGTGTGTGTGTGTGTGTGTGTGTGTGTGTGTGTGTGTGTGTATGGTCGTGCATATGCAGCCGTCTGGGTTCATTTAAGAAAATAAAGGAATTAAAATAACTGATGAGCAGGTTTGTGTGCACACAGAGAGAGAGAGAGAGAGAGAGAGGACACACTGCTTGTCGGCACACAAATCCTCTCAACC
The DNA here is from genome assembly GCF_910589615.1 of Taurulus bubalis. Taxonomy (NCBI): domain Eukaryota; kingdom Metazoa; phylum Chordata; class Actinopteri; order Perciformes; family Cottidae; genus Taurulus; species Taurulus bubalis. The sequence continues at coordinate 12,243,156 of NC_136597.1, read as the reverse complement.
TTTGCCAAAGCATGGAGCCTTTTCCCACCGCAGCACCTGACAGCATCTCTGACTCTGGTTCCACTTTCGAACACACTCAGGTGGTGTTGGAGAAGCTATATGAGCTGATCTTCTCCTTGTTGGGATCTGCCAAGGTGGTTGGACTTTAAGAAATTAAGAAGAGGAAGTGAGCTGGAAACTGCAGCTAGACAACACTTAAATCCCATTTAATGGGCTCATCGCCCCGCTGCAGTGAATCTAAAGAGAATGAGAGCAGAGTTGGGACTGTTAGTGCATTGCCCCTGTGCGTCATGCCAGGCCCTAAGTGAGATGATTCAGGGGCTGTTAAATGCAATCAGTCTGTCTGTACACAATCTCAGCATGTGATCGGTTGCAGCAGGAAAAGCCAGTCATCTTGAAAGTGCCACAGCGTGGATTAATCTTCTGTGGTATCATAATTGTTATCATTAGTGATGTTGTCATTGTTGTCAAGTCAAAAGGAGGGATTGTTTAACATTGTTTTGTTTTTCCTTGGCTTCCAGCTGAACATATCCTTTTGATTAAAGCAGGAGTCATTTTAATATACAAAGTTACAATTTTATTGTAGCACCGAAGTTTATTATAAAATAGTTCAGGTTGCCAGGCAGCACATTTTTAAGACAGTCCAAAGAAAATAGCTTACTGCACAGTGTCGTCTTCCACTGTTTTTTCTACTGTGGAAAAATAATATGAGGAAATTATATTTTTAGTGGAAGATGTAGTTTGAGAAAGTAAAATCATGCCACAAAAACAGTTAATTATACAGACACTAAAACACTGCTGGAAGAGAGAAAATATTTATTTCATATATCACAGCAAGTAATAAGCTTTACTCACAGAAGACATTTGATGTGGCACAGGGAAATAATAAAATGGATAATTACATTGAGCTGTTTAGTTTCAGGTGCTGGTATTGTGCATGCTGTCCCACTGTCACAGCTTTATGGGACACTTGCATAGAGCAGAGACATCACTAACGTTATTAGTAACACCAGTGCAGTAGAAATATCTGCTGTAGAAAGCTACTATGTAGGACTAAATTATTGAACAACCTTTAAGACATTTGATTAGATTTTAATTACATTTATGAGTCCAATGCTTCCCCAAAATGTATTTAGTCATTGCACCGCACCAAAATGTTCACAGTGAATACAAATATCCCACCTATAATAACCCACATTCTACAACACACACACACACACACACACACACACACACACACACACACACACACACACACACACACACACACACACACACACACACACACACATACTTGCATTAGATGTAATGCTTTCTACTTAGCTATTTCCACCAGCATGGCTCTGGACATATACGAGCAGGAAGTGGACTGATTGTTTGACGACATTTAATCCAGTCGCTGTCACTTACACCATCAAACTCAGTGCAGAGGCATAAATAATAAAAATCATCTATACAACAAATCCATCCCTCCTTCACTCTAAATTTCAGTGAGGCTTTCACAGCTCCGTCCCAGAGGCCCACAGCTCTGGAGTGGTTGAGTTGACAACTGCAGTCTCGGTGCTTAGGGCTCTTGTAAAACCAGGGGGACCTGTCTGCACTATATAAAATACATCAGTAAGGCCTCAGTAACAAAATAACAAGCATGACCTCCTGCCTCCAAACATGAGATTTCACCACCTACTGCTGGCACTCTGGTAGGATTGCGTTTGTAAGAAGGCCTTGATCTCCGTCTGTCTCTCTGTTTGTGTGTGTGTGTGTGTGTGTGTGTGTGTGTGTGTGTGTGTGTGTGTGTGTGTGTGTGTGCTTTTGTTATTTTACCTGTGAAAAAAAAAATTGTACAACCTACAGGTCTGGTCTATTTCAAAATAAGCCACAATTCAACAGCATTCAAAAAGAGAATGAAATTAAAATACATGACTGTTCTCCTAAATCTTTCTACATTTGATAATATTTTTATAACCTTTTCATGCCTGAAAAATACCATTTTAAAATGATGACGTCTCTTCAGAGGTGTGGGAACCCTGGTAGGTCATTTAGGTCGAGGTGTATTTCTTCTTCAGTCGGGCCCATGTGTGTGTCTTGGCTCTACACCCGGTGAAATTGAGATGTGTAATGAGCAGAGACAGCAGGCTACCTGTTATCACTTAAAATATTTTCTTTCTACATACCCAGTGTTGAACATCAACAAATGACTGCAAATTAGATTAAATACCACTAATGTCATTTAACCCCGTCAGTCTTCAGAAATGATCTCTCTGCAGCTCACCAGTCGCTGAGCGGTCAAAGGTCTATAGTTCATTGGTTATGACTGATATGACCCACTGTAAATAACTGACATTAATTAAAATATCATGTGATTAATTAATGCAAAATGAATTCCATACTTCCTGAACAAATCACATGTATGTTCCAGACAAGTGTTCAACAGATGTGACAATACTTATCAGAGACTCAACTGGCCTTCAGTAAGACGCCACAAGTTTCAAGAGATCATTGTGCCAATTAATGTGCTTTTGTGTCTTTTTTGGCAACTGTCCAGCTGCACACAGCTGGAAGATTTGGCAACGTCAATAACTTATGCGCATTAGTTCAAGAAATGCATACAAGATACGGTGAACACTTATGATTTTAAAAACACGAATGATTTTAGCCCTAAACAGCCATTTCATGCTACCGTCTGAAGTTGGAAGAGAGAATAATATAAATTGTGGCTGTACATACGTAACTATTATCCTTTCACTACCCCCTATTAGGTCTAAATTGTTGTGACCGCAAGAAAATGAAGGGATAGCAGAGACATACTGGCAACTCCAGTTTATCCTGCTCGGTAATGTTCCTATTACCTCACAGTCGGTGCCGAGCTGTGCTGTGGACCGTGTCCACACAGAGTACTGTCCCTTACAGCTGTGGTGTGGGACAGCTGCCCATGTTGGCTTTGTTTAGCTTAACCCTGCCTGTCAGGCAATTGAATGGAATACTAAGGTCAAACAATCCCAAACAGGCAGCATCCTGCACAGAGGAATCAACTGGAACACCTTTGCCAACACAAACAGCGGCACACATACCATGAAGTCATACCCCCGCTGAAATGCAAAGACTGTCAAAACAGAGGAGGATCACACATTACCTCAGACTCCTCGAGATCTCTGTCATCATGTGATATGAACAGTAGCGTAGGGCCTCATTCACATTATGAGGTAAACCACAGAACCTTCGATTGGTGATGACAACACGCCAACCGATCAGAGCAAAGGATCGTGGTTGGTTATACAGTGTGTTTTATAAGAGGAGAGTCTCTGGCACTGTTAGTGATTCCTGGTAATAAAAAAACACCAGGGGCCTTCTTGTTTTGTCTATACACCACTGTTAGAGCTGACAATCATTCAAGCCTGAAACATTCTTCACTGTGTTTTCTTTACCTAGGCAATAAAGGCTGAAACCTGAACTCTGCACAGAACCATGGATATGCCTCTCCAAGGCCTTCAAAAAGGATGTAAAACGTGAGCCATAAATCGGACATTTTGGCCATATGGACTGAGCGTGTGTCGAAGTTCCGCAGTGGTAGTGGACCATCAGCTTCCAAAGCATTGATGAATAGAATGTGTCAAAGATGAAACTAAATGTTGATTGATTATGTGAATGGACCGCATCGTAAGGCACGTTGGCATTTAAGAAACAAAACCTTACAAAGCTAAAATTAATCAAATTCTAATGTTTGCTTGATAGTTATAATCTGTGAGGCAATAAATAAACAGAACAACTCAAATATGACAAGAACAGTGAATACATGCCAGCTACCATCATGTAGTCAGTGTATGGGAGAATGGAGTGATGTGTTGGGGTGTGTGTGTGTCAAATCTCAAATGATAGGAAAGACAATAATCATGACTGTAAATTTCAGGGTGACATTGTGACTTTAAAGCCCTATAAGGATGAGGCCCAATGCAGCTTTACAACCACCACAAAGTAGCCAAACATTTACAAAGAAGTAGTCAGCGAGCTTTTCACAACAAAAAAAACCCACAAAAAAACTCCAATAGTTGTTAGAACTAACAATAACAATGAATGTCTAGAAATATCAACAAACACATATTACTTTCTGACAGGTTTTAATCTAAAAACACACTGCAAATAACACCCAACATCAATAAATACTTCAAACTCAAACCATAGGGAAGACACATGACGAACAACAAAGCTCACGGACATTTACACGCAACACAGGGTGAGAGGAGTGCCAAAGAAAGTACTGTTACAAGTACTGCTAAGCTATGAGATTGAATGTAGTTCATCTACATACATCCAAAGTCAACTTTGCTTATTGGCTTTAAAATCAGCCAAAAACATAATTTGTATATTAGGAGGGCAGCATTTTGAATTCGTTGGCATCTAACTTTGCACTGAAAAAGAAAATCATGATTGCAAATCATAGTGATACAGAAGAGGTCTTAGGCCAAACTATCTGTCTTCTCCTCACCGACATACTTACTGTATTCGGAACTGCAAATCCAACTGTGCCAAGGTCATGGGTGAGGGCCCGGCATCTGATTTGGATGTGCTGACATTCGCTGACTCCCTGACCCGCTTCTTTGTTTCCCTCACTCACCGACTCTATCTTTTCCTTACCCATTTTCACTCACCCGGTCAATTATTGCCTCCCATCCGTCTTCCCCTCAGTCATATACTTTGCTGTGTGGAAAGTTAATTGCTCGTGAAATAGTAGTTCATGTTAAATACAGGTTGAAGGCAGAATAAAACAAGGAGGCGTTGTTAAATGTTGTGCATAAATCATTGGAACTTGTTAGTAACATGCACACATACACTGTAAACACACACACACCCTTTGAACATGTGCACATAGTATATGTTCATGTGCACTAAGGAATTTAAAAAAAGCTTCTTTTAAGGTCTGATTGTGTGTAATTTACGGTTTGTCCAAAGAGTACTGCTACTTAACCTGCGGAACCAAATTTGTCATTACTTCATCCTGCAAATACTCTATATCCCTTTGTGCCCATCATTCTGAAGCTGTATTTTCTTAGTAATTTATCACAACTTTCACATCTTCCATAAGACATCATCTCTTCCACTGCCGCTTCCCTTTCATTATTTAGTCATATTAGTTTTGCTCAGTGAACCGCTGTTAGATTTCATGATACCGTCAGTCTTGTTTCAACTGTCAAATTCTCAGCAAGCGAGAGCAGAGCAGCACAAAACATGCCACGAACCTCATTCTTAATGATGGGGCTCCTGTTAAACAATGGCTTTTCCAGACATCACTGTACGGCTTGTGTATACACACCATAGAAAACCTGAGAACACTTCTCATAGCAGTGGATCCAAACAGAGCAAAAAAATACACTTAGCAGAGATATATATTGCAACCTGATACCAACATTCATCTTCTTTTGTCTAACAAGAAGGAGTGATAGGAAGTTACTCTGTGTCTTTCTGCACAGCCAAGAGAAGGTGAAACTCAGTTGTATCAGCCATTTGCAACACAATCATTTATGTTACCCTGGTCACGTTTATTACAGCGGAAAAAGGAAACCATTGTGTTATTGTCTGCTCTGTGAGAAAATAAAAACTAACATATTGTATTCAATGGTATCTGTTGTGGAGCAGAGTAATGATACATCAGTTGCTACATACACTTATTTTTAATTGCATATAACGTTAAAGCAGACTTGGTCTTGACTGGCCTCCCTCTCTAAACCATTTCTACAATTCATCTAAGGAACTGCAATGTACGTTGAAATCCTCCTCTTAGCATTTAAAATGGACTAGCTGGGGTTGTTGGCCAGTTAGGGTGCAGTATTTGTGACAGATATATAGTGACAAACATATTTATTTTTTTAACAGCTGAACAAACTTTAAAAAAGACATCTTGGTGGAGGAAAAAGAGCACATATTTAAAGTAAGGTGAACCTTTTGAGAGTTGCCTGCCTCCGGTCCGTTTCATGCCCTGTCACTGAGCTGTCTTTTCTCTCTCATAGTACTCTAAACAAGAGGCCTCTCTTCACTGCAAATGAGCCATATGTCTCTAACATCTGCTTACACACAGCACTGAGCGTAAGGGCTGCGATAAGAACATTGCATCACTGTTGGATAGGTTTGGGGACAGAACAAAAATGAAAATGCAAATCTCCGCAGAGCATTAACTCTTCCGAAGCACAGCCTGCAAATTGAAAGCATGCATGTAGCCGCAGACAGCACTGCCGTCAACCCCCCGTATGTGAGGACCAAGGTCATCAAACCACCAGAACACAATGATCTGGACCACTGAGCGGCCTTGTGGCCTCGTGGCCACATGGACAGTTAAAGGTCCCGAACCTCACCACTGGTTAAATAAGAGTGTGACCAGACTTTGACCGACGGATCGCAACATTTAGAGCCAGAGTCCCCAAGAACCGATGCTATGGCTCTAAAAGGGGTGTCAAGGTCATGAAACAGGCCAAAGTCGTAAACTGTTTTGAGTTTTGAGTACACCTCAGACAAGGAGCTACAAAAGAGGGAAAGCTAGTTGAAACAATAGATCTTTACAGTATTACATTCTCTATTTTGGGCTATAGCACCCAGTGTCTTCTCTTGGTTGTTGTTTTCAATAAACTATATTTATGCACGAGCTGGCTTAGAATTTTTAAAGATTTGTAAAAACTAGCGAGTAGAAACAGAAATCTAATTCTTACAAATGCTGAAGGCAGGAGGGCTGGCGGATAGAAGCTGAGCAGTCCACAGGATGAGACAATAGCTGCTAGGCACAGTGCCAAGAGGACGTCCGGCTGGTAGGCAAAGGTGTGGGCTGAGGCTGGGTAAGGACAGACCAGGGGCTTGGAACCAGTCCAGGATATAGTATGAGGCTCTGGATGAGGTCCAAGCCAGCTGGGGAGCGGCAAAGTCAAGTCCTACAGTAACCTGGATCTGTGTAGCTGGCCACACCACTGACAGATTTATCAACCTAGCCCCGACTTGGCAGAATCGCCTGCTTAAACTGTAATATATCTACAACTATATCTCACTCATTCACTGCACCCTCTTTCTCCGCGGCTCTTTGCATTAATTACTTTCAGATCTTTAATCATTATTTCTCCCTAAATATGTCTTTCAAATGAAATGTTCCTCACTCTTTCACTGTCATGTCTGCATTATTTCACCAACAGAAAATCCCACCTCACGGGCATGTGTGCATATTAAAGTAATTATGCACTCAACACTGTTCCATTTATTTCCATGACTGTATGAGTCCATGGCATATCTCATGTTCAAGTGATACCTCACGCTGTAGCTAGCTTTCCAACAACATCACATATTATTTTATAATCCATCAATATTAAGGCAAACTTAATATTACTAGCCATGACTGCAGGCACATTGAGCCCCAGTAATAAGACTGCATGAGGAGAGAGATAGCCGGGAGGAGGCAAGGAGTCAAGGATTGTGGTTTGCTGCTGGGGCAAGCGGCACACCTGCCTGCCTGATTAAGCTGTATACAATGACTCCTCTGTTGCTACCTGTCCACCTGTCTACAAAGTGGTGCCCCTCCGCTCCATCTATCTCTTCAGCCCCGAATTCCTCTCTCCCTCCCTTCTTTCAGTCCACCCCAGGGTCTGCTGGATATTAATTCAACACGCACTTACACATGCACGTGCACGTGCACACACACACACACACACACACACACACACTCCATTCTCCCATAAATTTGGACTTTTCTTGGTTTTGTTTCTTAAATGCCAAAGTGCCTTAAGATGCGGTCAATACACACACACACACACACACACACACGCACACACACACACACACACACACACACACACACACACACACACACACACACACACACACACACACACACACACACACGTGTGGAGAGAGATTATTTACATACAAACAACCATGTCTGCAGCTATGTTATAATCCTCCAGACCACTGCATGTTAACTTTGCTGTCCAACGCTAACTGGACATTCCTGTTCTCAAAAGCACCAGTTTGAGATCCCAGGCCGAAATAAAACATTCACTGCAGACTTGGATATTAGTCATGTTACTTCAAAAGCCTCTGCTAAATGTCTTCATGAAATTTCTCATTCTGTGGATATTGATTAAAGTCTTTAAAGGCTCCTCTCCCCCCTCTTTACTACTCCCCAAAGCTCTGGTCCCTGTATTTTCAACCCGAAACAAAAGCATGCACCACCGCTCTGTGCAAATGCTTTTTTATGTATGAGCCCTCTGTGGGGCTACAAGTCACCTCAAACTGTTTTATTTGTTTTTGCAACATTTAAGAAATGTGTATGTATGAAAGACTGAGTAAAGAGAGGGATTAATAGGGTTTTTGTGAGAAAATAGGAAAAGAGTTTGCTATGCTTTTTCAAAGTTAACCCAGCCACAGTACTTAAAAGGATTTCTTAAAGATACATTTCTTGAAATAATTATCATAATGATTAAACAAAGCTCACGGAGGAGTTAACGTACAGCTGGGAATTAGTGCATTAGGAATTCTCTGCTGCTGACCCTTCCATCTGCCAAAACTAACAAGATACGTGTTTGCTACTGCCTTGTGTTCCCTTTATCTTCTGACTGTTTCTAACCCATCCTTGAGCCCTTTCTCTCCACATATTAATATGCTGACACAGCCTGTGTTATATGACAAATATACACAGAATCATAGATACCAATGATGAATGTTGTGAATGTGACATTAACATTTAGAGGGAGTATTCAGTCTCTCTGATAAAGGGGAGTCTCCATGTATGTAATAATAATACATTTTATTTGGAGGCGCCTTTCAAGGCACCCAAGGTCGCCTATAGTTGCATTTATGTGGTGTAGAATAAACTGTTTGTGTGTGTGTGCGTGTGTGTGTGTGTGTGTGTGTGCGTTCTTTCTGCATTAGAAGCCCATATCCTCTCAACATTATGAGCATCACATGTAGGGTGGCCATTAGCAAGACTAATTAACCCTTATAAATCCACTCCCCTGTTGTGTGTGTTTGAGAGAGAGTTTGTCATTGCAGCTTTCTCACTTCATGGGAAAAAAAACTGTAATGTAAATGTGCTGTCTGTTGAACGCTCACTCATCAAGTAGGAAGCGTTCAGTTAAACACTTTGGAAGAAAAAAACGACAGAAGAATGGTGGCGATGAGGTCCATAATCTTTGTTTTTCCCTTTCAAGTTTCCAAGACTTTAAACATTTATTATGGTTAAGAGGCCGTGATAGTTTCCAGTGGGTTTAACGAAAGTATGACAGTCTGACCTAGTACATTTGTCAATCCCCATTTGCCACATTTTTCCAGAACAGAATAATGAAAACCTTTTTGAAGCGAGTGGAGACCGTGTCTCAGGCTGTATTGTTAAATGCCCACTTTTAAAGCCCTCCCAGCTGTGCTCTGTCTCACTGCCAACCATATCCATTAGAAAATGTGAGGAGTTCCAACTCGTATTGTTTTAGGTGAATATAATAGCCAATATTACAAAGCATCAAAAACAGTATGTGTCTGGAAACTTTGTTCTGACCAAGACTGAAAGAAGGAAAGAAGTGGTGGTTTATCCATATCAATGATAATCCACTTTCCCACCATTCTGCTCGTGGTTACACTCTCTACAACATCAACACATTGATTCACAGGAATAGTGTGTGGTCAAGTGCCAGTGGGGGTTAAGGTTGGAGATCAGGTCTGGTCCAGGAGCAATAAAATAACCAATGGTAAATTGAGCACTTATTCACAGAGTTTATAAACAAGCTACTAATTCAAGTGTTATAAGTCGGTTTGCCAATACAAGTGAATACATTGTGATCCTTTACAACAGTTTAAATACATTTTAGGTCCAAAGCTACAAGATGCAATACGTTGCATAAAAAAAAAGAAAAAGAATCAAAAACATCCACAATGTCCTTTTTTTCCCCAGTATTATGTTACCTAATCCACTTCAACAATATACAGAAGAGACAGCGAGCCCAGGGGGGCGATTAAATGAGTGGTTTCTCTGCTACTAAATACCATATGAAATTAACTGCATAGCATTTTTGGGGAATTGAAAACCCAACTTGCAACGCAGATGAAATGTATAGTGTATGCTTGGAATAAAGTTTACAGCGATGGAAAGTTAATTCTGCTATTTGATATTTACATCTTGACAGAGAACAGTTTATTACCAAATCATACAAAAAGGGCTTTGCAACAAACTAAGACCATAACTGTGTCTGCATTCCTTTGTGGAGATAAGGGCCACGCTAACATTTATGAATGTTTTTGGCTATATTTAGAAAATAAAGAAGGGCTGAGAAAAGAGGGAGACAGTAGAGAGGCCATACTTCACATCATAGCAGATCTGTCCAGCAGAGAGCAGACTCACAGCGAGCCGCAGACCACCGCCCAGTGGTTTCGATGTGACAGGTCAGTTACTTTAAGCTGTAATTGTGTGTGTTTGTAATTGTGTATGTGAGTGGGTTTGTGCATATTATCAGCTGGCAACATGCAGGCAGGATTTTACTCATTAACTTGTAGCATTACTCTTTTCTTTCAGTGCAAAATGTAATTAATGTACCGGTATGTGTGTTGCCACTGTGATACTGTGGTCTGTCGCCTCTACTGATATCAGGGGATTGTTTTCACAGACACGTAGTCTCATTAGTAGCTCCTTTATTATCTGTGATAAAATGCTACCATGCTCCTCTTCTCTTTCACAGCGTCCTTTCTTTGTCTCCATAAAGGCTTGTAGGATAATGAGGTACTTTATTTGTCAATCTCCTTACACACACAAGTAGTAGATGTCTCAACTTTTAACCTGCATATAGAGATTAAGTTCATTTTTAGAACACAAGATCTCTCTCTCTCTCTCTCTCTCTCTCTCTCTCTCTCTCTCTCTCTCTCTCTCTCTCTCTCTCTCTCTCTTTCTCTCCAGGCACATTAAGGAATGTATTATTCTGTGTGCTTTGGCAGTAGATCAGGCTGGCTGGCTGCGCAAAGTGAGCGTGGCTGCAGATGGCTATCAGCCTTATCTGCTGCTAATAAATCTCACAATGAGATCTTACAGTATGCTCCGACTAAACTCTGTGACCTTTAACCGCTCTTTATCACCCAACACAGCAAACACCTTGGCAGCAACGTCACCTCCCCAGTTTTGACAGACATTTTTCAATACCATCAAAGCAGTCAGGCCTGCTCGCTGCGCTCATATCTGGTCCGAAAGAGCTTCAGAGCTTTTGATTATGAGTCATAGTTTACATTAAAATGTGCGACAATCAGATCTTTACAGTGTGCAGTCTGTGGTCTATCTGACTGCAGTCAAAGTACAGTGGATGCAGCATGGTATACAAGCAATGCTTTAATCAGGGACTGATAGTCTGCCGACAATAATAAAGTTCAAAGACAGAATGATGGATTATATACAATTATTTTACTATCACCGTTGCTGTTTATGTAGTGGTCGAGTTTGAGTGCTTAACACACTGCCATTAAACATGTTTTTCTTCTTTGGCTTGATATATAGTCTGTCTCTTCTAATGATCTCATTCCACCATAGTTTAAAGGAATAGTTTGACAAAAGGATGTGTGTGTTTTTTGCAAAGTTAGGTGAGAAGATTGATAATTCAGAAACTGCTGATCTACTGGGATTTTCACACATAACCATCTGTAGGGTTCACAGAAAAAAAGTCAGAAAAGAGGAAATATCTGAGCCTGTTCACTGTAAATGCCTTGTTGATGGCAGAAGTCAGAGGAGGATCACTAGACTGGTTTGAGCTGAGAGCATCACTGAAGCTGTCAAATCTAGAAGCAAGATGCTATTGTGTCAATATGGACCAAAATCTCCTCAGCCTCCTCCTCAACCCGCTTAATTTTAGCGTACACATGAGAATGGTATCGTGTGTACTCATTTAACTCTCGGCTTGAAAGCAAAAAAGGGTCTTTTCCAAAATGCCAAACTATTACTTTAAATTCTACAGATACATATATCCGCATACTATAGAAACACGTGTAATGCCGCTTCACAACAAGACCAGAAAGATAAGTATCTTTACGCAGCATGCAATGCATAGAAAGAGATCTACTGCAATCAGTGAAACTGTCTGACAAAATTTAACAGCAAGGAATCAATTGATTCATCCCAATTTATTTTATTTTTAGAATCTAAAGGTTTTTTTCTGTTCTTTGAAAAGGAACAGATGACATTAATTTATAAAAAGGGAACATCTGTATCCCAGATACATCAATGATCAAAGAGTCAACTGACCATCACCTCCTGACCGTACAGTTGACTGTTATTTGGCCAGGAGGTGTTTGCTCAGGCAGCCATCTCCACACCCACACATGGCACGGTCCACAGCCTGGAGCTGGGCCCTTCCAGAGACAGAGACAGACAGACAGACAGACAGACAGGGTGGGCTGGATACCACCTCCACCCTTTCTGTCCTAATCACAAGGAGGAGAGCCCAAAAGGGAAGGGAAGACTCACTTTCACCACAACCACTGAATGTACTAACACATACTGTTTCACTCACACCCGAACAATGCCACTACAATCCAAGCACAACATCTGTTCCAGTCAGAAAGCATGTCACTGCCAGAAACATGTTAAAAAATGAATAGCATAAAAGCAATGGAGTAAAGGAGACATAAAAGAAAAGATACACATGAAAAGGAAAACAAGAAGGTCTGTATTTCCATTTAATATTCACTGTTTTTTGTGGCACGCTGTCATTTTCCGTTAGGCTCTCACAGTCCTCAGCTCTGAGTCCTGGATTTTTTTCTCTGAGGTTATAAAAACACATTGACATTAAAAGGTGCTAATTGCCAGAAATGTAAGAGAAATTAATGAAAAGAGAAAGGATAAATAACATTAGAATTTACCGGAATGACCATGAATACACACCCAGCAGGAAATGTGTATACGTTTGCGTGTGTGGGGGGATGTGTACAGGGAAAGTGTACATTGTTTAATGTTCTCCTCGTGGAGTATCGTCAGCAGAAAATGGTCGAATTTTTTAATTTATTTTAAAACAGTTTATTAAAACAGTTTCTTTCATAACAAAAGGTCTCGGAAATATTATTGTGACAGGTTCATTCATTTTTTTGAAAGTGGAATGGTAAACTTGGGAAACGGTGTTTGTTTCTATAGTCTCATTTAAGCAAAGAAAAAAATCAATGTGTGTATAACATTATATTAAGTGTAATGATCAATGGGGAATCAATCAGACATCGGTGGCACTAAAACATAAGACAAACCAACAGGGTTTTAAAATTGATTTAAGTAAATGGCAACATTGCAATACATGTATTTCAAATAAATTAAATATTAATTTGACCTTATTTGCGAGAAGATGTTGTTTTTGTTTTAATCGTGAGTTTGCAGAACTTTATGGGTGCTACATTGTTTCCCCTCTAAAAGAAACTGAGGCCTTTAAATAGGTCAGCCATGGGCAAAACATCCAGAAGCAGCAGTCACAGTCAGAGACAGACTAAGCTATAGGTTTACGGAGCCTCTTCTCACACTTGGCAGGAAAAGTTAAAGGCAATTACAATAGATTAAACAAACAATTTCTTCAGGCAAGCATGTAAAAAAGGCTGTTAAAGTCAGGTAAAAGTTCCTCTGGTGTCAACCTCTTAAAGTCCTCCCATCTCCTCCCCCAGGAGTCTAATCTACAACATATGAACTTAATGACTGCCAAGGACAGGGGGAAAGGCACACAGATTCTCTGCGAAAATATGCAACGATTGGCCTCAACTATTAATTGTGGTTCTCTGTCACGGAGATAGTATTTAGTTAAGACTAATGTTTTTTTACAATGTTTAAAAAAACAAAAACATGTTTTTTTTTTTAAAGGAACAGACATGTTTAAACCACTTTTGAACACTCAAAAGTGATTGCGTTTCTGATGAAAAAAGAACAGCATTGAAGACCATGTTTCGCATGAACAAGGTCCTATTAGGAGCACAGCAAAGAAAACTCCTCTGGTTATGGAAAAATAAGGATACAATGTAAATGACCTTTAAATTATGCAACAGAATTCCTTTAGGAAAAGAAACAATATAGAGAGGTTGCATAGTATTTAGGTATCAGATTTTTCTTTTTATCTTTGTATTACTGATTTATTACTGAATATAAATTCACCAGATTTAATCATCTGATTAAATAGTGTTGGATTCCAAGATGTTTTTTTTTTGTATTATTGATAATATGAACAAAGATTAAGTGTATGTATTTAGTCTCGTCATGCATGTCAGCAGCATAGTTTTCTTAAAGATAAATAAAAATGGTATTAGAAGTGAAGTTAATAAAGCTTGGTCCTCTCTCCACTTTCCCTGTTTCTGGCTCGATGACCAACTTTAAAGACCTGTGGTGAGTCTACCCTAATCACTCCAAGGGTGTATGGTGTGCATATACAGTTTGAGTATATGTGAACATGCACCCGCAGAGTGCTTTTCAGGACACATGGATACTGTGAAGACACTGGCTGTGATGATAACAGGGATGGGCACTTGATTTGGGGAAGGCGAAAAGACTTAGGATAGTTGAACAATTCCAAGGAGCTAGGGTTGAAATTCAAGATGCATTGCCGAAGCTCTGGCTGCTTTAATAAAGAATCTGTGGAATCAGGTGTTTTTCTGCAGGAGTCATATTAAAAGCAATGAAAAAAAAGAAAGGTTTACCAGAGGGGGAAAAGAGAAATAATGGTGGGAGTTTGGGTTTGAAAAGGATAAACTAACACACCCACTCTGTGAGATCTGTCACGGGAGGCACCTCATTTTCTTTCCCTGGGGCATCACATTAGGCCGCACATGACATGTAGGTAAAGAAAAAACAGCAGTAAGGACAGTTGTCCTGACTGTGAACCTGACTGTAATAAAGCTATGGCTCAAGGTGACTTAGGAGGGGTTTGTTTGATTGTTTTTCAGGGTTATGGTGGATGTACATGTGCACAATGTAATAAATAACACAAAATACCATGAGACCACAAGCTAGTGTATGAGACAGAGAGAGAAAGTGAGGTCATTTGAATGTTTAGCATCGGAAGCAAAAACTGAACGATACCAAGATGATACGAATTGAGAGCCATCATGGCTTCTGTCACCCATTGCCCCAGTTTACATAGCCAGGTCATGCCCTCTCCCTTCAAAGGCATTCTCATCTGTAGCACTCATTATTACCCCTCGCTTCCCACAGGACGGCCTGCTGTCATCTGCCCAGTAGCCTTCGCTGATCACCATCCATCTGTGTAGCCTCCCACCAGCAGGCCTTTCAGCACACTCATAAAGATTCAGGATCGATGGCATCAACACTGTAACAGAGGCTTTGTTTGGTATGAGGGCACTGGGCTCCACATGCAATACAGTAGATCTTAACCCCTTCACCACTGATTTTTTTTAAACTTATTAATACCTTTTCCTTGCAGTGGTCTGAAGAGGTTAAGGAAGTGTGTTTAGGTCAGTAGACATTCTGAAGAAGATCACCCCAAGTAAAAAAGGTGAAAGGCTTGTTGTAAGAGTCGACTGACCCGGGGTAACTCTGCGGTCTAATGGAAATATAGAGCGAAGAAACCATAAAGGGGGAAAAACTCAAATGAAAATGCTGCTTTGGAAAATGTGTTCCTGTAAGCTGAGAGCCTGGGCGGATAGTCATCTGGAAGCTCTGTTTACCTTTTTCTCTCTGCTTTAATGTGTATGTCCTTGAGTGTGTGTGTGTGTGTGTGTGTGTGTGTGTGTGTGTGTGTGTGTGTGTGTGTGTGTGTGTGTTGCTTCTAAGTGCAACCCAATGCTTTCCATGTGTGCACATTGAAGTCAACAGTGTTGTCTTGTTTTGATGAGACCAGATAGATCACCCATACATCAGGGCCAGAGAGCAGCCCTACTGCTTGCTGCTGACGCCATCATTCACCACAAACCCAATATCAACAAAGCAGGGACAGTAACCAAGAGAGGCTGTGTTTCTGACATTAGATTTTCCACTATCTTTTCCTAAAAATCATAATTTAGCAATAACAGAGCATATCCATAGCCACTTTCCTTCAGTCTACCATTAATCTCCTAAATACTGAGGCTGGACAGATTCCAACTACTGTCCCTCTGATCCATCAAATTGAGCCTAACGAAGGAAAATTCCATGACAATAGAGGAGCAAGTAAAAAATGACTTTACAATCAATTCACTATGTCTCCAGATCGTTTTGTCTATATTTTAAATATTGACAAAGACGTAAACAGCTATGGTATTGTTTGTTGATTGTATTATTTTAAACATAACAAATCTCTGACAAGTGACTCTGAGCGAAACCTTTGAAGTAAACAATGGAAAGTAATCGAATCTACATGAGAAGACGTATACGCTGTAAAAATATTGTCAGTCGACTTTCTTTTGAATTTATTATGAGTGCAATGTGTTGCCTGCAAGGACAGAACGTGAAGCGTATACAGTGACTGAATCTTCAGATGGTTTAGACTAAACAAACAACAGGAATCTTGTCAATTTTGTGGTTTTAACGTTAGGTTTTCCATGTTGTTGTAATTATATTCATCCTCTTCTGATCCCCGCTAATCCCAAAAGTCATTCCCCTCTGGTTCATACACACCCCAGTGAAAACAAAACCTTTACTTTTTTCTCTCTCCGTCACACACATACACACGCACACACCCCTCACTTTCCCCAAACTCATCCACATGCGGAAACAGTAGTGAGGTCGACGCTGTGGCTAAGGGATCCTGGTCTGTGTGATGTGGAAGCTAAACGTCTACTGTTTCAGAAAATAAACATAGCAAGATTGTCCCAGAGTAACACACACTTGCCAGCAGACAGACTCATAATATTTCCCCTCATCTGATGACAGCTGCGAGAGTTTTCCATAGTGATAACAGGAATGTCTTCACACCCCTGGACACATACAGTCTCCTCATTGTGGCCGGTTTCATTCAGAGAACCTGTTTAGGCTAAAAGGTGCATACAGTTAATTCTAAATGAAGCAGGAAACAGTGACAGAGGATACGTCTGTCAGTCTGGCTGTGACTTTCTCTCAATCTCTCAGAGGGACTTATCTGAGTTTCCTCTTTGCTCTGTTTTAGATCAGCTTGTACTAGCTCCTCTAGATCTATCATTTGAGACATTTTTTGACTCCTGATTTCTCTCTGTGAACCAACAGTATCCCTAAAAAATCTCTTGGCAAGCACAAACACCCTCATGTTGTAGCTGTCAAGAACCATGTGCAAAATGCAGATGAAATATGATACACATATTTGCAGAATGTACAGTCCTTGGAGTTGTGAGGAGCAGTGAGGCCCAACAAAGCTTCCCCTCTCAGGCCAGGACTCTGAAATTACACACGCGCGCGCTTTGCAATACGCAGAGACCGTTCAAAACCACAGATGCACGTTTTGTCTTTTTACATTCAACAGTAAAGTGAGAAAACTCGGCCTTCCCACTTCTATTTTAAGACTCTGTCTGTCTATATCGTGTTGGCATTGATCACTGTTCCAGCATGAGCATGCATATCAAGTGCACTCATGTCCATAAAAATGTAAATGCATGCTCATAAATACAGATATAAATAATCCTAAATATTCCCAAAGTCGCGCTTCCTCTCTAAAAAGCTGTTTGAGTTGAGGCCAGCAGTGACAGGGAGTTGCCGATCAAACAGAGCGCAGTGCAGAACCTGAGGCGCTTCAGGAAGACCTGTATACGCAATGAGGACCCCTGAGGTTCAATGGGCTTCCTGCGCGTTGCTCGAGCCCATGTCCCAGCAGGTTTAGAGCAGGTGTTGTTGTATATACACATTATTTAGTTCATTACTCCGTTCCTGCCAAGGGTAAAAGACCCTTCTCACCAATGTCCTTCACTCTCAAACATGAGGAAACAAAAAAAATATTCCTCAAAGCATGTCTTGAATGTAATTTGAATGTAATTGTCAGCATTGTGCTTGGTTAGAAGGCATATGCATGCGATAATACGAGTAAACAATGTCCATATCTGATCAGAAAATTATTCAGAAGCCTCTACATTCCCCAGAAGCAAATAATAGCTTTGAGATGTAAATTATAGTAGTTATGACAGGAAACCACAGGTGTTGATGTCAAGTGCAGATTGTGTTTCTCAAGCCCTAAACACCTTCTGTTCTTCTTTTATGTAACACAACGCCAGGTTAGCAGTGACTGGGACCAACTGGCTGATGGGAAGGAAAACCAGCAGCGTGTCCTGAACATCAGGATGTTCTAGTCCAGTAACCACATGGTCCTGATGGAGAGATGTTCTGATTATAATTCCAGAACTGATACAGAGTTAAAAATGTCAATACTAAAGACTTTCTTTTCTATTTTAAAGTCAATGGAAATCATTAATATGGGCTAAAATGTAACTGTATCTCCCCTGACTTTCTAGTTATTGATGTTGTACTTTGTCTGTCATCTCCTCCAGTCTCGTCTGTGAAATTTGACAAAAGAGAAACAGCTTTGCTTCTTTATGTTAACCACATCTATGTTAACCACAGAGAACACTGGTATTTAAATAAAATCAAAACTCCATTATTATTATTTTAGTACCATATATACTGTGCACACAATATCCCTTCAGCTTAGACAGTCCTGACACTAGACTGTACACTAGTCCCTGTAAAGCGATGCATGTAAATAAAGTGCGGCCGCACTCTCCGAATGGCACCACAGTGAGCTCCTTTACAGCGGATCATCGAGTATCTGTTCACTCACAATGATGGCAGCCAAGTGCACTGACACGGTTGAGCAAAGACCTTATTGTGGAATAAATCGCATGGTCTGAGCCGAAAGAGAAGAGTTTGCCACATTTCATTAACCTCACATTGAGCTGATCAGGTCTGATGAAGTCATACCTTCTGAACTCCATTTTGCTTCAATTTAAAAGACTTTCACTGCAGTACACAAGTCATCAATCATGTCCTCGTCCAGGCCGTCTCGGGGCCAACATGCGGATGCAGGCACATACACTCACATCTACTGAACCACATGTACACACCTCAAAGCACAAACATACACTCACACACAGCAAGAGCACTGCACATTCTTTACTCCACTCTCACCCGCAACTTTTCTCTTATACACTAACTAATGCAGCAGACACATCTGTGAAGCAACATTCGTCAATCAGTGAAGCCAAATGGGTTTAAACAAAAGCAGATAAAGCCTCTCCCTTTTGCCATGAGCTTGAGAGAGCCAGTCACAGTCACATTTTACGAAGGAGCCCAACATAATCAGTGTTGCCTGACGTTGTCTAATCACTTTCTACCAGAGCATGAAGAAGAAGTTGTTGTTGGAGGGCACACAGACAATAATACACACATAAGGAAAAGAGGGAGATAAAGGAGATAAAGAAAGGATCAAGTAAAAGGCAGAGTGATGGCGTTAAGAACTTTCGAACAGTGCTGGAACAATTCATTGATTACTCTATCAACAGAAAAGTTAACAACTAATTTATTGTTTGAGTAATTTATATATATAAATGGTCATCAATTGAATGTCCTTGGGTTTTTAGATATGCTGGTTGGACAAAAAATAAATCTGTAAGGCATCACCTTGTGTACTGGGGAATTGCAATGTTTTATGCATTCTTTTATTGACTTAAATATCAATACATTTATCTGAAAAAACACCCACACTTTCATTCATAAGAAAAGTAATAGTTTCAGCATTTTCTTGGAGGAGAAAGAACAAGAAAGCTGCACAACCAGAGGGGATTCTGAAATATTAATGTGGGAAAAACAAACCTCCGCTTCTTAATGAGGGCTTTAAATTGAAGTATAGTGTGGTTTAAACTGGCAGCCAATTGAGCCTATTGAGTACATGGAAAACAGCGAGATAACTGAAGGCTTTAGCAGTCTTAAAATACATACGAGTGCAGAAGCATGTCAGGCCCTTTAAAGCCCTCCACATCACTCACTCTAAACAGTCTGTCCGCCTGCAGGAAATGCCTCCTTATAGCAATCCATTTTGGGACATCCACTGGACTCCATTTAATAAAGAGTCCAATCTGCAGCCAGCCCTGGACCTGTTTTCATCACAATTTATTTCTCTCAGAGTCCCAGTAGAACTGGTAACCAGAGTTCCTCATTTTTAATAATAGCCCAGAATACATGCCCAAGAACAAAGATAAATCGAGTGTTTTACTCCGGTAGTCTGGTTAAAGAGAAGAAATGCGGCGGCTGAAGTATCACACCAACCTGTAGTATGATGTGAAAATATACCACCATAGTGCCCTCTGTAGCGCTGCAGCTTCTCAGCATGAGTTGGATAACATCCCAGAAACATTAAAAGAAGCATTCCATTCTAACCTCAAAAAGATATATTGTAGAACAAGCCCCATGCTTTTACTGTTTCACTGTACTGTATCAAAGAAATCTCAGTCCAGCGTTGGCTAGATTTATGGCAGATCTTTCCCATTAATGGTCAAATTCTGCTCTTCAAACAAGCCGTCTGTATTACATCAAGTTCTGGCAAACATTTTTGTATATATTACAGGCACTGATCTCACCACTAGTCTCTTCACACTACTCATCGCCACCGTTGTTTTTAATATAAGTGAACTATGTCTAAAATGAGGTGGAAGTGTAGACTGGGAGAGAGCGGTCACTGGGAGCTTGGGGTTCTCAAGCCAAAAACCATGATCTTGTTCTTCAACCGTGGCCCATAAACATTCGCCTGTGTTTTCATTTCCGAGAGGAAAAGCAGTTTTTACCAGACTTTCCTCATGTTTGGCCGATATGACCTCTCTTACGAAAACATTTACTCCATCAAAAAGATGTATTGTTACAAACATACTGTATATGTGTTCTTTTATTTGGGTTTAGCTTACATTAATAATCATACATCCTGGCAGAGAATTCAAGTTTATTTGAAAGAGTGACAATGAAAGTCCTTCCTTTTTTACAAAAGCAGTGTTTAAAGGTACTGAAGAAAAAAAGAGCAGGTCTAAGTGCTTTTACAGCGCTAATTGGGTGCTAACAATGTTCCTTGATTGTTGTTGCAGTAAACCTTCTCATAAATGTCACGTAGGAGAATGAGATACATTGTATCTGTACACAAGTACCATACCAACAAGTGCCAGATTTGTCAGGTTCCTAAATGGTTGTCACACCACTTCTCATTTTAATTTCTATAGTAAAACAATGAGTTATTACAGTTGATATGTGAAAAAGGAGGTGAGGGAGAGAGAGAGTGGATTCAAATTCCGCTCATAAAGCTTCAGGGGCCATGTTCGTAGAGGGGAATACGTTTCTATAAGGATACAAAAGCAAATGCAGATGCCTTGTTCTAAGACCAGCTCACTCGCTGCCATGTTGTCCATATGGCTGATTAAACTGTCATGGAAATGTTTGAATATTGTTACAGTTTTTGTATATAAGAACAGTGGTTTCCATGAGAGAAAAAGGCATAACAATCGTACACGGTTATGTCACAAGGAAAACAGAGGAGACACACATCGGGGAAAATAGGGTGATGTTAATTCTGGTTTGGTTTACTGCACACTTTAGAAATTTCTTCCATTTAAAAGCTAGACTCACACTACATTTTAAAGCTTCCAATTTCTGGATTAAATTGCAGGAGACAGGAGTATAATGTTGTTGCACTTACCAAACACAGACCCAGCGAGCCGAGAGGCTGAAAAATGAATCAAACACATTGCTTAAGTTTTGATGGCAAGCAGCTCATAGTATATGATGAGATGGGGAAGTTGGGAGAGATATGCTGGGATAAGGCCGAGGGATCTGGAGTTGGATAAAAAAAAAATAATAATAATTTGGACCATGCATACAAAAGAGGCTCCATTAGAGGCTTTCATTGTTTGCATACATTGAGTGTAAACCACTGGCTTTGTCAACACTTGAAAAGACAATTGCAGATCAATAATAGTTAGTGACGACTCTTCCAAGACCCAGGGGGATGAGTGAAGGATTAAAACCCAAGGAGGGCTGAGAGATGGATGAGACAGTGATGCTGTGGTGGTGGAAGGACAGTGCAGGGTGCCAGGGGCTTCATGCCACAGGGAGGAGAGCCAGTCTGGCCAGTAGGCATACAATACTATCCCACTAACTAACCATCATCAATGTGGTAGCAATCAGCTGTGGTGCTGGAGGAAAATGGAGCTGAAAGGAAAAATATCCCCCACCCCCCACACAAGGCGCCCTTATGTTTTTCCTCCTCTCCTTCCCACCTCTCCCCAAGTCGGCGGTGCCAATTTGATTGTTTGGAGAGATGAACAAACTAACATGGCTGTTCTGGGCAAAGCGACAGAGACAGACATGCCAGTGGTCGAGGCAACTGGGAAGGCACAAGGCACCACAGTATCCATCCTGAACCTTGTTTTCCTTCTGCTTCCCCTCCTTTAAAGCAGAGCTGTAAAGACGTTCTACTGCTATCAGAGCAGATATAAACACTGCTAATTCTTGTGCCGTTCATGCTATAAATATGGTGAGAAAATGAACCACCCATACACTAATTTATGTTTTAGTGGCTTTGAAAGGACGTTATTTTCTGCCTGCTATCCTGCTCAAAACCTGAGGTGAAAAGTTGTTTGTGTTAGAGTGTTGAAAACCTTCAGCCAAGTTAGAAAGATCTGAATTATGGGCACACTAAATCAAATCTATCAGTGTTGATCAGGGAATCACACTGCTGTTCAAAAACACACTAGTGCCCACGAATAGACAAAGTCCAAAACAATAATTCAGTCCAAGACACATCATTGCTGAGGAAGCACATGGTAAATCATATCCACACACACAAAAGATAATCTAGTAATGACTATTACAGACAAGGAGATTTACCCGTTCAGTATATATACGTAGCTTGAATAGTGTTTCTGCATCGTAGTTTCCACTGCGGAGCCATTCAAATGGATGGAAATAAACATGAGCGCTAGAGATCCTCTGTATTGGTGCTTTTCTCCATGAGTGTGTGGACAGCACGGCTCTGTATTTTTATCTCTCGTTAATAACCACTAGAAAAGCACCCACAGATCCAGCGAGACGTTTTCAAAACCAGTGAGTTATGGTTTCACCACACTGATGTCACCGTTTAATAGCATGCGTTTCGCTGAATTCTGTACTTTCCTCTAGTGCTTGAATCATCTCTTCAGTCCACCCAACAAGGACGGATTTTCTTTGTTAATCCTCACTGCCCTTCTGCTTTCTATGCAATCAGAGGGATATTTATCAAAGTTAACTTAATCAAATTGTGGGCCAGAACAAAGACCTTGGGTAATGAATAAATAAAAAGCAGAGCTGTCCAGTCAAACTATGTTTTTTTTCTTCTTTCTGTCATCGTGTTTGTGTTGAGAAATACCAACCACATACGCACACTCGCCACTTTTTTATTCATGAAAATGAACTTGAGCAAATTGCAGCCTAGACCTAAAATTATGATCCACGATTAAATAAAAAGCAGCACTATATGGTTAGGCTATGGTTTGCCAGTCTGACAGTGTTTGTGTTGACTAAAAAGCAACCAATCTCTCTCTCTGTCTCTCTCCTCTTCATGTTCTCTCTCTCCAGCTCTGACTCATTCTCCATTACAAGTCCAGGTCTGGCATCAGACAAAGCACTAAGTCAAAATTCTTTAATCAAATAAGCCATTTAAAGCAAGTAAATGCAGTCTCTTAGTCTCCATGGCCCCCTATTCTTTTGGACTTTCACCATGTCTGCTTCTACTGGAAAGTCAGCCACTGGAATACAAGACTTTAATACTGTGGGCCGTGCAGTAGTGTTGTACGTTTGTGCATAAATGGCTTTAGTCCTCTAAAAAAGCATGAGCTCATATTTGGTTTGCGTAAATTAAGAAAAGAGTATGGCAAATGTTCATATCTGTTTGCATAACCATGTAAATGTGTTGTTTATGGACAATCAAATTAGGAACCCTAGATTTCAGTGGGGTGAGTGCACAAACACACATAGAAACAAAAAACGTCTCCATGATTACATCATGAATCGCAAACAATGACATCGTGCAACCTTTTTCAAAACCTTTGCTTCCTCCTTTGCATGATGCTGGACAGAAATACTGAAGATATGTTTGCATTTTGTTTTGAACAGTCTTCTAAATACCATACCAGTTTTTTTGTGGGTCATAAAACTCACTTTCACAATACTTGAAAAGAAGCCATGACTTACTTGTAAGACTGTAAACAAAAGCTATACCAGCTTACCTAATCTTCCCTTGGCTGGGGTCATGCAGTTTAAATGTCTTAGGTTGCCTCTCCATTCTCCTTTTTGGATTTGGCCCTGGCTCCATCTGTCGTGAGTTTAACCTTTCCTTCTGCTGGTTGCTGCTCTCTCTGATCACCTCAACCGCCACAGCTACAACATGACACGCCGGATAAAACGAGCAACTATCTTCACATTACCATACTTTTTAAATTGCAGAATTTTTTTAGTCTGACATTTCAGGAGATGAGAGGTAAAGGTAAAGATAAAGATCTTCCTGGCTTAGCTTGCTGCTTTCAAGGCTCGCTCGGCTGTCTATTTTTCCCCTGAAGGCCTTTTAAAGGAGGCTCATCCATCACTCTCTGACAGCCTCTGTCTCCCTCTAACCTCTCTGGCCTGATATGAAATAATATGTTTTTAAATTCAAGTCTGTCACTGCAATGGACAGCTCCTCCCACTGGATGGCAGGGAGTCCGAGCTGTGAAGCGTGTCACTCAACTAATTCAAGTCTGTGTGCATGTGTGCGTGCATGTATGTGTGTTTGTGTTTAATAGAAACAAATGCACTGGGAAATAAGGCACAAAAGACCAAGAGATGCATGGGTAAAAAACAAAAACAAATAAATTAGAGAACTACAAAGAACTACATATGTTTTCATTAGGTCGGGGGCAAGCCAAGCTCAGGATTCCCTTTTTGGATTGCATGATGGGGAGGGATGAAAGGTCTGAAGAGGAAAGCCCCAATAATGAGGATCTACAGTCGTGTGTTACTCAATGCCATGTGTGGTGCCTACTGTCGGGCCCTCACAGACCCCCCTCTTGGTGTAATTAATGCCCTTACGGCCCATGTTGCATACTACCTAATAAAAGAAAGATGTCTCTCTGCAGCATCCAGCACTCTCTGAGTCTTTATTTAATAATCCGTCTGTACATTATTCATCTTTGCCACAATACCCCACTGTTATATTCAAATGATGCATGCAGTGCATGTGTGTGAGTCAGTCTCTGTGTGCTGTTGTTTGTTTTATCTTTATGACTTGTACTTGCCTTGACAGTATGAGCATGTTCTGGCTTGCACTGTTGTGTACTACTGTGCCCATGGGCGTCCTGTTCATGCAGATTTGTCCATGTGTTTGTCTCATATGTGTGTGTGTGTTTGTGTCTGTTTGTGTGTGTGTGTGTGTGTGTGTGTGTGTGTGTGTGTGTGTGTGTGTATGTGTGTGTGTGTGCGCGCGCGTGTGATTGCCTGTGCTGCTGTCATGGTCTCTTCTGTGCTGTTTCAGTAAGTTCCTGTTTTAAAACAGACAGGCTGGGTGCACTGTGTGCCAAGCTGGCATGCTCCCTGGGATAATTAGAGTCTCTGCTTTGGTTTGGATTGTTGATTAAGGATTATTCAGCAACACAAACAAGCTACTGTTCAGCTGTGTGCACACACGTGAAGGGTATTGCACTATAAAAGGGGTAGATTTGGCCTTCGCATACAAATAAATGAGGAGGGAAAATGTACTGGGAGCAAGAGTAAAGCTAATATAGTATACAGTATATATCCAGGATCACTGTATAGGCATTCTTTCACGCCTGCTCTCTATTTCTTTCTCTTTGATGACAGAAGTTATAGCAACATTGCTTGTGTCCTGCAGCCATTTACAAGGCAATTTACGATGCAATTTACACCAAAATATGGTTCCTGCTTACATAAACTGTTCAAACAACAAAATGCATTCAACTGAATTTTACTGTAAAAATGTTAGACATCCAGAGGGCTTATATACTGTATATACTATATATATATATATATATATATATATATATATATATATATATATATATATATATATATATATATAGCACCATACATGCAGTAGGTAATTGCTTAATTCAATTTATGAGATTGGCAATCGTAAGAGAAACGGAAAAACAATGCACAAGGCACAAAACACGTTATTTTACATAATCATAAAGGGTCACGCTGATACTAAAGTAAAAAAAAGGTGAACAGTTTTAGAGTTTTTTATTTAAATTATTTAAATCACACACATTTAAGTTTAGGTTGAAGGACAACCAAACAAGTGTGAAAAAGTTAACAGGCAGCAGTCAAAAATCAATTTAGAATATGTGCTATTCATAAGATGCATTGCTGTGATGTGGTGGTAGTGTTTTTACAGCTTACTAGTGCTCCCGCAGAGGCTGTGTAAAAACACAAATCACGACAAGAAGGTACCACCCAGAGAAAATAAGTAAACCAAACTGTGACCAATCATTAATTATGAGTTGGGAGAAAGTTGTACTTATGTTTGCTGCGGGGGAATACTGTGCCTTGGGCAAGAATGATTTATTTATCTAAAGAATATACATACAGCATCAATCATTTACAGCACATCTTTTCTTTGACTACCATGACAAATATATGGCAATTTATACAAGAATCCCATTTTTTTTTAATGCCCGGGTGGAAAGTGCAAGTTGTTTTATTAACCCAATTTTCCTTGTGCAAATAGCCGTCACCATATGCTCACTATTACAATTGCAAGTATGATTAACGGATATTATAATTATTGAGCCATGGTGGAATCTCATCCGTGACCTACAAAGCAGTGAGACAAGACATTTGAAAGCTTTTGAGGGGCAAAGTAGATATTAAAAATACATATTACAATTAGGGCCTCTATTGGAGCTGTGATTATGTCAATTTCTCCCTTAGAATGTTTCCAAGTGATTGACCAATGAACTATAAAACAAAAATGCGCAAAGACGACAAAAAATTTGAATCAACCTATTAGTTTGCCAAGCGCCTGCAGCTACATCAGCCAAAACAATTGGATTTGTTCACTTGGAGGAGTCAATCTTTTGATTAGTCCAATTGCAGGATACAATATCATCGTGGGGGGACAGAAGATCTGTTTCCAGCTTCACATAGCATTTTGGTTAATCCTTCCCCCCAGACTAAAACTCTGCAACAGCATTCTTGTGCAGTGGAGAGTTTTTTCGCTCTAGGCAAAGTCGGATTTTGACCCATAACTTGAGGGAAAGAGACACAGTCTTTGGATCAAATCAGGCTAGCTGTTACCCCGTTTATAGTCTTTATGCTTTGTGCTCGTCCAGTTCTCTAGTTTCATAATTAAAGGATCAACATTTTGTTCTAAGATATACAATTAAGTAAATACTAGAAGAACAAAAAAGGCCTAGAAAAATAAATCCTCCCTTCAGCATTCTGTTTTGCAGAGTAAATCAACCTGGATAGACCCTTTACTTTTAAAAGTTGACTTATGCAGAGGCAGGAATGAGATGCATTTTGGCATGTGCAGTTTATGCTGAACCATATGCACATATTGAGAGAGCATGTGGGCAAAACTGGGCAACAATTTTTCATAGCAAAAAATAACTTTTACATTCCTCATACCTCATACCCATTCCCTCATGTAGGCTAGTGCAAAAATCACGTTTTTTCAGTTTATTTAGATTTTGGCATTCAGTTTGCTTAGACACCTGAAAGCAACTTCTGGTTTGGAAATATTCTCAGTACAAATTAAAGAGGAAGGAGTTCTTGGGAGCACACTGCTCCCTCCGGTTTCCATCCTGCTGTCTATGTTGGCCTGGCAGAAGGTTACTCAGATGATGTTAAAATTCTTCCAGCAGCATATTTGTTGCAGTAAACACACCTGGCACAGGAGTTGAAGTCAGTTGCAACTGATTCTCCAAGTTGTTCTTTTAATTATTGAATGGTATGTACTAGAAAGTAGATTTGTAGGTGATTTACAGCTTTTTATCACATTTCCTTTTTTCGGGGATTATGGGAAAATCAGTTAATTCATTCATATGAAAATGAAACGATATACTTTTATAATCTGAATATCTATCACTTAAAATATCTGCCAAAATGAGGTCCATTTCTGCCAACATCAATCAATGTGAACTTGTTTGAGACTGTAGACTGTACATAAGAAGTGCACGTAGCCATCGCGACGTCACCCATTGGTTTGTGGACTGCCGTTATGAAGCCTTGAATTTGGCGAGTTCGCCATCGCCATCATGGAATACGGCCGTCGCCAACCGATGAACAGAAGTTACCATACTTGGAAGGCGGATAAGTGATGTACTGACGCGAGATACGGGTCTGGTAGCGGCAGCAACCTGTCAATCACAGTAAACACATGGTTTTATGTGCTAGGAATTTCCCCATCAATTTGTATGGCGTGAAAAAGGCCTTTATAGTGCCTTAAAACTACATCAAACATTGTTGTACTGTAGAGTATTTGTTGTGACCATATCCAAGTATTTAGAAAACCCCTTGCATTTCCTCATTATTTTTTTTAGCAAAAACACACACAGATACTGCAAACACAAACCCATAAGAATGAGATCCTCAAAGTATCAATGTTAATCTACAGGCAATGTCACACTAAGATTAACAAGCCTGTCAAATCTTAATTCAAAATGTACCCAAGGATTGTGTTGCTTTTGCAAATGAGCCTTAATGCAAAAAAAAAAAAAAACTGTCCGATTCTCAACGATCGACGCTAATAGCCACGCAGTTAGAGTGAAATTATTAGCATGGAGAAGTCCATTTATATGGTGTGTCCACTCAAACTCATTTATTTTTGAATGCAGTGAGAGGATAGAATCGTGACATGAAAAATAAATAAATAAAGCTCTGGTACATGTCATTTTTAAAAATACATTAGAAAAAAACAAAAGAAAACATGAAAAATAAAAAATAAATACTTTATTCCATCTCCGTCTTTCCTTTCCCAAATCCTGAGTTAACATTTTTTCCCAGGAGGATTGGATGGAAGTGTCTCTTTGGTAAGCCCCTCCTGACAAGACGTGTGGCTCAAACTGACTCTCCCCCCTCACAACCGACGCATTTGCCACAAGTCACATAGATAATTGCAATCAGATGCAAAAAGAAGGGAAAATTGCCCTCAGCTGAAAAACCTTCTGTGCGTATTTGTGCTGTGATATATTATTAGCCCAATAACTTTTGTGAATCGGACCTTGAGACAGGTCAGATAGCGTTTGCTAATGTTGCGCAATTAATGATGATCAGCCAATCAGCAGAGTTAATTAAGAATATATGTCTCTGAAATTGTTGGGATCTGCAGGAGAATGTTGATTATTAGCAAGTAGCTAAATCTAATTATTGATATTAATACAATTATTAATTATTAACAGGGCACCACCCGGGCATTAGGGACCAATAACCAAACTGTAGATTAAGCACTTTTCCACATTTAAATTGGTGGGGTTGAATCTGAGCACTATAACACTATAACAATCAGCTATTATCACACACATATGCACAAAATAATCACAGAAAACAGCTCTTTAAACTATAAAAGAGTTTATTTATTTCCAACAATACCGATCAAAAAGAAAACATTATGAATCAACAAACATCTATTTTACAATTACAAGCATACTAAAAAGCAATTCCGTGATCTTCCTTCTGCAGGATAAAGTGGCGGAGTACAAGTTATCAGTTTCTCCTTCAGGATCCAAAAACTGTCGTTTGGCCAGCGACGTCAGGACAATCCCCGAGGGTTTTTTATTTACAGGCACCACCGTTGTTTCACCCTGTTTTATCAATGTGAGTCGCATGGACCGTGCAGGGTGAAGGTATGCGCCAGCCTATGTAGCCTTGGTCCCATGGCTGCGTCACAGGGACCCCAGGGAGTCCCTGTGACGCAGCGTCCAATGAAGTACCAGTATTGTGGTTTGAAACAAATCTCACACTGATTCCTGAAGAGGGTAGGCGCGATTTCACAAACTAGGCTCTCAAAATGACATGCAGGCCTCTCTCTCTGTTTCAACCACATGGTGAAGTCCCAACAGAATTCAAGCCAAAACGGACATAGAGAATAGCTTTGCTTGATGCAAATGGTACATTTCACTTGTGTTATGATTTCTGCATTTCTGATAATTATGGGAGGAAAGAGATAATTACAGACATTTTGTTGCTAAATTCAGCCAATTTCTGGTAACCAAAAACTAAATAGTTTTACAGTTATTTTACAAGTTAATGGCTGAAGATGGATGTGTATAATATGAATAATTAGACGTCGCAATGATGAAAAGTCCCAAATATTACTCAGTAAGTCAACATTTTGACTTGCAGAAAAAGTGCATGAGTAACTAATAATATTAGAAATGGCTGCATTCCATTTAGGTGTCCCAATTCCAGGGCTGTGGTGTAATTAATTCTGACTCACTGGTATGGCTTACCGGCACTGAGTGGAGCCAATATTAATATGTTATTCATACATGTTTGACATTCAAAATGTCTGCGAAAAAGACCTGTTGTTCGTTTAAAACAACTGCGTCGAAGAAAAAGGATACAAATTTGAATACCATTAAATCTAAAAATAATTAGTCCAAATAAGAATAAAAGCCTCAAAGCACGATAGCTTCTCTGAGAGACTGTACTTTGCTTTGAAATTTCGATTTCAATTTCAAATTTGTATTTGTGATGTTGGGCATACAAAATAAACTGAATTGAATCTGAGTGTATTGTTTTAGAATGCTAGAATTAGCTAATCTGCACTTAAGACAAATTATAACTGAGGCTGATGGACTCATTACTAACTCATTAATCTAATATTGACACGATGGCCATCATCAGATGCCTAATGGAAAGTCCAAGGACCACCAAAGTTGGTGGATTTCGTCCTCTGGGGTCCATGGAAATCTGTAATTGCAAAGCACCCAACCGACCGACATTGCTATTCATAGAGATGTGCTTTAAAATTGTGGAGATACAATATTGAAACAAAATCTAGCAAACATAGCACCTCACAGTTGGTTGTCAAAAGGAAAGATATATTGTAGCCGAAATAGCTAATTCTGTGTATATATTGACGCGATTCTTTTAACATTGCTTTGCCTTTAAATGCATAGTATTTTTAATGTGTGGAAACACAAGTAAAATGTTTAAGGATTTTCCATTTCCAACTGTCCTCTGGTCAACTGAGGTACGTGTGGATTTGATGAAATACATATAGAAGTGAATTACCCAAACAGCTTTCCTGTGTGAGCAACTAAACAATTTTTTTTAAAGAATCACTCACAAATACTTTACACTACCTGAATTATGCAGATTTAAACTCAGACACACACACAAACACACAAAGTAAACCACAGCCCCACCCCTGACCTATGTATCCACAGTGCAAAATTCCTGGTGGGAGCACCAATGGGAAAACTGCCAGCCCCGGCATCCTACGAAGGGCCGGACGCGACTGAGAGAACAGAGTCGTCTCAGGGACGGGACAGCAGCATCATTATGAGCCCCCAGGATAAATAACCCAACCCAGCCGGGCCGGGGCTCGCCAACCGATGTCAAACGGGCCTCAGATAGCACGGCCTACAGCACCCGACATCTCG
The DNA here is from genome assembly GCF_910589615.1 of Taurulus bubalis. NCBI lineage: Eukaryota > Metazoa > Chordata > Actinopteri > Perciformes > Cottidae > Taurulus > Taurulus bubalis. Next base: position 12,211,632 of record NC_136597.1, on the reverse strand, counting down.
ACAAGTATACAGGAAATCCAGATAAATACATAAATAAATAGCAGTGTTGTAGTTGGCAGGCCACGTTGTTTGAGAATACCTCTGTATATTTGGATTGCTACTTGAAGCTCCCTGCACTGCTGCATATTCAATGTCTATATGGGTCTTTCATGGGCCTAGAGTGGGGCTGAATGTGGGGTTTGATGATCAGGAAGGCAATTAAAATAAACCACACTTTAGGTGTTGAATGTTTAGCCTGGGAAAATATAGATTTAATATGTTCTCCACATCATTATGCATCATCAATGTTAATGATGGTGCTGCTGCAAGATTCTTCCATTAACACACGTTTCATTTACATGAACACACATTCTACGTATATATATATATCTCTACAAACAGTAAACCATCACATATTAAACACATGTGAAGCGAATAATGCCATCATATCCGTATTATGCCTACAGTCAGGCTCTCATTCAGTTATTAAAGAGGGCCCGTTCACCCAAGTTACGGCCATGTAGAAACTGCCTCTCTAACAATACAACTGATATAAATGGAATTGTGTTTGTCCAGCAGTTTGTCTTTTCCAGTAGTTACTTTGGATAATCCACAGACCTCGCTGTCAACAGTTCATTTGAACAATTTCCTTGGTAGAAAATAGTTACAGTGAAAACTGTTGACAGCAAGATCTGTGGATTATCCACAGAAAGAGTTGCTGCTGAGTTTCAAATCTCCTTTCTCAATGAGCACCACCAATTACATGCTGTTGAGGGGGCAGCAGAAATCTCACAATAGTATATCTCAAAAAACAGTTTTGAAAATATCCACATGACTAATCGTCAGTAGGGCTCCGCAGAAAATGTGTTTTATCATAATTTGGGGGATACCAAATGTATGCAATCATGTAATCACATTGGCCTCTTGCCTTTCCGTGGTTTCATGTTATATTGCCCTGCTCTGATTCATTTTGATGCCCAATCTTTAACACTGCACACGATGTCTCAGACTAACACGTTTTGCATGTTGGGAACATGCATGCTGCCAGTTTCCCTCTCTGTTGTTCTATTCTGTTCCTTTGCCAAAGCTCTGGAGAAGAAAAACAAGGGGGGAAATAATTCCCCTTGCGAGCGACAGCTGAGACCTGGGACACGTTTTAAATTTGGATACTAATGTTGGCTCTTTTTACAGCCCTTCTGTTATATGTTTTATGTGCCTCCCAAACATTGGAACAGGGCTTGCATCACCCCCCCCTTTATTCATCTCATACATCACATGGAGGAGCTGGATGTCAACACGCCCTGGGTCCCCTGCACAAGTCATGTGGCTCAATATGGCCATGTGAAACAGTTTGGTGAAGCAGTATGGAGATAAAGTGAACGGAGAGCATAAATCATCACATTTATGTCTTTTCTAGTGAGAGACGATTAGGGGTGGAAAATGGAGAAAAGTGGGATTGAAAGGTCATCTTCAGTGAAATAGATCCAATGTGTCAAAGCTTTTGCTGACCCAAGCAACAAACCGCTGGCCCTTTAATTAACAACAGAGCATATTTGTGGACATGAACTGGGATATCTAATCTCAAATTGCGGTTGGAAAGGAAAGGCAATGACTCAACCACCTCTATTTACCAATAATACACTCAAGTGTGTTTCTCTCGACAGCTCAAAATGGTATTATATCTTGGTTTTGTCCTCAGAGAACTTTTGTACATCTGTAATCACAATTCTTCTGTTTTTCCTCTTTGCTGAGGAACGCCTGAATTTGACCAGTAATATTTTATTTAATTCAACATTATTTAGCCCAGATAGGAATTAAAATGAATTGTTGCTCACAAGGCAAAGGGTGTATAAAAACACAGGTGATTTGTTCCCCTTCATAACTAGTTTGTAGTATCATATTTTAAAATGCATACACACACACACACACACACACATACACACACACACACACACACACACACACACACACACACACACACACACACACACACACACAAATATGATTAGGGCGGGAGGACCACTACTCTCCCGTCTCATCTTTCTTTCTTGGTGAAAACAGACCTTCTCTCACCATGGCTGGATTAATAGTCAACACATGTTAGGAGGAGGACACTGTCTTCCAGTGGGTGCAATGTAGGATTAGCAGAAACAGTCAGATGGAAAGAGCTCAGTTCCCACTCTGCCTTTCACTGAACCCCCTCCATTTCTTAAGCCCTCCCCTTATTTTAAATCCCCTCATTCGTTTCTCTCAAATCACCAGTTGAATTGTATGCCTCACGTTCCTTCCTGCAAGGTCAGAGTGTTTTTCTCCGAAGAGACACATAAACAAGACGGACACATAATTGAAGTGAGTGAGAGGGGAGGAGAGGGGAAGGATGATTCTCTGGATGCTGAAGACCAAAGCTCTGGGTTAGAGAAATGCACTGGCAGTCAAGCACTTCGCTGATCCAATATTAACATTGACGGGCTGTATCGCACACACATAAGGAATTAATATACATTTTCTGTACTGGAAGCAAGTAGTGCCGCAATAGCATCAGTGTGAACAGCTTGACGGACACGCACATGATATCATGATAATCCCTCGCAATCCAGGCTACTGTCATGGAGGTAGGAAGGCCTGCCAAGGACATGTGAGAACCGACACCAAACCAGAACAAATAAACCGCACCGTAAGTTTTTCCGCCAAAGCAGGAACTGAGACAAAAAAGGAGGGGAAAAAGGAAAAATGAAGTGAGCTAAGAGAAAATCGACCGAGGTTTAAAGGGGAGAAAAGCCCACAGCACGCGGCCCAGAGTGTGCCTCGCATGCAACTGCCTCCCACCCACAGAGCAGGTCTCCAACACACTGAGCTGGCTGGGCCGAGATGGAGAAAGCTGAAGCTGACACCGCCAGTCTAGCACAGCTAGAGAGGAGATAAATAAAAAAAGAGATCATGATAACAGAGATTCATCCTGCAGTGCACCACACACAGGCGGAAGGAGAGATCCGTTGATTTAAAAGCTCAAGAAGATGAACAGGACAGAAATACATTGGGGAGATGTAGCCATAAAGAGGACATGAAGAAAAATTAGGAAACAATTGAGCAATAAAGGACACATAGGCGATGAGGCACATATACAAACTGAGAAAATAAGGGGTTATCTGATACGTCCAACGATGATTCTTGTTAAAGCCATTTGCTTCTTTTGAAAGCTGCCCTGATATGATAAACCGTGACGAGTAACGTTATGCCAGGCAGACACGCAGATGACAACCTTGCAACTAAACTAATTGATACAATGGAGTCTGATAGGGAAAGTGGCATTTTTTTGTTGCAGCAGCAGCAGTCTGAAGCAACCAGCTATATGCTAACCGGCCCAGCTCCCACGGTCGACAAAGTTAGGGAGTAAAGCTTTGTTTATACTTGTGCTTGGCACCATAACACAAGCCTTCGCAGACGGCACTCGCAAGCTCCGAGCATGAACGGCGTCGATTACACTCTATGCGCTGCATTACTCTCCAAAATACCATAGGGTGAACTGGGAAGAATCAAAACGACAACGAGTATGACCCAGAGATATGCCCATATATGGCCCATAGACTGTAGGTGTAAATGGTAAAAAGACATAAACTAACCTCCACAATGCAGAGGAGGGATTGTAATTATCTATAAACTCGTATCTCATATGCATGGGCTACTTCATTGCCTTTGTTCAAGCCCTGTACAGAAACAAGTAAATTATTACATTCATTATAAAGAAAGAAATATCCTTAAATATCCTGTAAATAATTGGATTGACTGGCAAAATATGTACTCCAATGAAGATTTTAAAGACTTCCTGTTTCTAAAGCATCTAAAAATGAATTGGCCTATTTTATATAAAGTAAATTGTGTTTTTATCAGTGAACTATTTGTGACAGTCACGTAAATTGGCGTGTGTACCAAGTTATAAAAATTAAAAAATGCACCTCATTTTCGCGCTTCACTACAGTAAGTATAGACTAAGCTTAACTCGTGAACATAGTTTAACATAATTTTCTTAGAATTTGGTGTAGACTAAAACAAAACATATAGGTAAGTGAATATTGGACTTTAATTCATCAAATAGCTAGGCTACCTCTGAATTATGTTCATAGCAGCCCAAATTGTTTTCTAACATTGAGACAGAGCAAAGGAGAATTTATTTTTACTTTTTCAACCAAAGTTTGGATTTTATCTTCCAAGTTAGTGATTCTCAGGTCACAAACCCATTTCCATAGGATGCCTGGGTAAAAAAAAGTAGAATATATATTTATTTATTTTCATCCTGTGGTTTTATTTTGAAGGGACTTTTTTATGCGGTGGAGTGTCATTTTTTTGCCGGCTCTGGTTTCAACTTGTTTTGCATTTGTCCCTCCATGTTTTCAGCAGCGTGTGCCAGGTTGGGTCAAACCATCCTGATATGGGGGAGACTCTGGGTTTTTAGGATAATTAAATTAAACAGCCTACTGAATATATAATTCACAACTGATGGTGCTGCCTGCATGACAGGAAAAAACTCTGGGGTGAGTCCCAGAGCCAGACCAGTTGTAAACCACTGTTCTTAGTGATGTGCTGAACCTTTTAGCTAAAATCACATCTTTATCAGTAACTACACTTATTGTATGACTTAAAGATACAATGGTGTTACCAATCACCAAGCAGCTTGATCAACTGTAATGTGTAAGTACCATCAAGAATCTAACAAACTGCATTTACGAATGTTGATCTTCTATCCAGTTCAAAGCTATCATGAAGAGGCATTTAGCATAGCTAGAGAAGTACACATGATGCAATATCAACACTACTCTAAAATTATCATCTGACAACTGCATTTCTGTATTTAGATGTGTTTATTAATGTTTTGAGTGTGTGTATGTGTGTATTACTTGATATGCCTGTGTACACATTGCTCAACAAAACAAGTCAGGTCAGGCATCTCTGTTTGTGAAAAGAGGTCAGTCCTTAATCCTCCTTCTAAACAGCTGGTGACAAGACATCTCCAAGAAAGGGGACAAATCTCGACAGGAGATTACTTTTACAAACTATAATGGGTACATGTGTGGTGAGTTTGGCCAGAAGTTTGGGCGAATTGTGGAGGCAAGGGAAAAACTACAATTAGAGGTTGTAGTGATGGGAGGGAGGGTAGATGAGGGGCGACTGTATGTGTGGACTGTGGACGGTGGGGGAAGGAGGCCCATGGCTGACCTCAACTGCCGCTACGGAAATTATCCCACCAATTATCCAGGACGTATTCCTCTAGTGCTCCAAACGCTCAGCGGCCAGCCTTTACGACCTTAGGAAACTTTCTGTGTTGTTTTACTGTGGTGACCTCACTTCAATTAGTGTGCACTACAGCCCTGCTGGGAAGAGGGACTGCTACTTGTCACAACCCAAAAGCATGTCGTCAGGGGGAAAGAGCGTTTGAAGACCTGTGCAACCTCTATACAGTAGTCAGCTTGGGTTGCAATGTGTGTGCCTCCAGGAGGCAAGTTTAAAAGAAAAAAAGAAAAGTCTTGTTAGCATGCAAAAGAAAACAACTTTTTTCTTCTTATTATTAGGGTAGGGCAGTCAATAATAACAATGTAAACACTCAGGAAGATAGAGACTCGCCCTTGCTTGGAAAACAAGATGTACTGTCCAAAATGTACTGTACAAATATTGCTTGATAACATACTACCACCCACTCACATCACAGAAATGTTAATTCTAACCAATCAAACGATAAACACACTAATCCAACTTTGGTATCAAAGTCTGATAGAAAGAGAGGAGAGATGTAAGGAGTTGTTGTGCATTAACTAAGTGCAAGACGTCAGTGGGTGGCGTGGTGATACTTTGGCTCGTTCGGCCATAGAATCGATGAGACTAATTAAAGTCCCACACAAGAAAGAGGTCCGACTCAAAAACTGAAATATTAGAACCTAAATTCATCACATGAAGCATCATTAACTAATAAAGTATGCAAAGTGCCCAATAAACTGACAAATAATACTAAATATTACTAAAACTGATAAATACCTGTTTTTTGCAATTTGTTCATTCTAATGGATGTTTCTGTAGCGCATTTTGGTTATTTTTCAATTTCTGAATTGGCTAGAGAAGTTTATGTTTTAACATACCCTGCAGAGTTCAAGTTCAAAAGTTTAATTTGCATTCAACGCATTATCTGTATCCCTGAGGTCTAAAAAAACGTGTTCAGTGCATTTCTTTTCAAATTTAAGAGTTGCAAAGACACTTTTATTCATAAATCTTGCAATAGTCTGCATTCTTCTTCACTGCTTTTGTGCATTCTCACTTATTTCCACATTTAAATGGTAGATAAAAGCAATGAGGCAACTTTCACTCACAGTACACACATTGAGCACTCTGCCAGCCGAGCAAAGGAATTGGGGAAACGGGTAATTGTTGTTGGCAAAGTCTTCGCAAACTATGTGCCAATCACAATAACATATCAGTCCATCACAGCCAATCAAGAGCCTCCGTGTCAGAGCATAGAGATATCCTAGCATTATCTGTTTTTACGACTGCATTTGATACAAGTTGTTGGCTCCCACAGAGGCTGGTATGAGAGCCAAACTGAAATCAGTTAGACTGGTGTCAGGTTGGATCAAAGTACATGGATGCCCATATTTAAATGAGGCAATCCATTAATTTGTCAACGTAAGTAAGTAAAACAAATGCACTGTAGGCCAATTTGTCTTGGTGAGATTCTTGTTGGGAAATTCTGACAATGCAGTAACATACAGAAAGTACACAACTCACATGGTACAACAACCTTACATTTGGTGTAAGGGATAGGATAAAAGACATAAAACAGTCAACTGTTCACACATATCATCTTCATGTGTCCTTAAGGGCCCAAAACCAAGGCTGTCACTGATAACTCAGGAAATAACTTGGTGCTGTCATCCAGAGCAAGTGTTCAAGACACTTCACCAGGCTGTTGTAATACAATGGAAGTATCACATTCAGTTTTCATAGGCAACAGATCACGAATAATAATCATGATCCATTCCAGTGAAACCATATGGGTCTATACAGGACCGGATCCAGCAGTCAAATTATTAACACCAGTCCCTCTGTGCCTACAGGAAGGGAAGAGTTAGAGAAAGACGCTGGGGCAGCTCTGCTGTTGTGGTGGAAGCTCTGAAAACAATGAAATCTGGCGATACGATCTGTACGAAATCTGCAATAAACAGGGACGAGTTTTGTTTTTGGCTCGATCAGCATGCAAATGAGAAACAGAGACATTCACATGAGCAGTGGAGAGTAAACTGAGAAATATAAAAGCCAGCAGGCAAGGCTGAGAGAAGACTGTTTCATCCAACAAGACAAAACAAGACAAAACAAGCCACGCTACGCTGCTCCTGATCACATCAGTATCCTTATTTGCGCAAAACACAGATATCTGCACATATATGTTTGCATAAGAGTAAGTGTGCAAGCATGTGTGGAAGAGGAAACGGGCCCATGATGTATTGTGTCTATATATATGTGTTCCACCCAATCTGTCTCTCCTGAGCACTGGAGGAGGACAGATCCCCTGTGACCATTGAGCGATGACATCATTCAAACAAGACATCAGTCTCATAATACTTCTTCTATCTTCTGACAAACACAGTGTTATCATTTCCAATAATGCCTTGATTCCCAGTGGAATCTCTCATGGTGTAATAAAGTAGAGTTTGAAAAAAACGGCACCTCGTAAATTGAGCCTGTGAAGTGCTTGTTATCCATCATTATGCAGTATGTGTCAGTATGTTGGTCTCTCAAGAGAAGACACTAAAATCTTGAACAACGGCCCTGGTGTCTAAAGAAACTTATAATAATAATAATGTTATGGTCCTAAAACTCCCAAAAATACACAATATATTTAAACAGTTTAAAAGCAGAGCATGAACTTACTAGCTTTTCTGGAATTTTCTAAGGGATCCCATGGAGCCCTTCAGGGAATTGAGCCGGCTCATAGTGCCAACACCTTATAGTAAAAAAGCTAGTAAATGAATCTTTAGTTTAGAGTATTTTATCACAGAGAAGTGTTCTAAAGGAACATGGAGGAATTAACCTCCATGCTACTAAAGAGATAAAGTGTACCATCTGTAAATGTAGACAATCCTCTGTCACTGAACATGAGAAAAGGAGAGGACAGTGTGTGACCACTTGCTGTGTTGTTGTGCTCCCCGAAGCAGTTCGACCTTTAAATCTCAGCAGTAATATTTGGAGCAAAAGACACGACTTTGAGAGCCCAGCAGACCGACTCCCACCCACACCTACACACCAGCAGTGTTTGTTTTCCATTCATAGGATGTCAGTAGATATGGCAGCAGAGAACAAATTATGCTATATAGGAAATGGCTTGAAAAATAAATCTCTTTCGCCGTAATATTAGTTGACATAGGAGTTCTAGTCATATCGATGTCCAAAGCGAGAACTAATGCCGGAGAGGGGGGTAAAACTGGCAACCAAATACAAATTCAAGGATTTATAAATGTGGATTCATGAATGGTTTAAGTTTGACTGCAGCTCAGCACACTGCCGTTAAATGCTCTGAGGTGTTGTGGAGATTTATATACTGTAAGGTGCGTTTAACTATGTTTAATAATGGTAGCTTACTACAGTACATTGGGCATTTCACTGGCGCTTAATGGCTCAAGGTGTTTTGCCTACCAAGTAATTTACCGTATGTTGGAACTGGCAGTGTGATGCAGGCTGGTAGTATGATCCACATCCAGATACCAATCAGACAAGTTAAACTTTGATTAAACTCAATTGAAAACACAGAAGGAAAAGAATAATAAAATAAAAAGTGTTTATGAGCTGTGTTAATAATTTATGTATGAATAGTTCCTTGACAGTGTTGAATTGTTGTTCATACAACACCCTTCTTTTTCCACAGTTCAATTGACAATAACCCATATAAACAAGAAAATATTTGATTTATTGCTTTTCTGTTAGAAGAGCAGCTCTTTTTAATGGCCTGCTTGATAGATGGCCCAGTCCTCTTTGAGTATTTTCCCACAAAAGGTGGAGGGTGGAGGAGAGGACAATGAGGCAATGGGTAGGAAGAAAATGAGGAAGGAGGGAAGCAAAATGAAGGAGAGAAGGGGAAGCGAAGATGGAAATGCAACTGTGAGAAGTCATAGAAGGCTGGAATAAGAGCTCTGTTTATAAATGCTTTCAGTCAATCCCAGCATGGGGGCACGCACCAGCCTGACCACTGAGAGTCTTTGCTAAGGGCCAAATGAGCCGAAGGCAGAAGGGGGCAGTCCAGGGGGGTAAATGGGGGGAATACGAGTCCTCTCTAAAACCCTGATTACTAGAAAAACACAAATTGGTCCCTCCTCCTCCTCCTCTTTCTCCTCCTCCTCCTCCTCCTTTTCCTCCTCCTCCTCCTCCTCCTCCTCCTCCTCCTCCTCCTCCTCCTCCTCCTCCTCCCCCTCACCCCCAGTCTTGCAATGGTGTCTGAGGGAGATGATATTGAGTAAAGCATACGGGCACACATGCCACTTTTGGTATTATTTTTGGCAAGTTTACGAGAGCCCAACTGTTCACACGCATAAATGTTGTCATAAATCACACCGTGTAGATTTTTTTATTTCACAAAAAATTAAAAGTGGCCATAAGGTCACTGTTATGTTTTTATGGACACAATCATATTTGATAAGTTAGATCATTTTCCGAAACCATATCCTTATTTTCCCTAAGTAAGCTACTCTTCCATATTTTTCCACATCCATTTATGATTATGAATGAAAGGTTGTCAAGGAAATTCCATATCACTCCATTTTCCAGGCTGATTGCAGCTACTGAAGCATTCCAGACGAGTGCATGTCATTACGTCTGCCTAATCCCACATTAGTCTCCATTACCGAGACACAGCTTAATGATATCACTATCTCCGCAAATTAGGCCACCGTTGTTTTTCTCCTGCGCCCACACACATACACACTTTCAGTTCATGCACGGCTCCACCCTTGAGAACTCCTTCCCAAGCCTTTTAACGCATGCAGGACTTTGAGAAGCCAGTAATGCCTATAATGTCAGCCACGTATGACACACATTTCATTGGGCGATTTACTGCTAAACAGTTCCTGTTGAAACACATCCAGCATTACAGAATGAAATCTAAACAGAAATCAGCTCACGAGGGTTACTCTGTAAGGGAAGACTCCAGTTTTGGGATTTTGGAACTTCACACACACACACACACACACACACACACACACACACACACACACACACACACACACACACACACACACACACACACACACATTACCTCTTTTGGCTTATGTTCCACTTAACGCTCTTTATTTTAACACACACACAGTATATCACTCACCTGCCTCTAAGCTCACTGCTAATCCAGTGGGCCAGTGATCCACTGGGTCACCAAGGAGGCGCTGACTGTCACCAGGCAGAGCAAATGGACTGCTAGATTTCCCTCTGCTGCAGCTTCATGTTAAAAGCATTTAACTGGCGGAACACAAGTTGCCATTCATTGTGAAGTAGTCACAGGAAATACAATGCGTTTATGCTGCCCCAAGACTGGAATTATCTTCCACCCACCATCCCATTGCCCCCCACTATTGAGATTCTCAAGAGTCATCTTAAAACACACCTGTGCTCGTTAGCTTTTAACTGCCCACAATTAATCAACCCAGATGTGTCTCCTGTGGGCTCTCTGTGCCTTTACTATTACTATTATCGTCATTAATATCCATCATCAATCCGATCTCTCTTCTAATGTGTTTGTTTCCTTCTTTGTTTTTTGTGTGATATAGAAATAAAGTGGACTTGTCTTGTCAGTGAATCTGACACTGACCACTGTCGTTCATTAACAATGCTTATTCAAAACATAAAAACTGTATTTTTCAGCATTTTTAACAGTGTACCAGTTTGAAATTCTACAAAGAGAAATACTTAATGCCGTGTGCTGCATAAAATCAGATCATGGTTTCTCACAGAAATATTTTTTTTAAAGATACATAATCTAATAGATGGTAGTTTTTGGCTTGTACCAATAAAGTTTTGAGGGTGTATACCCAGCCAATATAAAACCATTCAAGTGAGAACAATATGTACACGATAACATGGGTGTGTGGCACATGAGTTCTCTCCATCTATTGCCACACCTAAAACAGATGCAGGCCCTTTATGCATTACATATCCAATTTATATTCACGTGAACCTCAACACTAATTTGGGTATGTGGAGCAACAGTCATAAATGTCTGCAGGCTTGGTGGCACATTCAGGGCCGGAGTCATCCAGCTGAGCAAACAGATAATGCTGGAGCCCAGACACTTTCAATAAGGCAGAGCTCTGAGCCAACACAAGGACTAATGCAGCACAGGAGGGCAGGGATGGGCTAAAAATGCACAATCCTGGTGAAGGTTTGCAGGTACTACAACCAAAAAGAAAACAGTAATAGTAAAGTCTACAGAAATTATTTTAATGTAGCTACTCAATTTCTGAAAGGTAATAATACTTTTAAACAATGATCATACTAATTTTTTGGTGTTTTTCCTTCAAACATGCGGTGGAAAAACTGAATTCAGGATGTTCTGTGTTCTGCAGACATTTAAATTCACTACTGTTGCACAAGGGGGTCATCAATAGATGTGATTTATTCTGAAAACATACTACTTATTTTCCAACTATGACAAAATGCAAAGCAACCTTTCTTAGGATTTCTACAAATTAAAGAATGTCCATTTGAACAATAATGCAAGATAAGCCAACACAAATAACCACCAGTAAGTCTGTTATTGAGTAAGACACTGTCAGACGGATGCCTCAAGTTTGACTTTCCTCATTTAGCTTTAGGGCATATTAGTTATTAAAAACATCTCATCTTCCAGCTGTAATCTAACCTATGGCTACACACAAGAGACACAATTATATACACACAGAGCAAGATCTGTTACAGGTCTTATAAGACTGTCTCGTTATGAAGGTTCTGTCAACAGCACAGCTCCTCTGAGTTTAGGATGATTGCCATTCTGCTGCTTCAGTTCCAACAGGGAAATAGTGTGTGTGTGTGTGTGTGTGTGTGTGTGTGTGTGTGTGTGTGTGTGTGTGTGTGTGTGTGTGTGTGTGTGTGTGTGTGTGTGTGTGTGTGTGTGTGTGCGTGTGTGATTGCCTGTGCTGCTGTCATGGTCTCTTCTGTGCCGTTTCATGTATGTGTCCATACTCTACGCTAGTGCAGAGATTTGATTGAGCATGTGGAATTATCTCACCCAAATAGCAGAATATTTTCCTTGTTTAATAAAAAAACAAGCCCTGAGGGTGAATAGGAAACTAAATGACTTGTAAAGAAGGTATTATAATTTTTTACTTTTTTGCAGTGGGCTAAAGTGAATCAAAGTGAAAACAGCTGAAAAGTGATATAGTACATCATCACCAGGGCTGGAGAATTCGACTGCAGCTATAAGTCAGATTTTAACTGTTCAGTGAATTACTTTATTTTATCTGTATAGCAAGTCTGTATTTAATATCCAATCACAGTGCGTCCATTCACTTTTTATTGCCGATCGCATGCTGTGAAAGTGATTGTAACATCACAGTTTCTATCCCGCACCTGCCAGAAATTAAAACCATATGTCCCGACAAAGGAGTGAACTCTTCTAACAAGTTGTTTTGAATGAGACCATCAGTTAAACACCTTAAATAAGTAATTAAGTATACATTTTTACAGACAGGTCCTCTTAGCTTAATGGGTAGGCATTGTTGCGCTTTGATTACTGGGAAGTGGAGCTGTACCTATCATGCAGTCATCCACAAAAGCCTTGGATGTAGCTTTTTAGATCTAAAAATACCATATTATATTATTAAGGACAATACTGACTTAAATGTGTTCCCCATCTTCCGTGAAGAGGAAACATATGCTCCAAGAACATTAATTTTTTCCCAATTCCACCTACAAGTTAATTTTAAACTGATGAACAAGATTTACCTGAGTAAGGCTTTATTTTTTTACATGTACAGTTCTCTTTGTTTTCCCGACATGGTGAAGTCCCAACGTGAATATATAAAGTGAATCTCCTGTCTTGTAGTTTATTTTTTGTTTGTTATTGTTATCGGCCACTCAGTTGTTTTATTATTGTGAACAGTATTCTCTTAAACATAATAAATGTGTGCCTTTTAGATTGTGCAATTAAAAAACAAACATGCAGTCAGAAACACTTCATAGAAGGTGAAAAGGTATTTCAGTGTGGACATTTCACATCTAAAAAAACAGAAACAAGCTCTACACAAGTATGATTATACTAGCAGCAAAAACCCTCTTTAGGGGCCGTTCACACCAGACGCGACTCTCAAAAACGTGTCGCTAGCAAAACCATCGTTTCCCTATGGTACCTTTCATGCGCGCTTTTTAAATGCCGCGCGATGCGTTTTTCTAGCGTTTTTTCGGCGCGCTTAAAAGTTGAAATATTCTCAACTTTAAGCGCCTTGCGCGGAGTCGCACAGCTCATCAATGTCACACTCGGCCAGGGCAGCCAATCGGATGAAGCAAGAGGCGGGCTTTATTACTTCACCACTTCCATCCTGTTTTTTTGTGGTATGAACTCCGACGAGGCATTAATATTAGCGATCTTTAACTACCGCCTGGCAGTTAAAGATCGCCGGGCGATTGCCCGGCAGAAAGTTCCGGGCGGTAGCCGGGCAAAAATCACCCGGCTAGCGCCCGGCAGTTAATTATCGCCCGGTTGCGCACGCAGACCGGCTCCACAGGCGCACCGGGCTGTTTTTTGTTTTTTGGCTGGTGCGTTTTTGCCAAGGCGTTTTTGAAGTGGCTGCACTTTTAAAAGTTGCGTCTGGTGTGAACGGCCCCTTACACTGTATATAACGTCTGCCTGTCATTTGCAGAGTGAGGAAAGATTTAGTCCCATAAGAAATCTCAGAATCTCCTTGGTAGCAAATAAGCCATAAAATGCAGAGGCAAAAATCTCCGGCATCTGCTTTTCAAAAGGTCATAAGGGAGTCTCGACTTTCTCTTGGTTACATAAACAAAGGAGCTTTAAAGTCCAAATGCCTTTAACAGTACAGCTACTGCCTGGCCACTAAGACGGTTTCCTCCCCTCCCTCTTTGCACAGCCCTTACCCTATAGACCAGCTGGCTGCGTCCTAAAATGACTAAGAACCAAAATTCCAAAAAGGTTTGTAACTGTATAAGTATAAACAGTTTCACCTTCAATTTAGAAAAAGTGGATAATGTAAACCAGTGATTCTCAACTGGTGGGTCGCAGACCGTTTTCAGTGGGTCGCAAGCCTTTGCCTGAAAAAAAATTATACTTATTTTATTTTATTTTTGTTATCCTGTGGTTTTATTTTGAAGGGACTTTTTTATGCAGCTGAGTGTCATTATTTTGCCGGCTCTGGTTTCAACTTGTTTTGCACTTGTCCCTCCATGTTGTCAGCAGCATGTGCCAGGTTGGGTCAAACCATGGGTTTTTAATTAAACAGCCTACTGAATATAACATTCACAACTGATGGCGCTGCCTGATGACAGGATATAACTCAGGGGGTCGTGAGGAGAATTGAGTGCTGCTTAATTTTCTGTAAAGCACAATGTTTTTCAGTATTTACTGATGAGGTAATCACACGAAAAGTACATTTTGTATATATGAATCCTTTTGAATTGCACTTTTTGTCTTAATTTATTTTGAATTTGTGGAAAAGCTGGTCCTCAAGACAGTAACTTTTTCCATAGTAAAGTGTTTGTCATAGATTCAGTGAGTGAGTATTCTCAGTTAAAGTTAGGTCATGTGAGCCTTTTTGAATCCACTTCTTAGTTGTTGGACTTTGTTGTTTGTGCATGAAAGCTGTTGAGTCTGTTTTAAAACTGCTGAAGATTCAGAATAGTTATGTGTGTTGTAATACCTCGTGTCCTAAAGATGCACTTTTGGGTTTTTAATTAAAATGCAGCTAATTGAGTGTAAAAGGGAATAGTTCCCGCTCTAGCATCGCCACCAGCTGCTCGTTTGGGTTTATCATTAAACTTGTTTTTGTGTTAGGATAAGTATTCTCTACTATCTCAGGTTAAAACTGCACCATCTTTTCATTAAATACATTTGAGAAGTTGGGTCGCGGCCTGTCATTTACGGGGGGTGGTGGGTCCCGGAGCCAGACCAGTTGATAACCACTGATGTAAACAGATATAGGATGCATGTCACTACATCAAGGTCTAAGAAGGTCGCAGGACAGACATACAGAATTACAGGGGAGGAAAATGAAGGTTACAAATAGCATTATTGCTGACAAAAAAGCTAAATAAAGGATTTATGAGAGAAAGAAATGCAAAAGCAATCCAGAAAGACTGCGAGGAAGGCCAATGTCATTCTCCTTTGAACGTTCCCAGCCTGAGAAAAGACAACACTAGCTCTCGTTAAATATGTTTACATCTTCTAAGCAACTCATGTTTTTTAACAAGGTCAAGAACTTTCTCAAAAGCAGAAAAATGAGCTTTGTTTTTTATTTGACAGCAAAAGGGAAAGTGAGTATTTCCCTCGATGTGAACCAGCGAGCATTTTTTTATTAGAAGTGATAGTACATCTGTCTATACATGTGTGTAAGTTGGTGTATGTGTGCGAGTGTGTGTGTGCGTGTGTTTACACAGCTGGAAGTAAGGAGTGGAATCACTTCAACTGGCGGGGGTTCCTGGGGTGTCTGCTGTGATCCCATTAAAAAAGGCAGACAGGCTCTGGCAGCCTCTCCAGAAAACAAGAGGACTTCACTTACCAAAATATCCCGGCATTAGAGCTCAAAAAGCAGTCCAAATCCCTACAAACCCCTGTTGAATTCACTTAGGGGGCAAACCTTTCCCTCTCTAAACTTCTGATAGCTGATTGCTCTGGCAGGGTCCAGGTGGATCTGCTGAGTGGCCTCCAGCCCAGTTTCCACTCCATTCAAGTTTCCACTCAGACCCAGACTTGCCTCTACACCTCACTCTTCTCTCCCTTGCTCTCACTCCAACCCGCCCTCTTCACATCCTCCTCCTCAGGCCTAGTCCAAAAGCCAAAAACACTCACGCAAGATTTACTGAAAGCTCCATATCAGTAGATGTTTAAGTATCTATCTATCTGTCTGAATGTCTTTGCTGCTCTCTCTCACTACTCTCAACCTGCACTGCGGCTGCCCTTGGAGCTTCCCGTTAGATATGATTCACCAACAGCAAGATATTACGCTGAGCAGGTTTGCGGTCAAACCAAATCCAACAACCCCACTCCGTGATCTATCCATCTCACTTATAGCTGTTCTGAGTCATGGTCTGAGTTACGGGACGGAGGGCAGCAAAGCGCAATCCAGCGTTACATTATCGATCCCCAGCCCACCTCAGCGGGGCCGCGCTGCGCCTGCTGCATGCCGTGTAGTTTCCAGTAAAACCTACTGGCCCCACTGTGCTACTGAGTGCTGGGGATTGACATCCCTCCAAGGCTCACTCACTTCTCTAAACAAGGTCTTTTAACATTACTCACCACGCTTAGACAAGTATCCCTTCCACACAAGCTAAAACTATATATATATATATATATATATATATATATATATATATATATATATATCTCAAAAACACACACTTGTACGCCTGGCACAGAATGAGACCATGCATGCTGCTCACTAATCTTCTGGTCACTGTCCTGCAGTAAACAGAAATAAAGTGGAAAGACCAGAACCCATTAGCTGTGAGGGTGAAGTAAGGGGGAGCAGGACAGTGAAGGAGCATGCTGTGGTCCAGCAGGGCCTGTAATGTGGATCAAAGCGGTAGAAAATGGACTAAGTCTCTGTTTCATTAGCCTGCTGTCCCTGCCCAGCTCTGTTTACAGGCCTGATTGAGCTGCATTGAAAGCAGATCACTGGCTGCTCACTTATCGTTTGTGCACAGTCCAGACCAATAAAACTCATATCCATACATAAACAAACTGCCAGACCCTGCAGGGAAAAACAGTGGCGTGGCACACATAGTGAAGCACTCTTGCATGTAATTAAGGCGAAGACCAAGCAATTAAAATCACAGCATCAGATTCATACACTGTGGGAGATGGGAAGAATTGTGGATTAAAAACTGCATTTTAACCACAACCAGACAGGCAGATGGGAAGAGTGTGTATGTGTAGGTCTAAATCTGCATGCTGTTAAATGAGATGCAAAACTTTAGCAACATTTCGGAGGGGAAGATTAAATCCATACCTGTGTGGCCTTTGGTCTTTGTCAAATCAGTAGAGGCGAGGGTCAAAACTGGGGCTGGAGGACACAAAAGGAAAATGTGTTATGCAGCTGCAGCCAGACGCTGCCAATAAACTGAGTCATTCTCGGGACAGTTACACAAATCTACAGTACCAATTTAAACAGCTTTGTAATAAGATTTTCTTCATCCATCAGTGATGTAAAAGCAAAATGAGCTTTTATTGCATTTAGCAGATTATGTATACTGGTCTTCATAGCAGACTGCAAAGATCAGTGGGACCAGATCTTTCATTATAATGATCTTTCTACCCAAATGGTCTCCTATCTGCTTCTCAACATGCAGCGGAGGAATCTTTAGCAGTCAAACTTTTGACAAGATTTTGCAGCAGAAATTTAAAAAAATGTATCTTAATGTGGAAACTGTTAATATTTCTGAGAGGACTGAGCAAGATCAGCCATCATAAAACAAAAGGGTACATTTGTCTTGTTGCCGTGGGCCAATTTGCTATGCAGTCAGTAGAAGAAGCACACTAAACAAACAAACAAACTAAATAAGTGGCATCAACTAATCCGAGGCAGTGAAGAACACATTTTAATCGTACTGGTTAGGTGATGGGGGTAAATAGATCACATTATCATTTCATGATATGTTTGCAGCTTGAGAATGGACTGGATGGGCAACCGAAAAACATGATGCCTCCAGCCACGGCTGGCACCAGCGCAGAGGCGAAATAACGTATCAGGTGCATTTCCTGCCTCATAAGACATTTGCAAAGTGTTCTATCTAGTATTGTTTACATCCGTGTTTACCAGCTTGCAGTCCTCCTCTTCTTTGCTGGCACTATGCAGCATCTTTCCACTCCTGCAATCCAATGTAGCACATCTGTCAACCAGCAGGCATCTGCCGTCAGTGCAAGATACCTCTGCCAACATGTTGCTATTTGATGCGGGTATGGCAAGCAATGGCATGCAAACAACCGGCTAACCAGCATTATGACAGCAAATTGTTGCTGTGTTCCCGCCTGCAGCCTAAAGACAAAAAACTCAAGAGCTGCCAACAATGCAAGAATGGTTAAAGAAGACCAATTATGAGGCCTTCTATGGAGCAGGTTAACCGTTAACTAAACACATTCAAAGTGACTCAGGGACATTTTAAGAAGGCCATTATTTATTCTAGATCATCTATTTTGAACCACAATACATCTGTCAGTTTGGTGGGGCTTTAATAATTAAGACATGTATCCCAAACACCTGTCATCATTCCATTTCAATCAGGAGAGACTTGTTTAGAGTTTAACAATAATTATTACAATTCAATATATTTGAATAGTGCACAGTCTTTGGGGTTTATACTCCATCCTGACTGAGGATAAGCAAGGGGTAGCGATGCTAATATCTGCTAAGGCAGAATACCCCCTGGATTCCAGACACTGTTGGTGGTGGTGAAGAAGGGAGTTGCTGTAACCCGATGATGAATGAGGAGCAGGACTGAATGCTGACTGGAGGAGCCTGGGGTGGAGGAGCGTTGCATCGGTTTGAGCTGAAATGACGACTGAAAGCAGCAGAGAGGAGAACCTATTTAAAAGTTTGATAACAATGATGTGAGAATTAGAGACTGAGATTATGAATGAACAGGAGTGGAAAGAGTGTCTTCCTTACTGAACTTCCGCTTGAGCTTTATTATGCACTGAACTGTTGAGAGAGTAACTAGCATGGCACGTGCCTGGACTTTGGGAAATATTCCTCAAATACAATGAGCACACACATACATTAGATGCATATAAAGCATGCATGCACACAAGTGCCACACAAAGCCTGTGCAGTTCTGTTTTGATAGGCAATGAGTTGAGGGTTGGAGATGAGGATGTGTGTGAAAGAGTGGACCTGCTCAGAAGCTGCTGTGCATGAAGCCTTGGAACGCACACATGGAACACGTAATTGAATGAAAAACAGTCTCTTGCCGGGTCAAGACAGTTTTCTGGCACCGTAATAAAAGCATGAGGTCGGTACCGACTTTAGTTTGTTGCTGCATTCATTGTGTTTGCAGCACTTTGAGACCCTTTGAGTACTCACTCTATATCCTCCCTGTGCCAAAGGGTGCATCATGTCATGAACCTGTGTTGTTCAATAGTTTACAAAAAGTATAACTCAGATCTAATAAAAGGGTGGAAAAGAGCTGTTTCCAGGAGTGAGAGAAAGAGACAGATAGATGGGAAGAGTGGTTGGCCATGCCGTTGCTCCTGCTGCTGCTATTCTCCCTCTCAAGATCTCCTGCCAAGATGGACAAACACACACACATACACAGAAACACACACACAGTCTTCTCTCTGCTTGGCTTCTCAACCCACACCCTAACACTATCTCTGCCGGTCACACTTACATAAACCAAAGGCGGCCATGAGGAACGAGTCAGTGGCATGCTGATAAGTTTTGTAACAAGAAGTGTAGCAGTTACATGCACACAAACAAAATTAAATGGTAATGTGTATGCCAGACAAGGGCTGGCATAGGCCAAGCGATTTACAATCTATGGCTACAGAGAAAGAAACTATGTGTGTCAACAACCTCCAAGTTTTACTTGCTTTTTGCAAACTGGCTTCCACAATCAACAGAGCATAGTTTATTCAACTGACTCCCTGGGATATAGTTCTAATTATCTCTCAGAGGAAAAGACATAGCAACCCATTCCATTAGTTGTATGGAATAGTATCACACATGACACAGGACTACCCTCTAAACTCTGTTTGCATCTTTGCCTATATATCAATATATATCAAGTGTCTGTTGGGGTCGACAAAATAAGAAAGTGACACTTTGTTGGACATCCATTTTTCATCAACTGGCAGTGAGCATTAACATTAAACTATCCAAATGGAGTGTTCTTGTAAATGCATAAGATAAACCATTTTCACTGTGTTATCTAAATCAGATACAAAAACTAGATATGATTTTCATTGAGCTGTAGGATTTCCCAAATGTCAAAAATGGCATCAGTCTGCCCTGTCTTTAAAAATATTTTGCTACTCACAAATACCAACAAACATGCAAGATTGTTGTGTCTCACATCTTCAGGCCACACTTGAAGATAATTAATACTTACTGAGAAGGGGGCGATGGATGGATTTAATGGCTTTAGAGGGAATGGTTTTGGCTTTGTGTCTTCGAGCTGAAGTTTGGCTGTCATGTGTCCTGTAAACCCAGACCCCCTAGTGATGGTTGGTTTTAGTCACAGGTTATATAAAGACAGAAAGGTGATTAGAGAGAGAGGATTTGGAGGGCAATGAAAAGCAGACCATAGCTCACTGAGCAAGTTCCATAATTAATTCCACATTTTTTTCTGGCACAGATACTCTTTTCTTCAGTTGCTATCCTTCTGTCTCTATTTTGCACACACAAATACACAAACCATGCTGTCTTTACACTCTCATTGGGCCCAGAGACAGCAAAGTGCCATTTTGCCAACAGGTTTAGGTGATAATGTTACAAAAGTATCAACAGAAACACTGGTAGTGTCATCAGAGTACACTCCAGAGCCAAGTTTTTACATAAGAGATTACAGTGTGTGCGCAGCCTGAAACATCGTCTACCATTTGAAGCCACTCATGGTGTTGGGTTTTTGTTTTGTCTCTTATATATCACTGTCACAAGGGCATGTTCGGAGTGTCGACTTGAACAGGAGCCATGAAAATAAAATCCTCTGAAGTGATCCCAAGGTTGGACCCATAATATATACTGCCTGTATGATCCCAGTCCTTGCTGAACTTGCTGAAACCATGACTTAACCAGCATGACATATTGTTATTCCTGTTTCTAATTAGGTTAGAAGCCAGCTTTTTGTCTGAATTATTATCCATCTGAGTATAAGACCTTGGTGTACTACAGTTCCACCTGCAGCAAGACGACATGTTCCAAAACCTAGTAGTGACCCACAAGTCTTTAACACTGCTTCATTGCAGAGCTAACATGCACATTTTTCTTTCAAACATAATTGTAAACACATTGAGAACGAAGCACTAAATATGTAGAGTAAGTGTTGCCGATCGATAAGAAAGAAAGAAACCCATTATAACTGCAACTTCAGGCTATTCTTTTGACATAAAGACCCTAATTCTCCTGCCAAATAATCCATGTTATTATGATAAAGAACCCTATTATTCAACCTCGGGGTGAAATACGTTTTTGGCAATGATTATTTGGTCTCTGCTTTGCTGCAGGGTTATTGGACCATGCAGATTTATCCCAGTAGAAGTGACGTTTTCACATTATTTGACATTGTTAAAGTACACACTGAAACACATCGAAACCATCCTTCTACAGGCAACAGTCCTGACTGAAAGTTGATGTGAAAATACCATAATTTCTTTGGCTGACATTCATTGGTCATGGTCATACGTATGCATGACCATGACCAATGAATGCCAGCCAAAGAGGGAAAATCAAGTTCACATGAGGACACAATTGATGTGATTTTAGCATATGTTTTTCCATACGGAGGTCTTAGGCTCATTTATTTGAGCTTCCTTCATTCAACTGATATCCAGATCATAACATCAACATTCTTTGTATTCTCCAGCGACATCGCGATCATGTCAATCAAATGTCAATCAAAAATTAGCGAGATGTGCAAGTCAAAACAAATATCTTAAGTAACCCTAGAATGGCACATTCAAGTCTTTAAACAGAGATATCCAGTCATATGACATATGTATATGTACGGTGAATCTGCATGAAGCATCCAAATCCAAAATGAAGATCATGCTATAATCCAAACCAATGTCCAACTTTAAACTAGTGATTATGATAGCCTCAGGGCCAAATCACACTTCTGCAGGAACAAAACGATTGCAGCATCATGAAGCAAAACTCAAATCTCCTAAACAGCCACACCACAACCTATCCTATCATATATCCTTACGCCAGCAGAACTAGAGAGGCCAGGAACCTACACTGCACTAAACCACAAGTCTCTTAGGAATCGTGGGCAGTATGAATGGAAATCCAGACACAGACAGCACTACTGTTTACCTGCCTAAGATTGAAGCTTCCACATGTAAATTTACACAAATTTAAATTTGAATGAAAGATATGTAGACATAGAAGTCAATGCACTCAGTCTTAAATACTTAGTAGTAGTGCTACTTACAATTAAATCATTAGGCTGTGGACTTGTGGTCCCAACCAGCCTATTGATGTATAGAGAGCAGAGCAGTGTGGTATCACATTCTTGTTGGACCACGGCACTCTTTGGCAAGTGAGACGGCTAATCCAACCCAATGCGGCAAATGCCGGCTCACCCGACATCCCTCTATAACCCCTTCCACCTCCCTACTGGCTACTGGACATAATGACTTACCCCCGCCAAGTCAGAGCTGTTTGTCAGGCACTGAAACCTAAAAAACAACACTAAAAGTGGAGGCTTCTTTTTAGTTACATCTTGTTCTGCCAAGAAATCTAATTTATGACAAGGTTTGTCGACAATAACATATTAAAGCCCTATGAGACGGGAATGCCTGTTTTTATTCCGCCTACAGGAGGAGTATTCAATGGAAAGTAGAGGGGGAGAGACGTTCTGGTTACAGTCAAAGTACACTGCAAACGTACTCAAGTGGTTATTTGCTGTAGGAAGAGTGTGTGCTGGAACCGGAGAGGCATGTACTTTATTTCTGAGGGAACTGAAGGCATTTGGTGTATTGGTCAGGTTGGATCCAGAGCCAGCATTAAGAGTGTGCCTCGTGTCTCAAACAATGCTTTTGAGTTACAGCACATTGTTTGTGGTGAGGACATGTGGTTAAGTAAAGGTCTAGTGCACATTGTGAACTTTACTTTCTGTGGCTCTTCATTTAAATCTCTGCAGTCTCAAAAAATGAGAAATGCTGGCTCCGAGGTCAAAAGTTAACAGCATTGGTACTGTACACTTATCCATCTGTTTACTAGGTATACTGGTACATGTCGTTTCAGCAATGTTCTATGAAGCATGCATCTTGCAAATGTGATTAATCATAAGGTTTATCTTCTGACGATCAAGTGTTTTAGGGCTCTTTGTTGTCAGTCCATCTGTGTTACTACAGTCAGTCAATGAATAAGATGCCAAAGGCCAAAGTAGCAATACAGCTGGTTACATATTCGGTGTTGCAAAGTCACAACGCAGCAAGAAGGTCATGGGTTCTGATCAAGAAACATCTGTGAGTTTGCATATTTTCTCCATATCTGTGTGGGTTTCCTCCCTCACTCCAAAGTTGTGCTAGACAAACACATTCTCATCCGAACTCGTCATATACTGACACTTGGTCCTGCCCTTGGCATCACTTTCTACGTTTACGGTTAACATATGGTTAATTTTGTGAATTCAAACAATAACACTTGCTTAAGTTTAGGCAACAAAACCTAGTTAGGTTTAGGAAAAACATAGTGGTTGGGCTAAGTAAAATGTAAACAGCATAACAAAAGTACAGAAAACATGGCCCAAACCTCCTAATGTAACGGCTGTAGCTCATCTGTTCAAACTAGCATACACACTATAACTGGTACCTGTGCACCTCACTTGTTTTTATGTTGATGCTCTGTTTTACTGTTGTTTATATCTTTTATGCTTATCTTTTACCCTATATTATTTTATTGTAATTGTAAGGTGACCTTGGGTGCCTTGAAAGACGCCTCCAAATTTAATGTATTATTATTATTATTATTATTATTATTACTTGACTACTTCTACAGCATCATGTGAAGTAGTTCAAAGATGTACTAGTGCTAGATAAAGGACTTCTTTATCTGACCACAATGTCCAGTTGAATTGAATGTATACTTTTTGTCAATCAAGGATGGTCACACTGTATTCCCTAAATTATCATCAGACCTGTAAATCACCAGCATTAAAAAGCATTAATATTGATGGACTACAGTTCCATAATTTTAACAGGTTGTCTGACCAGCACCGTCATGGGTTGTCTGAAAAATCTGTTTTTGTCCAAACTGACTGCTCTTCCCAGAAGAGACAGCAGGAAAAATATACAAACAGGCATCAAAATGAATGTTTACTCTGCAGTGCAAACACCCAGTAAACCTGCCTGGAACGTACAAGTGAGCACTGGAGTAAGTAAAAAGTGAATACACATTGTGCGCACACACACGCACAGCTTATTCAGCGTGGCGAGCCAGATCCATTTACTATCAAAGCATATCACCAGTCAACTGACATCACTGCATTGAGAGCACCAACAATACAGAGCCCAGGAATGCTGGGAAAAGCTATTGCAGAAGTATAAGACGGAAATTGTTGAGGCATACCGGTCATATTTGACACTGACGTAATTGGTTGAATTCCACCTTCTGTAGAATTAATATTTCTTCCATATTGTGCAGTAAATTTAGCAGCCGCTGCAACAGAAGATCTCAATTTTCAGTACCAATGGCATTTCCAGTGACAGCTAAGAGCCTGCCACATGGGCTGCGCTTGCCATTGGGGTGGGGACTTAGTGAAAGAGGCTAGCAAAACAACATTCTCCAGCAATGCTAATTGGCATACTTTCACATGGGCTGGAATGCTATGATAACATCCACCTCCATTCCCAGAGGAGGCCTTGATCCTGCAGGCGTTTACTGGGTCAAGGGACTTTAATGTGGATGAAAGCAAGGTGGAGGGGCTTCATTATGGATATACTGAGCGGGGGGATGGTCTCTCACTCTTGACCTGACCCTTGGTATTTGGATATGTTTGGGGATGCTGATGCATGCAACAATGTGTTTTTGATGCAGTGGGGGATGGAGGGAGGCTTTGGCTAAAATGTCTTGTCATTTAGGGGCCTCTGCTGTCAGGTAGCTGTCACGGACCATGCACAGCAGGGGGTTATGAGGCAGGGGGACTAGTGAGGAAGCGGGGTGGGTTTTGGGACAAAGTGGAGGCCTGTCTCTGCAGGGATGGTTACAGAGGCATGGGATTGATGGGGTGGTGATGAGAGATGGAGATGTCAGGGAACAGACATCCATTCAGAGTGGGACCAGTAAGGGAGGCCTACTGGGGAACTTTGAGGCCCATCATCACCTACGCTCTCTGACCTGGGCTGGGGTTGAAACATTGTGGGAGGGAAGAATAGAGAAAAATGGGGAGGGGGTTACGCACATCGACCTACTGTGGTTTTATTTTTCTGGAGTGTGACCTCAGCCAGCTGCCCCAGCTTCTACAGAGCCTACAGTATGTGTCCACGCGAGATGCTGTGAATCAAATTACTTCAATTACTCAATAACAAACCTAGCTGGCTTCCTTGAGTGACAGACATGATATTTTGGGTCACATCTCAGGGCCCCCCAGATATTTCTGAGAGCAGACACACAAAAATAGGAGACTGATAAGAATCAGTCAGCTAAGGTCATACCAGATACTCAGATGGAGAATGCAGTAGATATGCATATATAATGTAAGTGTGCATCAATCCAATCAATTGATTCCAATACTTCCACTCAAGATACCAGTTATCGATTCAATGGCAATGTTTTCATTGCAAAACTTAATTTTGGTGTGTGTATGCCCTTATTGATGGTAGACAGCATAGAGATGACAAGAAACCAAAGACTGTCCCTGGCTGCATATGACAGAGGACATTGCAGTTCATGGATAGCACCACAATTTTTTTATCATTTTTTAAATGGTCTGATCGAACTGCTACCCGATCTAGTAAATAGGGTCAGTATAGGCCACAATTGTAATATGCGTTTCTATCTTTATTTGACAATATTCTCATTTATGGGAGGGTTGAGCTTCTTCTCATTCCGTGTGGCCTTCCCGTGCTGTTGCCGTAGACAGGCAGAGAGATGGATGAATCGGCTATTGTTTGGGGTGCACGTGGCATTTACGTCAGGGGACAGAGTAACTAGAGACAGACCCTCTCCACATCCCCACCAGGGATCTGAGCCAGAGAAACTCTAGTCACGTTCAAATAAATTCTTTCCTGTCCAAATTGACACCCTTCCGTTGCCATGGTGTGGCTTTGGTTTAGTTTACAGTAATTTGGAGTCTGGGTGGCACAGGAATGTGGTGCGGGACAGAGGCTTATGTAGCACTTAAGACATGCTCCAATTATGGGGTGGGTTTCCCAACACTTATCACTTTTCACAGATACAGAAGAGGTTTACCTGCTGCTAGAAAGAAGCAAGTAATTATTTAAAAAATAAATGTCAACAAAGCCATACTCTTGCTCTTTTGAAATTGAAATCTCTCCTTGTTCTCTCTCTGTAATAAAGGCTTAACTATTCATCACTCTGTCAAGATAATCACTGACCCATTGATCCCTTTTTCTTCATCAGTGCCAATGTTAGTATGTGTTGGTTAAATGACAGATGCTTCTTTTTTTCCCTAACACCTCAGACACACTGCCATTTAGTTGGACCAAAGTGGCATATAATGACCAACTTTAAGGTTAACTGAAGATGCTAACCTCATGTGAAACGTACTATTTTGTATCCAATATCAAGCAGATCCTATTTGAAGCTCCCTCAAAGCTCGACTACACCCATTCCCAGACAATGCATTTGTAACTAAAAATCAATAATCAACCTCACCACACCAAAAGTATTCAGCACTGGATAGTTTGTGCCAGCTACAGTATCGACAGCCCCACAGCAAGAGGGAACGCTCACATACCCATGAACAGTAAAGCAGGCCGACTCAATTTCAAACAATGATAGACCAACATGTGGTGCATTCTTCATTTCCAATAAGCAAGATCTAATAAGTGTCCGATGTACACAAGGAAGACAGACACATGGTGTTCATAAGCGACATAATGTCCTCCCTGCTGAAAGGTAATAGAATCCCTACTGCAAAGAGAAATGAAATACACATATGGATACATGCAGACATCTACAGCCAGATAGCGTCTCTTTTACTCACTGTCTGTTTCCTTGTCTCTTCCACACTTCTCTCCTGTCATATACTCATAATCTAGATCTTCAGCAGTCGATGCAAATTCCTGTTTTAATGTAAAGACCTTCATTCGGTGGTGTCTGGAATACACAGCTCTTATTTAACTCAGCATCCATCTTTCCTGCTATATTTAAAGAGAGGGCAAGTAAGGACCATCAGCACAGCATCCCTACAAATGACATTCACATACAAATGCAGGAAGCAGTATGCGCTAGCTGTAGTGAGGCAGAAAGTGAAGGTGTGAAGGCCAGGGTGGATTATGGGGAGGTAGCACGTCTTACTCTCATGCAGGGGACAAGAGT
The DNA here is from genome assembly GCF_910589615.1 of Taurulus bubalis. NCBI lineage: Eukaryota > Metazoa > Chordata > Actinopteri > Perciformes > Cottidae > Taurulus > Taurulus bubalis. The sequence goes on along the minus strand of NC_136597.1, from coordinate 12,184,240 downwards.
TAACATCTTGTCACAAACATGCAATGAACATTCACCTTTTTAGCAAGTGTAACCAACCGTAACAGTAACAAAGTGTTTTAGTTGCCACGCATATATATATATATATATATATATATATATATATATATATATATATATATTTTTTTTTTTTTTTTTTTTTTTTTTTTTGGCCATAATTTAGATTTTTCCCAAATTGCCAAATATTAAAAATTTTGTCTGGCAATAGGGTTTGAACAAACCCACTCATACATGGTTAGAAACACATGAAGATATGAGATATGTCCTTGTTTAGCAAGGCAGTGGGGAATGGACCAAGCATTTCCCTTCAGTATAGTCTATTGCAAATCGAGAGTTCTGCAGTGCAATGCAGTGGTTATGTTTTCCAGTCACATATTACTGTGGAAATGAAAGCAGTCTGACTTCACGCTCAAAAACCCTATGTAGCTGGGGAACAAGCAGAGGCCAGCTATACTTCAGTCAGCCGCTAACCCCAAACTGTTTCCAATGTCTGGAGGGAGGCTCCCAATGGAAGAGCTCATCAAAAAACAGCGTTCTCCAGATGAGAACTTTTTCTCTACAATCCAAACCATCCTCCATCTCCAACTGTGGAGCGCTGATGATGTCTGCAACACGGGCCACTGAGGGTTCCTATTGGTTTTAATAAGAGACTAGGCTGAATGTCGGTGTTTATAAAAGGAGGCCTATTATCATTATTACCATTGCGTATTTCCATATGTAGCTGCCCTGGCCATGACCGCTTTCAACCTGATTATTGTAATAAATCTCTCCAGAAACAAGACGCAGAGCAGTTAGTTTCTTTATGGCCATTGCTTGTCTTTCCAAGGCTAATCCCCACATAGAACAAAAGATCAAATGTGTAGCAAACGCAAGGCCATGACAGTTAATCTCTCTATTTGAAAGAGAGAAAAACTTCCCAAGTCACTAAAACACTAAAGAAATGAAGTGTGGAGTTTACAGTGTGCCAGTGGAACAATCCAGTCTTGCAGTGTGTGACAACATGGCCGGGTTACATGAAGCAAAGCTGGACGACTCTGAAAGATGCCAGCAGGAAGAAACACACAGTGCTGCTGGGAGATGAAGTGCCAAAGGAACAAGGCTGTTGTTTTTGTCTCTGCAGTCTTGAAGAGAAAAATGGGGTATAATCCGAAGACGTGTGGAAACTTGCCGTTTTCTTTACATTCTCCTTCAGAGTCGTTTTTATACAACCTCAAAGCTTAATACTCTACGCATCGATTCAAGTGGAGACACCCAATCGAGAAATTCCAAGGTAGCGGCATTAAATCAACTCTGCAGACAATCTTCAAACACACGCAGGGTGTTCGGAGGTCATGTTCACACAGTTCTGCAGGGGACAAAATAATCTGGGATCTCATGCAGTCTTTAAAATATATTGTTCAGGTCACTTTCAGATTCTCTAGTCTAGACTTGACTGCACAAAATTGCTACATTTATCAAAAATAAATTGCAAGTGCAACAATAGATGTATTTTTCACTTTGTCCCTCACTATCTGATTCTTTCTCTTTGGTGAATACTTGATTCATCTTTTTTGACTGGCAGAATGAGGATAGCGCCGGCTAATGTGTTGTGGGTGCAGTGGGAAGTTAACAAAGAGTAGAGGCCAGTAAAACAGCAGACGTTATTAAAACAGTTTTAATAGATCACAAAAAAAAAACGACCTGGCATTGGAGAAGATTTATATCTCCTCTCCTCTCCTGGAAGACTGCTCCAAAATGACACAAGGCTGAGAGTGGGCGCATTGAACTGTGTGCAGATTTGCATTTTTGCACACGGTTTGAGTTAATGACAATGTGTGTATCATTTTTATCTTGAGCCATTGCCTGAGTCTTTTGTGATGGTGGGTGGGAGCCAAGGCCTGGCTCCACTACTCCATGTGGGATCTGGCTCTGTTTACCTAGTCCTGATCGAGTCCAGATGGGCTTCCTATGACTCCTCTCTCCTTTACAGGCTTGCCGAGTCTGGACCGCTGATTCCAGCAGCCGGGCAGAGTTTGGAGGATCGTCTCGGGATGGGTGATGAAGAGGGTTCTTAATTGGGAGGCAAGAGACGGTTGATGTTCCATCATGGCAAAGCTAGATATACATTGTTTTGTCCAGCTAGGGATGGAGTGATATTATTCACCACAGGAAGTGACGCAAATAACTGGGCTTCGTTCCTTTGTGGGGTGAAGTTACATTGGTGGAGAACTGGTGGCTTACCTCAGTTCCATTAATAATGCAAATAACTTAAGTTTGACTGATACATGTAATGCATAAAATAATCCTTTTTTCACAGACCCTAAGGTGGCATTTTCTTTTCAGACTACACCAGACTTCTTCAGGCCAGGTTTCACACTCTTTACGGTTAGCCTCAAAAGCAAACCAGGCCTTCCTCTCCATGGAGAAGACAGGGAGCTTCAGGGGGAAAAAAAGCCCCTGGGCATAATGCAAAGCCCAGTTTCTCTCTGGAATAGCACTCCTAAGCCTTCAGTGTAATAGCTTCCATGTGCAGAGCCCCAATACTCCAAACAAAACTGTGATAACATGAAGAAAGATTCCATGCATGTTCTGATCTTCAAAGGCTGACACTTCAGCTTGTCTGAGAGATGCACCTCTGAGGCTATAATGTTACATCTGATTAGACAGGTCACCCAAAGCCTCTCATTACTCTCTCTTATATACATATGTCACAATCACTCATACTGTATGAGTAAAGCACAGCAAGCAACATATATGGTATAGCTGTAAGCCATCATGACCATTAAACATATATAGAATGAAAAATCCACCTCAGAAAATCTACATTTCCTTTATGGAAACTGTCATCGATATGCATGCATAACCATACAATGGAAGTGATTCTAAATTATTCATGACACAGGTCATCCTGCACAAAAAGGTACAGTACATAATGTATGTATCCTAACCTGACTGACCTTTATAGTAAAGTATGCACATAAACCTAACTGTCAAAAAAACTCCCTGTGATTACAAGCTGAAAGCTGGAATGACTACCCGAGTTCCGTAACAAATACAAGCTCGTCCTCTATTACAGGTATAATGGAATTGACACGATTCCAAATAAAACAAAAACACACCCTACCTTTGATACGACAAGTCCTCATTTTCCACCCAACCTATTTCTTTGCCACAGGCTGTTACTGTTGCTGATGTCTAAACTATACGAGCTATTGACATCAACTATAGAACACACCTTCACGAACGCATGCTTACATCAGTTGTGTACACAGAGCATCAGGGACTGTGTTAGTACATACACATACAGAGCAGAAAGTTCACCCCGGACACACACATTTTATTTTGAAATCCAATTATCTTGGCCTCGAAATCTGAGATTGTTGGGTCAGTAGGTAAAAATGTACAAATATGTACATGCATGTGTGCTCTATTAAATATCACTTATTGCACTCCCCTGCTTCCTCAGACACCTCTCGGCTCAGCTCTGTGCTCAGCATGATTTATCCACACTTTCACAAGCCACAACAACAAAGACCATGCTGACAGTAATCCAGATCACACTGGCCTGAGCCAGGTCAGTGTGCAGAGCGGCCTCCACATACATGAAGCTTGTCAGCAGGATCTGCGAAGGCTTGCAGTTGAAAATAGTTGTGACACTAGATTCCTGAAAGCAACAGTCAAACCTCTGGGTTGAATGTTGGCCTGTGAGCTTTGTGCCTTGCAACACAGAGCTGAGAATGAGTGCAGCCTCAGTTTGGCTCTGTATCATACAATAGAATTGGAGACAGACAATGGTGCTTATTGCATTCATGTGGTGACAGACACCGCCTTTATTTGTGTTTGTGCTGAATATATACATGATGTGCATATTAAGTGCATGTGCCACACAACTGTCCAGACCCTGCATTTAATTAACGAGCATGTTATTCATTTATGACACTATGCGGTTCACAGAGAACATTAACTGTTTCGATGACAACGATTACTTTGACCTCTTTATCCCCAAAGAGGTCCTTACATGTGGCAGCACTTCCAGCACACCCAGACTTGCACCCATGTCAAAAGAGCACTATTAAAGGGTCATTGTTTTAAGACCAACCAGAAGTAAGAACTGGCATGAGTTGATAGTTTGTGGGCTCGATGGAGGCAGTGTTGCAGATGGCTTATTAATCTGTCAGGCCCAATCATAACAAAAGACAATTTGTTGTTGTCACTTCATTTTCCTGAACAGATGATGTCAGAGTGCAGTCCACTGCCCTGCAAAAGCCACATCTGTGACCTCATAAGGCATCCAGCTCCAATGTCCCTCATCACTCCTCTCCTCTGAGCCGGTCTTCACCAGCCGACTCCCTCCCTAGTCATAAAGTCAAAGTGACAGACAGCCTGAGCACGAGTCATGCCCAAGACTTAAGGAAGGAACAAAACCAATAAAAATAATTGAAAAGGCATTCCACAATTTAATTGCATACATGGACGTTTATATATCTCAGTATTTAAGCCAGTTGGAGAAAGTAGGCAAGTGGTGCTGACACTTTCCATGAGTTCCCGCCACTACTTGACACCCATGTCCCGAGACGTTTACTCCGAACTCACTGGACTGGCCTGCAGGAGAGTCGCTGCCCAGGTATTTATACGAATGACGGGTAAATGGATATCCGCTCCTAATGCTCAACAGTTGCATGAGCAAACACAGTCTGGAGCGGTCCTTCTCACATATTAATGTCCCTGTTGAATCCTGTCTATTTTATTTTTTCTTTCAATTTCCTTTTGCTTTGCTTCATGCAAAAAAAATGAAAAGATTTGGCCTGAATCTGTGCCAAAGTTTGACATAAGTGATTGTTATTACAAAATCTGACAGATGACAAAAAAATACTGCACTCACTCAACCAACCCACCCACCTGCAGTTTTATGGCATGGATATTTCTGCACTGGCAAGTATATATTCCTTGTGGCCACCTCTACATCTACCGCTTACATAACCCGCTGTCATGTTGCTCCAGGAATATTTGTGAAAAATACTGCGAGACATTGGCTTACTGTAGCTGTGGAATGAGCAGAGTATCCAGGTGCACTCAGTCACCCTTCTGTTTTCAAGAACAACGACATCCCCATCCTTTCCCCAGATAATAATAGAATGATTGGATCTTCCTGAGCCACCAACCTGACTCCAAATTCCATCTGCAGGAGAATAGAGAATGTTTTCTTCTTTTAACACTCCAAAACAAACAGAGTAGGCGTTTTTCTTTATACAAAAAGGTCATTCTCTTTCAATTTGACCTCAGCAAGAAGGCCACTCTCCCTCTTCCTGAATGATATATTCTCTCTCTTGCACTGTCCCTGCATTTCTATTTCCTTTAAACGCTACCCCCTCCTTCACATCTTCTCTTTCATTTTGCTCTGAAATAACAACAGCTCTGAGTGGTTTAACACACCCAGGTCAAGTTCAAGCAACACCCAGTGTTTGCTGGTGACCTTCACAACAGCTGCAAATGCAAGTGCTTCAACAAACGGCAGGGTCAAAGATGCACTGACTGCCTAATCCCAGCTATCAGTGAGGAAGAGAACACATGCACATGTATGCAAACACACATGGCAAGTCATCTGGGTTGATCCAGCACCGAGAGGCAAACAACATATAGTCATATATGATGAGTTCGCCACACGCCCATCTCTGAAAATACAATCTACACCACATTTCTGACAGGTAGTAAGAGCTCTGTCAAAGTCCAGATGTTAATGTGAAAAGGGATTATTTTTCTACCTAACTGAGATCATGTTATAAAAGAATCTTAAAATGGGGACCATGAATGGAAAAGCTGAGTGAAATAGGAATTGCACCCGTCCAGGCCTTTTGATGTGTGAATCAGTGGAGCTTGAATCTGAAAATGGAGTTCAGCAAGTTCAAACACGAATGAAGACGGATCAAACTTATGACAAACATACAAGCGTGCCTTTACAGTAAAAAAAAAAAATGCAAACTCAAACAAGTATGATACACTGCTATGTCTCGTTGGTTAAATATAATGGCGTTTTATTCATGGTTACGAAATCAGCAAATGTAGAGGCCTGGGAACAGAACATTCCACAGTGTGTGTTTTTTTAGGTAAGCACGTGTCTCGAGATAATCATAAGTAGCTTCATATAATGATGTTGAGAAAAAAGGTCAAAGCAGGTCACCTCCGAATCAACAAATGGAGATTTTTATAGCAACTCTAAATGACAGATAGGGTAATTATTGCCGGTATTGGTGAAGGATCTTATTGGAGTATTTTCATTAGAGATTTGTTTGTAAGAGATTTACAGTTCCACCTTAATACACTGTGAGAAATGACCCTAGTTTGAACTTTTAGTCCGGTGTACTCACAGTACAATCCTGCCAACACAAGCAATAGAAGCCAATATATATCCCTTGAGAGTCAAAGTTGAAAAGTGTGACAATGGACCGTCAGTAGGAAACAATGGAAGAACTGTGGTTCTAGAAACAATAGGAGGAAAACATGTTGGGATAATACACAATGCAGAGATATGACTGCGGTGGTGTGGTGGGATCTTGGAGAAGGGATAATCATAGGGAGAAAACCAAAGACAGAAGCTGTGCAGTGTGTCTGAATATGTTGGAGTGTGATTATCAAGCTGAGTGATGGGGAAAGGCAGGGCTCTATAAATCTGCAGACACATCCAGAGGACATCAGAAAGCCCAGGTGTGCCCTGCACCCACACAGAGGCTTTTTGACATTGACCTACAGCAGATCATACAAAGCTCTTTATATGACATATCATGGCACGTGTTAACCGCATTTGTGATAGATTCTTGGAAAACATAACAGTATATAAAATTGGTGCGTGCAACCGTGTGTGTGTGTGTGTCTTCCAATAAGAAGGACATTAAACACAAACTGTTTATGATGGAACCTTATGATGCTGGCAACATTCAGATACAAATAATACTGTGAAATTCCAAACACTAATCCCCCGCTGTTGAGACTCACTCATCTACTTAAGATGTTGACTTCACTATTATCATTATTTACCATTACGGCTTGTGAAAATATTGGCGCAATTGGACAAAATTGAATGAAGGAACTCAAATGTGGATATATTTACCTCTACTACAAAATGGCTGATAAAGACATAATGCTTGCATGAACACAATTAATGAAGTAAAGATATTAATAAAAAAAGTTTTGAGAGTCATAACGGCTGGTCTTCTCAAGATGTGTATAACATTGTGAAAGTCCAACTTAATCCCAAACTTCCCTTCCTGCTGTCATGCTGTATTAGTGCATTTGGCTGTGGGAAGCTGCAAGCTGTTACTAATCAATCTCCTTTTCACTCTGCCATTTATTTTCCAATCTATCCTGAAAGACATTTGTCACACTCATCTTTTTTAAGGAGTCTGTTACTTCGTGGTTTGAAGTGGAACGACTGAAGAAATTACCAAGAAACCGTGCAGTTGATGGGCTAATAACTAGGTCCTTACAGGTAATGACCGGGGCCTCTTGAGTTTCACCTCCTCCCTCTCACAATGTGTTGTGCTTAAGTGCAGTTTGGGGTAGTGAGGGGTGTGACGGTGCATCTTTTCCTTTTGTGTTTAGGAGTGAAACCAAAACACAGCATGAAGACAGTCAGCTGAATCACATTCAGAGAATGTCCCTGGTCACTTGCTGAAACTGATCCAAGGCTTTGACAGTGAAAGAAAGCACCATATATGCGCTGAATGCCTACCCCCTTGTGGTCAAAAGGCATATTGCTCAGCATTGTAAAGTTTGCACATGAACAAAAACATGTTCAATCTGATGCAGGGCAATATAAAAAAGACAATGACATTTATTTATTTTATTCCAAACTAAATTCTATTTGATGTTAAAATATACAAATAGGCAAAGATGCAGAGGTGCAGTTGGTTTAACATGAATGCCAAAGTATGTTAATCCTCCAATCCCTACTTCTGCTCTCACTGGTTTTGTGAATACAACAACAGGTAAGGTACACTTTCATCATCCCAAGATAAACCTGTGGTTTGACTGTTCGTGCCAAGCAGCATTGCAAAGCTGTGAAGGCTGCCAAGTCCAAGCCCTACGGGCCCTCCTGTAAGCAGAGCAGCAATGTGTAATGAACCTGCTAACCTTCCGCTGCAAAAAGGAATAATCCCATTTATATCAATGTCACCACAATGCTCTATCTTAATGCATGCTATTCCAAGCATAGCAGAAGTGCCAACCCTCTCTCTTTCACACCAGCACACGTACGCTGTTTTCTTCATACACCTCTTACTCCCATCGGTCGAACTGAGAGTGAGGTTGGCAGAAAAAAACTCCACCAGGGAAAAAGGAGATCGGAAACGAGATTGCTCTAAAACCAATCCAGAACTTGGATAGGTCCAGACAGAGAAAGATAAAGTCCAGTAGAAACCAGACTAGACAGACATATGCTGTTTAGAACATCACACGGCTGTATGTAGGAGCGAAAGTGTTTGGATGCCTTTGGCAATGTGGTCAAAATCTGATACTGATCTTCAGAGCTGCTGCTTACAGTGACTTACTATAGCACAAACTTGGCATGGTTGAGCCATTAAACCAAGGCATTCTCTTGGCACATTTTCTACTCTGCCAGGATGCATTTGATTTGGGTATTCATTCTTTAAAACAGATGAACGATTCTTCAGTCAACCCAGTTAAATCTACTGTTGTAACGCACATCTCCAAACAGCTAATAATGCACATGGAGACCCAAATAAGTAAAAGTGAATAATAATTAAGTAAAAAAAGAAAGTGTTGCATACACAAGCCGTCCTTTAATAATGAATGTAGGGAGCAGTTTAAGTGTGTGGTTGATGGAGTATTCTAAAATAGACTTCATTCACACCATATTGTGACATATGCTAAGAACCATCTTGTGCTTCAGCATCTTGCTTTAATCAGAGACAGACAGATTCCAATCATTTGCCATTAAAATCCTCTCTTGGGACAGATGTGAAAGTGGTGTGCCATTTATCATGCAGACAAATTACATATTGGTCATTCTTAGAGCTCTTTGAAATCATTTTTGTTAATCATATTCATTTGTAATTTCTCTGGATGGAGGTTAATAGTAAAATGCATTACAGGCCAGGCATTGACGTTTCTTAAGAGACAAAAAATAAAAGAATAAACAAAGAAGGGCTCAAATAAAACTAAATATCCAGGCAGGTGTGGCCAGACATTAAGATCAAACATCATTCAAATGATAATTATTCGCAACCGTGAAAAAATGTGGATGTAGCTTCAAGGCAATGCAAAATAGAGATCATTTGTAAAACATAAGAGAAACCCTGTATGGATGAAGTAACCAACATGTGTATGAGCCCTAGAGTCTACATATGTGTGGATGTTTATGTAGCTGTATCTGTGTAATGACACTATGGATATCCGTGACAGTGCTGTGAACCCCATCACGCCACTGGCACGGAAAACAGGCGTCCCCAGGGAACCGGGCCCCGCCAGACCTCACATCAACTTTGAAAGCAAAACACATAAATAACAACAAGAACAATTACCCTCACCATCCCCAGTTTGCAGCAACCACAACAAAGGAAAAGTGGGATCTGGGGATCCTGGAGCAAATCCAAACCTACACTCTCTTTCCTGGGACGGTCCCAAGGCCTTGGTTATCTGCCTTCAAACCAGTATGATTCATCAGCAGTGGATGTTGATGTTGGCTGCGGGAAAAGTTCTTCATGTAACCCAGAAGTCCAGCAGAGATAGATGCCTTTCACATGACCGTACCTCAAACCCCATGTATGAGCAGTATTTGTGTTGATCATCTCATAACAGCTTGAGCAGGTGGAGCCCTCTCATTCTCCTTACTGAAGGAGCTTTACGTCAGACATAAAGGGATGACGCCACCACCAAACACACACAAAGAATGCCACTAGCTGTCAATCATTTTAACTGACCCGACCTCTCATATACCACAAACACAATCATCAGTGATCGTCAGTCGGAAGATCTGTAAAGCCTGGTGTTTAACCCGTCTAGACAGACTGGGGGACTGGCAGCCATGGGCATCTGAAGAGAGTATTGCACTCAGTTTAACCACAGATGAGAGCTCCACTGTCATTTAACACCGTAAATCAGCCCCTCGCACACAAAAAGTTGGGGTGTTGAGAAACCAATTTGAAGAGTAATCTGAAAACGAGGTTTCAAAGGATAAGAAGCTTGGCGAAGGAATTCCCTTTTGATCAAACACATTAGCGCACACCTGATTCCTGAGGCTAAACTGTGCCATGCAATAAATCATCAAGATGAAGCTAAAGTATAGTCTCTGTGGTTTCCATACCATGTTGGGAAAACAAGCTTCATGAATAGAATAAGACAGGGAAGAATTGAAGGTGAACTGAACTCCATCAATCCTGTTCCCCACCAGCAAACATTCCACCAAGGTGAACAGAACTACATTTTGACATGGTTATCTGGCGAATAAGAATAGTTCTTTCTGCGGGTAATGCACTCTTCTCTCCAAAACACAAATATTATTTCCCCCTTTTTAACTCACTCAGCACTGACAGAGGCATACTGTACTCTGCCTCTCCTCAGTGTTTCCAGCTGAAACCTCACTCAGACCTCAATTTAACATGGCACACAGTGATGCCTGGAAAAAATTATGCCACCACACATATTATCATATTAATTACCACAGTGTATTTTTGCTCACCAGGATGAGAAAGAATTCCAAAATAAAGAATCACAAAAATGAAAATGCTGTCTAGCCAGAGGAACTTGTTTACGCAGAGGTTATGAGGAAGGAGGGGAAACAGCAGAGAAACAGTCTTAAACATTAAAAAAAGATGTATTAAATACTACATTTTGCAAGATGGGCTTCAGAAAAAATAAAAGACTAATTGCAACATCAAGCTTGAACATCTGTTGGAAGATGGAGTAACACGCTGAGCTATGTGGGTGCTTTTCAAGAACACCAGACTTCTCCTGAATATACGGCTGTGACTGTACATTTGGGGTTCTACAATTGTAGATGAAGACACTGGGGGGAGGAATAACCTTCTGCACAGCTGTGACAAATCCACTAAACAGTGTGGCGGCTGTTGCTATGATGTGAACTGATAGCATCCATCCCGTCCAAAGCACTTCCACTGGATCCACTGCCATATCACTGGAAGGAAGTGGGCCTGTTATTGTTATGACCTAAAAGGCTTTGGGTGGTCCACATTCAGATGCATACAAATATGAAGAGAGAGAGAGAGAGAGAGAGAGAGAGAGAGACGAGACAGCAGGCACACGCAAATGTAACGATCCAAAACACTGATAGAGGCTCTCTCTAAACATCTGCAATTTCCGGTAACAGCACATACGTCGCTTCTTTCGTCCACATTTTCATTATTCAAAATGAATATCTGCAATGCTCTTTTTCCTTGGAAGCAATGCAAACTATTTACATTAAAAACATCTACACAGGCAACTTATCCAGTGATGATGCATATTACTTATAAACACATGCACACTGGTCCACAGGAAGATATCTACATTAGTCACAGGCTTATATAGTTTTCCACAGTATTCTGTCAGTGTGTGTGGCAGAGATTCATCATGGCCAGAGTACAACACAGACCTGTCCAAGCAATAACATGTTCAACCTCGCCCGAGAAAAGCAGCATCTCCACACAAAAGTCTCAAAGCTGAGCCCATCAGCACTACAAATCTGAGAAAACACCGAGGTGGTGCTCTTAGCAGGGCTTTGTTCAGCCTTTGGTTCTTTTTCTATTTAGGATTTCAGCTAATATCAGTACAATTGGTAACTTGGTTAAGTGTGTGTGGTGACATTTCAGTGACGCACTCAAAGTTGTTTCGTTTTAGAGTTCACATTGCTCTGTCTAAAATACTATCCATCAGCACCCAGCAGAGAGAAACATTACTGTATCCAGTTACCAGGAGAACAACTTTAGACTTGAGAGGACACGGGTCTCACACATGCAGACGGAAAAACACTCAGCCACCGGCAGGCCGACTGAAAGAGACACGCTCACATTGGCTTCAACAAACCAGCAGTCCCGTGCCCACGCACGCACGCACGCACGCACGCACACGCACACACACACACACACACACACACACACACAAACACACATGCACATATAGACAAATGGTGGCAATCAGTTGGTGGATGTCAGCCCCCAGACAGGAACTGCTCCCAGCATTTGTAACGCAGCTCATAAATCACTGTACACATTGGGGTAATGATCCATTGAGCAAGAGAGGTGTAACTCGCCTGTCAAACACATTGCCCCATTTTAAGACCACACCGCAGCATCCACAGCTCTGCTTTCATTAAAATGACTATCACTGTGAGCAGCTTTGATAAAACCTCAACACACAGAAGCAAAGCACAGATATACCAGATTGGACAAAGGTTGCAATACTTGCGTCGCTTCAGTGGCAGCTTTGTTGCCCTTTGCCGTACATTTACCATCAGTTATTCAAACGGTTAACTTTCAACATTGGAGCTTTTTGCACTGGTATATCTTATCAAACTCGTATTTTTAGATTATGTGCCAAAGGAAAACGTATATTTACAATGAAAATATGGTCTGAAAGTATGGACAAAATTACCATATAATGGAAAAGTATCCTTGGGTTTCAAAACTTTGTCTCAACATTTCATTCGGTTCATCTGCCATCCATTTAGCCTGTTATAACACAGCCTGATATAACACACTATTGAAGGTATTTTAAGTGCGTTTCCTTATTTTAAAACATTTCTGCAATGACTAACCGACTTCAATGAATTCCAAATGCATCAAAATTCAGTTCAGGGAAAAACTCCCTCCAGAGGAAAATATTTTGTTGCATTATATTCAACTGGGCACCGTTGTTGATACTGTGCTCTGTAAACTGTGTGAGACAGACCTTGAGGCTCGGAGGAAGTAGATCCCAAAACTGATCTGTTCATATTCTGCGGATCTCCTCCACGTTAATTTCATCAATTATGTATTCAACTGTAATCTGCAGGCTATCTGTTTTTCACAGCAGAAGAGGGGCACATCCTACCTGGTAGCAATTTAGACATTCAGATTTATGCAAACAGCTCTTTGAGGGCTAATCATAAAATCGGATTCAAGGGTGAAGTTCAACAAGAGACTAGTTACTCATGAGAGCAAATCGATGATTGTTTGATGATGTGTAGTAGCTAAAACATATACTATTACCTTTAAGTAGATCATCATCCATCTATGTATCTAAACTATTTCACCACATCACCTCTACTATACCACTGCCCCCCAGTGGCTGGACCTGATCACAGACCAGTGGGGAATATACTGGCCTGCTCTCCTCCAGTGGCACCTCAGCTCACCAGTTTCCACTGAATAGAGCACTCACGAGAGGGATGCTGACAGTGTGTGAAGCTGTCTGGTGATAAACGCTTAAACTTAAACACGTAGTCATTTCATACATGAAATTTGTTTTCTGCATTTAACCCATCCATATCAATTTCGACATGCAAACTATGGGGAGACTAAGGATCGAACCGGCTATCTTGTGGTTGCAAGACGACCACTCTCCCCATGAGCTACAGCTTCACAACAATCCTTTTGGCACATTCTGAGTGACACATTTCGAGTGACTTAGGCCAGAGTAGGAATGGAAAAGAGCTTGTTTTCCTGAACCAAAATTATGAGCAAGATTCACAGACACTGGGCTTTGACAGTTACTGTGAGGTCATATATTCTGTTATCTTTATCAGGCCAAAAAGTCATCATCTTTCCAAGAAGACTCACATCAGCTTCTACCCAGTTAATATTATATTCTCTGCTCACTCTGAACACTCAAGATGTGTCCTCTCTCCTTAGCTTTATTATCATTTATGAGTAAGCCATGGTGATCATAGAGTGTATACCTGTTCACAAATACTGCCAAGCTGAAGGCACTTTCACACTATTTTACATGAAAAGGGCAGGTGCTTAAAAACAAATAGCTTTATTCAGGAAATACTCTCCAGTTTTGATATAACTGATGTTGCAGCATCTACACCAACCTCTTCAGGAGTTGTTTTGAACGTTTTTTGTCTCCTTTCTGCGACATCCTGCACACACCTAAGCCATGGCTGTAGCTGCCAGTAGTTCCTCACAGGGCGCTGATTGGACACAAATGTATTACTTGAAGCCTGACCAGATGGATTTTCATGCGATATGTGATTCTGCAAGATCTCAATAAATTGCCAGAATCCAGCTGCCGTGCAAGGCCATTGTAAATAGACTGTGGACATTAAACGCATTACTGGTGTTACAGTACATCAGCCTGTGGCAGAATCTCACATGCTGGATACTTATTGAACGCTATACGTGGAAGTCAACCCAACTTCTGATGCCAAAATATATTTATAGAATCTGGCATGTAACACATTCTGAGGACCTTCCGACAGCTAAACTGTAGGTCAAAACAAAGTAGGCATCAGGGAATACGTATTAACGTTTTGCGTAATACTGTTTGCTATCAGCGGCAGACTATTGCACATAGTATTTGTGTTGTGTCCAGTCCAGCAAGACTCAGCATCAAACCTTAGGCGGCAAAACTTCTTCCTTCACCCTTTAATCATATGTTCAGTCTGGTCCAGACACACTAATACTTTCCTGTCACGCTTTTGACTCCTCATAAATCTGAAGCTGTGGCATATATAGAATATTTAACAGTTTATGGTAAAACAATGATTGTTTGGAACAGGCAGGATCAACAGTGCAGAAGTGGATCATTAGGATCAGTGAACGTTGAGAAGTTTTTTATGGACATATGGATATATACATGTTTTGACATGATTCTGCCATGACTAGAATAACTTATGACTGATTTTCAGATGACTAGAGCTTCCGTACTTCCAAAGACGTGAGCTGCAAACCTCAGAGCCACTTTTCAGGCACACAGTATTATTATTATGTATTTGATACTAAAAAGGTACATATGTGAGTGTCCCTCTACCACATGATACAGAAGGCTGTGTTTGTGTTTCTCAAGAACCTTTTCCATCACACTGAACCCCAGGAGAGATAATGATCTTTCTCCCCTGCTACCTGGCCATTTAAAACTGGTCAAATCTGCTGATACTGCCAAACATATATAATACACAAACTAATGAGCATGTCTCTGGTAAACACAAGATTTAAAGTGGTGCATTTGTGTGATTCTTTGGGGAGAAACTCAGTTTTACAGATCTGTCGATTAAATCAACTAATCGTTAAATCGACAAAATGTGTGCTAGTCGACGAAGAATTTCTTTAGTCGAGGACAGCCACTTGTATTGAGACTTCCTTCTCTCTGTATATTGGTGATGCATGCATGCAACATAAAAACACATACACAACATAATAACGATAGAGATCAAACATCCATCCATCCATCCATTATCAGCCGCTTATCCGGGGTCGGGTCGCGGTGGCAGCAGGTTCAGCAGGCCGACCCAGGCTTCCCTCTCACCCGCAACACTTTCCAGCTCATTCTGGGGGACCCCGAGGCGTTCCAAGGCCAGCCGGGAGATATAATCCCTCCAGCGTGTCCTCGGTCTTCCCCGGGGTCTCCTACCAGTTGGACGTGCCTGGAAAACCTCTAATGGGAGGCGTCCAGGAGGCATCCTGACTAGATGCCCGAACCACCTCAGCTGACTCCTTTCGACACGAAGGAGCAGCGACTCGACTCCAAGCTCCCTCCTGATGTCCGAGCTCCTTACCCTATCTCTAAGGGTGAGCCCGGCCACCCTGCGGAGGAAGCTCTTCGAGATCTCGTTCTTTCGGTCACGACCCAGAGTTCGTGACCATAGGTGAGGGTTGGAACATAGACCGACCAGTAAATGGAGAGCTTCGCCTTCCGGCTCAGCTCCCTCTTCACCAGGACGGACCGGTACAGCGCCTGTTTTATTGCTGCAGCCCGCACCGATCCGTCTGTCGATCTCCCGCTCCACCTTACCCTCACTCGTGAACAAGACCCCGAGATACTTGAACTCCTTCGCTTGGGGTAGGCAGTTTGTCCCCACCTGGAGGGAGCAATCCACCGGTTTCCGGCAGAGCACCATGGCCTCAGATTTGGAGGCGCTAACTCTCATCCCTGCCGCTTCACACTCGGCTGCAAAACGCCCCAGTGAATGCTGGAGGTCACAATCCGAGGAGGCAAACAGACCACATCATCCGCGAACAGCAGAGAGGCGATCCCGAGACTCCCGAACCGGATCCTCTCCGCCCCCTGGCTGCGCCTAGATATCCTGTCCATGAAAGTCACGAACAGGACCGGTGATAAAGGGCAGCCCTGGCGGAGGCCAACACCCACCGGGAACGTGTCTGACTTACTACCGAGGATACGAACACAGCTCCTACTGCAGGCGTACAAAGACCGGATAGCCCGTGCCAACGGGTCCGGCACCCCATACTCCCCGCAGCACCCCCCCACAAAAACCCCCGAGGGACCCGGTCGAAAGCCTTCTCCAAGTCCACCAAAGCACATGTAGACTGGTTGGGCAAACTCCCAGGACCCCTCCAGTAGTCTTGCAAGGGTAAAGAGCTGGTCCACTGTTCCACGACCGGGACGGAATCCGCACTGCTCGTCTTGAATCTGAGGTTCGACAAGCGGTCGGAGCCTCCCTTCCAGCACCCTGGCATAAGCTTTTCCCGGGAGGCTGAGCAGTGTGATGCCACGATAGGTTTGAGCACACTCTCCGGTCCCCCTTCTTGTAGATGGGAACCACCACCCCCGGTCTGCCAGTCCATGGGCACTGTTCCCGACCCCCATGCGACACTGAAAAGGCGTGTCAACCAAGACAGCCCAACAATGTCCAGCGCTTTCAGCATCTCAGGGCGGATCTCATCCACCCCTGGCGCCTTGCCACCAAGGAGCTTTTTGACTACCATAGCGACCTCTGCCAGGGATATGGGAGAAACCCACCCCAAAATCTTCCGGCGCTGCCCCCTCTCCGGGGGACATGTTAGCCGGGTTTAGGAGTTCCTCAAAGTGCTCTTTCCACCGCCCGACGATGTCCCCAGTCCGGGTCAGCAGTTCCCCCCCCCTGCTGAGAACAGCCTGGGGTAGGCCCTGCTTTCCCCTTCCTGAGCCGTCGGATGGTTTGCCAGAACTTCCTTGAGGCCAACCGAAAGTCCTTCTCCATGGCCTCCCCCGAACTCCTCCCATGCCCGAGTTTTAGCATTCCGCGACCATCGCAGCTGCAGCCCTTCTGGCCTGCCGGGTACCCGTCAGCTGCTTCAGGAGACCCCTGGGCCAGCCAGGCCCGAAAGGCCTCCTTCTTCAGTTTGACGGCTTCCCTCACCCCCGGTGTCCACCACCGGGTTCTCCGGGTTGCCGCCCACGACAGGCACCGATGACCTTCTGGCCACAGCTCCGAGCAGCCGCGTCCACAATAGAGGCTTTGAACATGGTCCACTCGGGTTCCATGTCCCCAGCCTCCCTCGGGATTTGTGAGAAGTTCTTCCGGAGGTGGGAGTTGAAGACCTCCCGGACAGGGTCCTCCGCCAGACGTTCCCAGTTCACCCTCACTACACGTTTGGGCTTGCCAGGTCTTTCTAGCCGACTCCCCCCGCCATCTGATCCAACTCACCACCAGGTGGTGATCAGTTGACAGCTCTGCTCCTCTCTTCACCCGAGTGTCCAAGACATACGGCCGCAGATCAGATGATACGACTACAAAGTCGATCATTGATCTCCGGCCTAAGGTGTTCTGGTACCAGGTACACTTATGAGCCACCTTATGCTCGAACATGGTGTTCGTTATGGACAAACTGTGGCTAGCACAGAAGTCCAACAACAAAACACCATTCGGGTTCAGATCGGGCAAGCCGTTCCTCCCAATCACGCCCCCGCCAGGTTTCTCTGTCATTGCCCACGTGAGCGTTGAAGTCTCCCCAGGAGAACTATGGAGTCGGCAGGCGGCGCCCTTTCCAGGACCCCTCCCACCGACTCCAAGAAGGCCGGATACTCCGAACTGCTGTTCGGTGCATAAGCACAGACAACAGTCAGAGCCTTACTCCCTGCAACCCGTAGGCGCAGGGAGGCGACCCTCTCGTTCTCCGGGGAAAACTCCAACATAGCGGCGCTCAGCCGGGGGCTCGTGAGTATCCCCACTCCCGCCCGGCGCCTCTCACCCTGGGCAACTCCAGAAAAGGACAAAGTCCAACCCTTCTCCAGGAGCTTGGTTCCAGAGCCCATGCTGTGCGTGGAGGTGAGCCCAACTAAATCTAGCTGGTACCGCTCCACCTCCTGCACCAGCTCCGGCTCTTTCCCCGCTAGCGAGGTGACGTTCCACGTCCCTAGAGCTAGTCTATGCTGCCGGCGATCGGCTCGCCCAGGTCTCCTGCCTGGCCCGCCGCCCGGTCTGCATAGCACCCGACCCCGATAATTCTCCCCGCGGGTGGTGGGTCCACGGGGTGACTGCTGCTCCATGTTGTTTCTTCGGGCTGAGCCCGACCGGGCCCCATGGGCGAAAGCCCGGCCACCAGACGCTCGCCGACGAGCTCCCCTCCTGGGTCTGGCTCCGGGAGGGTGCCCCGGTTTCCCTTGTCCGGGCGAGGTAACTTTAGTCCGTGGGCTGCAATTCATCAGGGTTTTTTGAATCGCTCTTAGTCTGGGCTCTCCCCCGAGACCTGTTTGCCTTGGGAGACCCTACCAGGGGCTGACGCCCCGGACAACATAGCTCCCAGGATCACTGAGCCACTCAAACTCCTCCACCACGTTAAGGTGGCGATTCATTGGAGGAGCAAATCATGCATCAAACTGATCAAACATGCAGTAGAAAATAATAATTAGTCATAACACATACTTCTATAATTCTGCACTTACTGTTTGAGTTTCTGTCAGAGTTGTATCTCTTTCTGCGGTTGCTCTCTGCTGCTTGGTCACGCTCTTCTATAAGAGACAATAATAGAAAAAAAAAAATTGTGTTTTTTTACCACTTTGGATGAAGGAATTGCGCACTACTGGCTCAATTAAGCACTCATAATAATAAGTCTGATACGTAAATTAAAAAAAAAAAGGTAGAGAAGCAAGGGTACCCACATACATCTGAATGAAAGACAAATACACACATCATTTATTAATAAATAATCACTGAGAAGATCCCAACAAAGCAACTCCCCTCAACTCCATGAGACAGCTTCTTGGACACACTTCAATAGTGGAATGAAAACCCTGAATATCTCTGGCAAGATAAACAATGCAGCAATGCAAACATAACACAAATCAATCAGGAAAATGACAACGCAATAGCCTGGCCCATTCATTGCAGTGATAGGAAACAGTATGCCGAACACTGGGTTCACTGTTCAGTCACAAAAAAGACCTGTGTGGACATGCTAAATGCATAGCAACGGCTAACAATTAACTCAAACATAAATATGATTTCAATGACCAACATCGATTTAAAAGCAAAACATTAGAATGTTTAGTAATGATGCATGAAACGATGGCAATCACACGAGTCAATCAAAATCAAGAGTTTCAAAAAGTGGGAGGGTGCCAATGAAAACAGTGGCTTTCACTGTTTACTTTGAATCTGTGCCCGCTCTATCAACCTGGAAATGTGTTCTTAAGAAGGGCTCCAATCGGGGTTCATTTATTCATGGGTTTACTTCGGGACAGTAACATATACAGTTGAGTAATACAAGACAATATGATAACAGATGCCAGTGTTTTAAAGCTCACTAAAACAGCTAAATATTTGGTAGGAGTCAGCTTTACTAAATAGAAGACAGCAGGATTATGAGATTTGGAAACTAGTAAGAAACGCATTGACACAGCTGCTTGTGAGAGCTTGCAAGGACCTTTAACTCGGCTTTGGTCTGAGGAACACAAAACGTATCTCGCCTGCAAACAGTAAAGAGTGATATATTCGTGGAAATGCTTCAACTTCTTTCCAACGGGACTCAGCCCAGCTGGATAGTGACAATCCGATTTCTCTCTGGTTGATTCTAAGAAAATTAAATCAAAACTTTAAAAAATAAAATGAAATTCAAATGATAAACCTGAAACCTAGATGCTTGGCACAGTGATGTGGCTGGTGGAATAATAAATCAGAGCAGTTTATTTATTTTTTCCAGGGGAGTCTTTATTAAACTGGATCAACACTGGCTCAACATAAATCTTTTTGGTCATAAAATCAACGACAGTGTCATGACAATGTCAATGCAGCGCCATACCACCTACTGAGTGTCGACTGGCAACATATCAGTCTTTCCTAATTATGGACAGAGTTGCTATATCTGTGCACAGCAAGGAAGACATGGCGCAGTCAACGGGATGCTTATGGTCAGGAGGCGACTCTTGAACATCGGTTTCTCAGACAATCCTGAGGAGAAAGCTATGATGGTAACAACTCCCACATATGGAAGACATTGTGGCCAATTACAGTACAGTAGTTGGGACACGCTATGCAATATGTACACAGTAAAGCCACAGCGGGCATTTAAGTTTAAAAGAGGACAGGGGCTCTATGAATGCTGGTAAACAAGGGTGAGGGTAAAACATGTGTCTCTGTGTCGTTAGCCAGAACTGGATAGCCTGAGCGATAGGGAAACACGGAACATAGATCAGCAACAGGGGAAGATGATGACGCAATATGAAGTGGCTTTACTACCCATACAGATTTGTTGTTGAGGACTATAGCCAATAGAGTGTTTCACTGATGCAAAGTGTATGTGTGGTGGATGGACAGTGGCACATGGTACATCACTTCTACAGTGTCATGTGTTTTGCACTCAGTCATATATAATCAGATTGTCTACAACAGGTTTGTACATCGGAACAAACAGCATATGTTTGTTTCCAACAATTGTGGTTTTGCCATCTAAATATTCATAGAGGCAAATAGGTCCCCCTCTGTAAAACAAGAGCTTTCGAGTCAGACCCTCGGGCCACACTGATTGAATCTAAATTCATTATGACAAGACAACTGCACATGCCACATAACAGACACTATTCTTTATAGACTGTGTTCTGAAAAAGCATTATCCTGTTTCATGCACATGGTTTGAATCAAGGTTGGATTGGCTGCTCAGTGTGTAGTTTTGGAAAGTTGTTATTTTCAAAGGCCCACGGGCCTCTTTTTTCCAGGTCCATGTACTGCACAATGTAACTTTCCCTGTCCAAACACAGGGATGTATCTCAAACAGACAGAATAGATTGGGTTCAGCAGAAACACTCGCTGCACATTAGAATACCCCGCTGCTCTCTAGCACCGTGCCAATGCAAAAATAGTGACACTCAAGCCAAAGAAACACTGCCAAAGCCTGTGTTGCACTTGGTTCTTATCAAACCACTGTGAACATTATTCTCAGGTTACCATGAACCGTGGAAGCAGAAAGCTATAGCCCCCAGATATGTGTTTTTTTTTCACACCCAAGAAACCAAATATCTTTAGCCTCTTTCAGTCAATTTGGGCGACGGTGTTCACACGCCTGACTTGGCTGGTCCGGTCATTTTTGAGCATTGTTATCTGAGAATGGAGCTTCTCACTGAGCGGAACGTTTTCTGAGGAATTGCAATCAAAAATATATGTGATATTCCCAGGGTTAACTGTATAACCTGATGAAATGGTAACAGGCAAAACAAAAAAGCTGTGCCAACAAATGTTCTGAATTATGAGAGAAAAAAGGATTACAACAAAAAAAGCACTGATTGCGGATTATGGCTTGGGTATGTAATGTTTTTTTGCACATCTGACACTTTCCATTATCCCGTGTGTAATTGTGTATGAATGATAAACAAAACAAAAAAGTCCAACTGGCTCAGGAAACTCAAAACAGTTTTGTAAAAAAAAAAAAAAAAACACTCCCAGATGCAAAGAAAGGATGCAACAAATGAAAATATGATGATGATTCAAATGAGTCTCTTGTAGGCCGGTTGTTCTCATTGTCCTCAGAAGTTTAGTCCTTCACCACAGTCAGGTCAGCTAGCCTGGGAGACGAGCAGAGCACATCAACAAACAGCTTATCCGTCATATGATAATACTGCCGGCCATTTTCAGTGGAAAATGGTGGTGTGACAGTTTTTGTGTGTTCAAAAACAGCCACAGCTGTTTTCCCCATTTCTCCTGTGCTTTTCCCAACACAGATCATTTGGGCAGATGTACACTCCACCTGAGGTAGAACTGACAACCAAAGCTCCCTTGTGCTTATTATGGATATATGAAACATTTCCGGTCTGTAAGAACTATTAGGTGAAGGCTGAATTCACTTGAGCAACATCTTGGCATCAAACACACTCTAATCACTGAGTGATCCACCTTTCCTCGAAGCTAAACACAAACATATACATTGTTAATTGGAAACACCCATACTAACAATACCTCTAGTGTGTATGTAGCAGATGTTTACATATACATGTGGTGATCTAGCTGGAAGCATCTGTTCCGTTCATCCCCATGATCAAAATTTCTTTCATCAGTACCAAGCAAGCCCAAGGATGTGTCTGCCCAAATCCCCTTCTTTCCTCAATCCTCCCTGCTTGTCCCTCTTTTCTCCCCAAGCATCCCTCATGTTGTCCCACTACACACCAACCCACCTCCTCATCAGCAGGCTTCTGTGTCCCCTCTACTGATGCATCCAGAGGGACTGTGTCTCCAGTCTAAGCCCATTATAGGGGCTCCTGAACACTCACACACAGCCACAGATACTGCAGCCCGGTGTGGGCCTGGGGCCTGACATGTGGAAGCAATCTCAGCAGAGAGAGATGAAATGATACACAGAACTAATAGAAAGATGGATCAGTAATGACCGAGATCAAATGTCAAATCAAAATACCCTCACTCAGCACAAGCAGTGACTTCTTGGGTGTGGGTGCTTGTCTCAGAGTGGAGGCCCGGGTCAGTAACGACCTGGATCATATATCTTATCATAACACAAAGATGCGAGTGCCTCCGTTATAAATATTAGTCAAAACTACTGTTCACTCAGAAACTCTCAACACCACAATGATGCCATCCTGCTAACCTATGAAGCATTTGAAAGGGGTTTAATAGAATAAATTGTATTTTTCTAGCTGAACCATTAGCTGGGCCGCTCTCAGTTAAATCACAATGAGTGAACAGAACCACTCTCATGTCAGGTCTACTCTTCAGAATGACTCCTCTGTGGGAGAAGTGTTCCGCTGAGTCTAATGCTCAAAATTACAGATCATTATACTGAGGTACACAGGGTTGGATTGTGATAGCTTGCTCCATTTTTGTTTGGTTTCCAGGTGTGTAAAGTTTTACGCTCTGTAACTGACAATTCTTTATCTTCTCTTTCTTTTTTATTATTATTAATTATTTATTATTATTATTATTATTATTATTATTATTTACTTATTATTTATAGCAAAAGAGCCTTGCACCAAACATTCAGACAGTTCACATAAATACTGGAGCAAAAATGTAATCCATCTGAAAAAAAAACAACTCAGGAATGCTTTATTTTGATTTGGCCTTCTAACTAAATGCTAGTTATAAAACACATGTTGTTGAAAGTTAAAGGAAAAGTTCCATTCTAGGAAATGTGCCGTTTTATTTTCGTTCCAAGAGTTAAATGAATGGATCAAGACCACTCGTATAGTTGTAGTATGAATAGGACACTGCAGTCACAAGGTGGTTCACGTAACTTAGCATGCTAGACTAGAAACAGGGGAAACAGTGAGCTGGGTCTGTCCAAAGAGAACTATATCCACCTACCTCTGTGTAAAAAGGACAAATGGTGAGGCTATGTGCCGGATTAGTTCTTGGCCAGGGGCAGTGACTTCCTGCGTTTTGCCATCCCTGTGAGGCTGCCAGGTCGCCAAAATCTCCAGATTGATATTGCACCCAGCTAAGAAGCAGCCCACAAGCCCGGAAAACCACAAGTAGATGTTTTTATGAATGCATTGAAGAAAATACGATACTTTGTTTGATTATTGAGCTTAGGTAGGTGAGGATTGTGTTACTTTTGGATGGAGCCAGGCCGTTCCCCCCCAGTTTCCAGTCTTTATGCTAAACTGCCCTGCAGCTAGCTGTAGCTTTATAGATAAGGGACAGACATGAGAGGGCCATCATTCTTCTCATCTCTTGGTATGAAAGCAAATACGTGTATTTCTCAAAATATTAAACTATACCGTTAAACCTAAATACTGACAACTGCAACTACAACGACCAACAATCAGATATCAATGTCAGATACATACGTAATAAGATTAGTAATGATAATGTAGAGAAATAGGTAAAATTGTCTGTATTTTGCATGGACGTCCCACTCATGTCTCTGACTTAGAATAAAGCCTAATATTCAAAATCAGAAATCTATCAGCCCACAGTGCTAGCAATAGTTGGATGTACATCTGACCACACAAATTTGGTCATACTTCACATCAGTTAGTCCTCATCCTCAAGACCAGCTCTTTACAACAATGCAAAAGCTTTTCCTTATTCACATGTTGTGAACATGGCGCATGGAATAGGAAGATGCTACGTTTTTGCATGGGACATGCTGCTTTTAATGATAATACCTTTTTTTTGGTAAAGTGCTCAAAGGCACTTTACATGGTAAAAACAGAAGCAATACAAGCAAATACAGTATGCACAAGAGAGATGACATAACAGTAAGAAACAAAACAAAAGCTGTCCATATACAACACATGTTTACTGGGTTATTGTGTTCGGAACAGTCAGCTGGAAACTGAGTTTACCACAACCAACAACAAAGTCAGCTAATTATCTTACCGTAGCTGACTGCAGGTGATACAATCTGCTTGTGACAATGGTCATTTCTGCCAACAAAATTGATGGCATGTGGCTATAAATGCAAAGCCTAGTTTTGTTTATTTAGCTTTGAAATCAGTCAAACAGAGTTTTTAAATCAGACAAACTTCAGGCACAGAAGCCATTATCTTATTCGCTTTCTCACAAAAATGCAGTACTTTCAATATGTAAAGAAATTATGTAAAATGGCAAAGACAGAATAACAGACAATGTATACCTCCATCACACGCTGACGTGCACACACACACACACACACACACACACACACACACACACACACACACATACACACACACATTCTTAGGAGTCCAATGTCAGGTTTCTGTCAATGTATCTTCAGGTAGCGCTCTCTGCATCGTAAACTAGGAATGTTTCTGAGCCAAAAGACAAAGAGACAGCCAGCTCAGTAGTCTTCACTCCTCATTCATCTCCCACACACGTGCCATCATCTCTTCGTCAGCAATTGATCCTTTCACGACATCAAAAACAGCTTTTTGACAAAATTTGTATAAATGTGTTCAGTAATCACAACCTAAGCAAACAATTTACCACACTCTGGTTCCACTATATATACTATATATGCATCCTAACTTTGATAGTTTGTTAATCACTCACGTTTTTGTGCATGTGTGTAGAGCCGTGTTGGGGAGTAGAGAAGAAGAGTGATGAGAGATGGTCCGTGCTGCATGTGGTACCTAAGTTGGAAATATTAATTTGATGTTTGAGGTTTAATTGAGAATATCTTTAATAAATCACATATGATAAAGCCTCTCCCGAGTGACATGCTAAATCAACATGACTCTACATAAATCTCACCTATCCATGGTGTTGTGCAATGTGAATTCGTTCTGTAAATTGAACAGGTTAATAACATCTCACAAATAATTGGTTGGGATAAATTGTTGATGGCGATATTTAATGTTTGTCAAGTAAAGAGTGGAGAAAGTGCTTCAACCATTATTACTTTAAAAAAAGATCTAAGGAAATAACACATACACGAAAACAGGAAATCTTAAACGTGACATTTAAGAATGTGTCTGTGTTTGTATTGTAACCAAACTCCTCTACCCACTGATCATGTGATCAAGAAGAGCTGAACCAGATGGTGAAGTCTTAAGTCTCTCTCACACACACACACTCGTGCGTGCACACACATACACACACACACGTTTGATAATCAATACTATATTCTCTTTATATTTCACAAATATACAATCCAAATGGATTCTCTTCACAGATGCAGGTTTACAACAACAGTGTGTGACCATTATGCACTGGACCTTATCAAACTCACTGATGCTCCACTGCCTCTTGCCCTTACAACACACTGGCTGCCTCTGATGTTGTGTTAATGCCTGTGAGTTCACTCAGTTCATGCTCTGGAGTTTTGTTAATCCTTCAAGTTTACATCAGATTTGTCCTCGGTGCCTTCTAAGGGCCACTGCCAGCCCCACTCACTTCATCATGTTGCTCAGCAGTGACAACACGGCCTTTGGGTGTTTCCTGATCTGGTCTCTCACTCTCTAATTGCACTAAACTATTGCCGAGCCAAGACACAGCTGGGTACAACAACATTCACCTCATGTTCCTGGACTGAGTGTGGTCAAGCTGAGTGGTGCAGGCAGGGCGGATTCTTGAAATAAAAAGGTTCTTGTTCAGCGCTGATTGCAGAGATAATTGTCAGAACTGGAAGCCAAAGAAGCTCTCTGCCTTTTCTTCACTCTCCTCCTCCATGTTCCTGTCTTCACTTGCGTCATAACCTGCACAAACCTGAGCCACTGTCCTGATTGGACCTAAAGACCAACGGCTCAACCAGAAAACAGCCAGAGCTGAGAAGTTCACACCGCATCCTCCTCACTGTGTCTCCTGTGTTCTCCACCTAAATCAGTGCATGTGATTTATTTCAGTGTGAGAGATGAGGATCTGCTTCT
Source organism: Taurulus bubalis (assembly GCF_910589615.1). Taxonomy (NCBI): domain Eukaryota; kingdom Metazoa; phylum Chordata; class Actinopteri; order Perciformes; family Cottidae; genus Taurulus; species Taurulus bubalis. Next base: position 12,157,573 of record NC_136597.1, on the reverse strand, counting down.
TGTTTGTTCTTCTTTAGGTTTTGCCGCACGCTTTCTGGAGGCCATGATGGGAAAAACAAGAGAATGACTTAACGGGCTGCAGAAGAGACATGAAGCTGCTGAGGAATGGACAGTATGTGTTGGGTACAAGTCACAGAAACCTGACTGACTGAGAGTTTAATGTAAGGGTCCTCAACAATTTTGTATGAATAAACCATAACCTGGTAAATGAAAGCGGTTACATTTGATGTTAAAACATCCAATGTCAAGAACATAGTAATTAGCATGAGCAATGAGAGTCACCACAAATAGGCTGACCAAAACCTTCAACATAAAATCCAAAGGAAAAAATGATTGCTTATGTTTACTGTGAAATTGCCTCTGTTAAACTATGAGCCAAAAAACACAGCATTTGATGCGATTTATCAAAGATTTTGAAAAAGACAACATTTCAAAACAACCTGAAATAGATTATTTCTACAATAGTGCTTTACGGGGCTTTCAGAACCTAAATTAATCCATAATCTCCATCGATCCTAAAGTGCTACCACACCAAGTTAAACAATTAAAATGTCCAATGAAATTATCCCAGTACGGCAGTGCTCATGTCTACTGAAGGTGCTTCAGACAGCAGCTCATTACTGCCATGTAGGTGTTCTGAAGAGGTTACATTAAATACTAACGACCTGTATCACACAGTACAGGTTGCAAACATAAAACACATATATACACACACACACACACACACACACACACACACACACACACACACACACACACACACACACACACACACACACACACACACACACACACACACACACGACACAGTATAACATGTTCAGCTAATATTGCATATCATAATAGCTACTATCATTCACACTGTTCATTCCACTAGAACCAATGAACTCAACTTCATTCTTTTTTTTGTCCAGGTAACTAGATAGTTGTAAAAATGTCTGCAGTTGTCATGGTTACAGGGCTGCGGTAATGTCCCTGTCTTCACAAATGAGGTGAACCGCATGACATACTTTCAAAGTTTTTAAACGGTAGACATGTCCTGGCAGGAAAAGCAGAGTTGCAATTGGTGACTTTAAAAACATCTACATTGCATTGAAGTGAACTAATTCCAGGGTCCTGGTATTGTGCATGCTGGCTAACTGACTAGCTAGACTTGCAGGGATACTCAAGCCATCTTTAACAAAATGTGTCACGTCAAAGTGTCTGATGTGAGAAAGGCCCATAGACCTTTTCTCAGCTGACACAAGAGTAAATAATATAATTAATGAGGGCTGAATTCCATTTGGCTGCTCTGGTTTTAGGTTGTTGGTATTGTGCAAGCTTGCTCACTTTCCCTGCAACACTTGAATAGAACAGAGCCATTGTTAGTATTATTAGTAACACCTGTTCTTATACTACTATGATGAGTCATGCTGGGACAAGGGCCTATAGAGTGCTGCAGGGATGATTTATTTTTCAACACGGAAATTAGCATTGATATGGTTTCCTGGACAAAAAGGCCAATGGGATTTCATCGTTGGATTTGGGATTATTGCATCAGATCTGTGAAAAACAAATGTTTATGATACTTGCAAGATAACCTTCACTAATGAACACCACTTTAATGAAATGTTAACCGTCAATGCAATCGCCAGTAAGAAGCTAATATTAAGCTATGAACTAACTGCTGCACGGTCCATGACTTCCACGTCACCACAACGAGCCTGTGAAGACCGTGTTAGATGTGATGACGTTTAATATTCCCAAAACATCTAGTCTCAATGAGCCACTTGTCAGCAATCACCTTTTATAAAAGACACATGAAGCCTTCAAAAATTCACAAAAAGCGTTATTAACTGACATAATTCATGTTGTGGAATGTTGTTGTGTGACTAACATTATGCCACATCATGCTTGTGTTAGCCGCAGAGCTGACCGTATTTCAGGAATCTACCCAAAAACCCATGAGGGAAACAGTGCAAAAATGCTAGGTTATGTTTAACGGTTTCATTTGACATATTTTTAACTTACTTCTGAAATAAGAAACAAGAAACACTGTTTTCTAAAAAGATATTCCGTGGTTAACATAATTTGACTAAAGAGATTAGTGTGCAACCTATTTCTGCCATAAAGATGCTACCAGCAGAAAACTACAAGAACGGCCAAAAACATTCCAGTTTCCAGATAAAACCGAGTTTACTGGAGATTAAAAGACCGAAACTTGCTCGCCTAGCAATGTTAAAGCTACAAACAAACCATAATACAACATTCTTAAAGAAACCAGATATCGGAGCTGGTATTCGCACCACTAAGAGTGATGTCTACTCCTTATAATACAAAGTATGACCCCACTTTTTCAAACATAATTGAAATAGAAAGACACTTTATCAGACCAATGCAATATGTAACAAATAGAACCAGACTTCCTTCTTGTGAGCATACTCAAATTTCTCATTTTTATCTCCTGCTCCCACTCTCCTGCCCATCTCTCCTCTCACTTTCCACTTGACACTATGACAAAAGATAAGAAACAATTCATTTATAAAAAAGCACACTGAGCTGGCCCATAGATACGAGTTAAGATGCAGAAAATGATCCTTTCAATTGATCATGTCGATGGCAACCCAAGGGAAAATCCCATCAACGGATGAATAAATGATTTTCCAGCTTGCATTTTCTATGTTAGTTAGCTGACAATGACTGTGGCGGCATTAGTTTGACAGAGAATTGTAGTAGTTAACTTGCTCTTATGAAAGTATTTATATGCTAAACATCTGTCAACTGTTAAGCAAACACCTGTCATCAGTGGTATACACACAAGATGTGTGATGGTTGCTGGAAACTGGAAATCAAGTTGTAATCTTAACCTGTCCTCCTCCTTATCTCCTTGTGTATTTCTTTTACCCCATTAAAATCTGTCTCAACCCATCTTTCCATCCAAACATTCTCTAGTACACTCCCTAAACCACCTCAACGTCAGAAAAAGGGTCTTTATCATATCCCAACACTTGAGTGCTTGAGTCGTACGTGCTGACTCAGTCCCATCGTGCTGGTCTCTCCGTGTCTGGGCTTTATGAATGTAAAAACTCATCATCTCTTCATGCTGCTGTCATTCAGCCTGTCTAGCCAGAGACGTGTTTAAATACTAAACAGGGCTTAGTCTCTTGTCCTCTCGTGACTTTGGTAGCAGGCTGTCTCTTGCAGGCTGGCATCAGGGGAGCTAGCAAATGGCTTGACCTGATACTCTGCACAAAGTACAGGGCACATACCCCAGAATCAGACAAGCAGAGTCTCTGCTGTATGCTAATGTAACAATAAGAGGCCAGGAGCTCATTTTATGAAGCCTCGTAAATACAATAAAACACAGATGTCCATACACTCAAACAAACTTAAATAAATGTTAGCCAGTCAGCCTTTGCACACAGATGCTCTTGAATTCGGATATTGTATGAATATAACCAGAGATGGTGGGATGCAGTATCAGACACTGGTGTTCAACAGATCCAGAAACCTCTGAGTCCTTGTTTTCCTGGGCTGACCTTCTGGTACGGTTGGCCTGGAGGAAAACATGCCCCGAGTTATCAACCGTTTATGGCTCCAGACAAAGCCTTGTACCGCATGCCACATCTGGCATAATTATATTTATAACCATAACAAAGATAAGAGGAGGTAAATCAAACACAGCCTGTCTCAGAGCACTTACACTTAGGCTCAATAAAAAGAAAATTGGAGTTCCCTTTCATCACGTGAGAGCTTTCTGGCGTTAACAAACAAGCAGTCGTTCTCCCATGGAATAAGGCTCGGCCTCGGTCCAAACGGGACGGCCTCTCTTCGCTCCCCAAATGTCTCTGAAAACAAAAAGGGCCATTCTGGCAGGTTAAAGCTCACAAAGTGTGAACAAAAATACACTGCAAGATGCAGTCATGTCCGTCACTGACCTTTACTGTGCAAACAATACATGTCTTTTAAACTAAGTCATCCTTACCCTGATGCATATTTACACAGACGTTATCAATCTGGATTTTTCAGTGAGTTGCCATCTGCCATTTGCCAAAAAGCATTCCACGATAAGGACATAACTGAGGAAAAAGATGCACACTGTATTCCAGGTATTGACAATCAAGTCAGTGTGCTTCCTGCAGATGTAGCTTGCTATTCATCATCAAGCTGCAGAGGTATTAATGTCTTCCCACGAGTCTCGTCAAATGGAAAGAGGCGGTGGTGATCTTATTAAGCTCCCTGCAGCGGACAGTAAACCGTTGACTCTCAATAACTTATTATGGGATTGAATGCTAACAAAATATGTGACAGTCACTTGTTCAAACAGACCCCAGTATACGTTGTAAACATGCCTCTGGTTTAGACACCTAATATCTGCAAGTGCGATTGATGTTGATGGGACCTAGGCTACAAAAAGAGCATGGCCACGTATCTAAGACATACACTCTAAACCCTCCCACATTTACACAACAGACAGTGGTTAATACACCCTTCAAATAAATCAGATTATGTCTTGTTTGGAAGTTTACAAAAAAGTTAGGCTCCCATACCTCTTAAGCTTTGTGTAGGTAGTGTTTCCCAAACGAGGGCCACAGTCAATGACGTTGCATGGAAAACAGGAACTAATACGGTGACTTTTCCGCCTCATTGCCTGTAAGATATGAAGTGTGCTCTTCAAACACGTCTATGTATATTACCACGTGGTTAAGGGTCCTTCTTGGCATGATGCACCTGCTTCATTCTTCGCATTGAGACTTTTGGTAAGCTGTCACATTGTGAGCAGGAGGACTGTGCAAAGTCTGCCAAAACTTTAGGACTCAGTCGGAATGGTTTAAAGGCGCAAATGCAAAAGAAAACGTCGTGGAGAGCGCGTCAGAGATCAGGAAGCACCTCGTGACGTCTTAAGGTCACCTCCAGTTCATCGACGTAATGCGCTTTTACAGACGGACAATAACATGGTCAACTTACCCTTCGACGCCAAATTAGAAGCATTCAATCAAAAGGTCCGAGCTGTCAACTTAAACCGTTTGTTTGTTATCAAACTCGTTGACCAGGAAGCGTTTCGGAGCCGCAGTCTGGATGAGTTTGTCCCCCTCCTCTCACATCTGGTCCCGACACTGAGGGAGAACCTCCTCCCATCCACGCAGCTTCAGCTGCACTCCGCGAAGGCTGTCCTCACGTTTTAATACTTCTCGAGTCAAGGAATTCCCTGCTGGTTCCGATTTAATTATCATTTATATATTTGAAGCCTCGGTTAAAAGACTCTAAATGGAAATTTAGATAAGTCTCGCTGCGTTTTCCAGATGATATTATTAACAATATTGAGCGCATGCATGGGTCTTTAAACGCCTCGCGCTAGATGATACAGGGCCAATGTCACAGGTAATGGAAATTACGAGGGAGCTAATGAGGAGAGGATATCATGTATTTACACAAATAGTTATTGCAGCAGATATAAGATACGTAAATATTAGTACATAATGTACAGTATTTTACACCCTTGTACTCTTCTGCCTCTGTTTTTTGAACCATTTACTTATGTGGGTGATAACTAATACAGTTACTTAAAATAGTAGTTAGAGTAAGCTTCTCTGTCAAAATAAAGAAGATACTTTCCAAGTATTTTAAGTTTAAAGTTTTAGTCAAATACTCAAAAGGAGTCTTAATTGTGTGTGTGTGTTTTTTGGGGGGAGAGCTAAACATTCTTGTTTGCTGATTTATGCATTTGGAAGAAATACATATATTACCGCCTTGTGATTGCATTACATCGTTACTGTCCAGAATTATAACACAAATGTTGTAAAGACTTTGAAGGAAGTAAATAAAATGTTTTATTTTCATTGTTAGATGAAATGGAAGTTATCACTATATCGACATGCATGGTTGCTGAGAATCATTTACAGTGAGAAACATGCTGTTTTCACTTGAGAACTGGTGAGCTTTTTTCACATGGTGCAACAATCAAGAGCAAAGGCACTGAGCTTGTGGTGGACTACCAGAGGAACAGGAGGACCCCTGTCCTGGTTGTCATCCAGGACGAGGAAATGAAGAGGGTGGACTCATGCAAGTATCTTGAGGACAAAATCAATAAAGAACTGGACTGGTACCTCAACACTGACGCCCTCTTCACGAAGGGACAGAAGACGTTTGAACCAAATCTTTTAGGCAATCCGGAGATATAGTGAAGCGACCTCGACCTTTGACCAACAAAATCTAATCAGTTCATCCTTGAATACCAAATTTGAAGAAATTGCCTCTATGGATGCCTGTGAAAGATCTTCTAAGTAGCTTGTCATTGTTTATTGCATAACCCAGACGACAGTTAAATTATTGATCGTATAAAGCTACAATTTTTGGACTTTCAACATCCAGCACTCCCTTTCCATTTTACGATGCATGAAACAGCCAAGTAGCGAGGCTTCACCTTACTTGCTGCGGTCTAATTTAAGAATGGAGCCAAACATACATCGAGAATCCCATCACTTTCTTTCTATAAAGCTACAGGAAACAGGAAACAATCAGACAACAGAGATGTTTCTTCAAAGTTTGCATGCCTCTATTGTGACCTTTTCAAACATTCAGTAAATAAGAAGGAAAAACAAAGTTTACACTAACTGACATCACTGTTCTGGTGTAGTCTTTCAGCTGCTATACGTGACAAATAAAATCTGGCTGTCGCGAGCTTTGTTTCCCCGAGATTAACAATTGCTGATTTATGATCCAAGAGAGTTGCATGTTTGGACATTTTTGCTACAACAGATATGTTCACTCATCTTTTACACATCCTGAGATAACTCCGCCAGCCTTGTTTAAAAAAAAAAGCAGGGGAGATCTTGCAGCCAAAGGAAAAAGCCGGGCGAGTAGCAGAGGTTGGTGCTGGCATTTTGAAGCAGATGCCAGCTGAGCAGGAGAACACAGAGCTGCTGAGAGAAGGAAAGATACACCGTCTGGTCTCTGTCCATCACTCCACTCCTTCTCCTCAAACAAGCAGCCCGCTTCCAAACAATCTCATCTCTCCATCTATCCCTCATTTCTGTTTTCACCAGGTTATCTCAGAGGCAGCCAGAGACTGGGGCCGTCACCATGGTAACCACTTCAGCTCCTGGATGGAGCCCAGGGTTGTAAAAGTGAAGAGTCGGCTCCTTTCCAAGTCCATGATTTAATAGACGGGTCACTGGGGGGAGAGACCGTTGTCCGAGCCAACATTTCTTTAACAAGATTATTTTTTTAAAGGATGGACCCAACGCTCTATCCCAGTAAATTTCAGCCCAACTAAGTGTATAATAATAAAGGGAATTTAAATGGACACAGCTTCCCAAGGAGAAAGAGGAAAACACAAGTTGAGTGGGAGAAGAGGAGTACGTAAGAGAGCCGGAGAGGGACAAGAGGAAGCAGCCAAGACTGTGGATGTTGTTCTATCAAGTTCATTTTGTCGCCCGGTTCCTTCCCCTCAACTCCAAAATACACCATTACATCACACCGAGCATGGGAACCTTCCCCAAACCAGCACAGCCTCAGAGTGTCTCGCTTATCTCTTTTACTGTGGACTGCAGGGATATTCATCATCAGCGGAGTATCACAACATGTGTTTTTACTGACAGAAAAAACATAACCATGCAGAGTGGATTTTGAAGAAATGTAATTACAGTACAGACATTTCTATAATGAGGCTAACATATTCATATGTCTTTTGAAGAAAACCTTGTGGAGACCATGTAAAAGCTTAGCTTACATGATTGCTGACTGTACAGTAGGCTAATCCTGTGGTTATTGCAGTTGACATGATACATATAACAATAAATTAGCTCAACATGTAACAAGACCTCAAAACCAAACTGTCAATCCACGCTCTCTTCAATTGTCTATTTGTAGTGGATGACAGCAAATTCATGTCTTAGACATTTTTGACTACGGTTGACGAGAAAATACAGAGAGAAAATAAAATAAAAACAAACTTTTATGGCAAACACAAACATGTTTTATTCACAATAATGTATCTTTCACAGAGACAAAACTGGGGGTGAATAAACAACTTCAAGGTTTCCTTGGTTTTCTACAAGCAACTTGTCCTGCCTGCCACTGGCACCAGCTCTTCTATTACATGGTCTTCTACCTCCAAAATTAAAGCTCCCCAAACATGTCAGCATGTTACAATTAGATAAATGAAACAAACAAACAATGCTGTGTGGCTAAAGCAATATGAAAACAAGAAGAGCAAAGTAAAGGAAGGCAAGGCTGACAGCTGGGAGATAAGAGTATGGACTGAATCAAGGGGAGTGACAGGAAACCAAATTAATCACAACCAAGAGAAGCCGTGCTCAGCTACATCTACTTTCCACTGCAGTCCACGTGACAAGACACGACGAGAAAGGGAGTGCAGTACTGGTTGTGAGGGGTGGGATTCAGGGATTCCAAAAAGCCCTCATGGGGGTTTTGGGATTCGACAAGCGGCTCATCTCCACTATTTTTCAAGTTGATGTAAACAAGCATGTGTGATGAAGTGGCAGGCTGATGGTCTGCGTAAGTAGCATCCTCCGTGGATAGACAAGAATCCCGCTGTGTCTCCTGCAGTGGGCCATGACCTTCTGGTGATGCAAACACCGGTAAAACCACAATGGATTTTGGATTATCATAGTCTTTTCAAGTTTCTGCGAACAGTTCCACATTGAGACATCTGGTTGGCAATGGACTGAGGAGATTGCAGGAGAAAACAAAAAGCCAGAAAAATTCTTCCCCGTTTTTTTTTTTTATCAGTAACCTTCAGTACTTATTAAAAATGCTTTCTGACTCAATTGCTTGTCAGACTGTGTGCATTTGTCGACCTCTGAGACTCATCGGGCCATGCTGTGGAGCAGAGTTCTGGGTTGTGTTGAACCAGTAGGGGCTCTCAGGTGGCCACAGAGGTGACGATCTGGACCACTTCGCCGTTCTCTCCCTGGATGGTCCCCTGGATGGCCTCTTTCACCTCCATGTCCGCCTGCAGGGCCGGGGCCAGCTCTGCAGCCTGCAACACATGGAAAAGAGGAGAGGGAAAAGGTGATAATTGGGAAGACTTTGAGATCTGACGTTGCATCCTGCTGCAGCTAATCAGAGTCATTTTGAAAAGACTGCAATACAAGTGTGTTTCCTGTGAAGTAACAGATGCAGAGGACCCATACTATAGCACCTTGTGTCATTGGGGGAGATGACCACAGTGGACGGACAAAAGATAGAAGGGGCGCAAAGGAATGACAAGAGAGATTAGGGGAGAGATGTATCAGAGAGAAGAAAGAGGAAGACAGTCGGTGGAAAGAACGAGAAAAGAGGTTGAGTGACAGGTGAGGAGAGACTTGACAAGCGATGAGCTATTTGTATTTTAATGCTCTCTGGCTGTCTCTGTAGTCGGTGTCAGACAGAGCGAGGTATTGTGTTGGTAAAAAACCCTCAAAAGATGAGAGGTTCATGACTCAGTCCTGGATGATGACCATGAAGAATGACTCACTCCTTCCTCAAATGCACGCCAGAGGTTCCCTCAAACACACCTGCAGAATGTAATCCTCCCTCGCAGAATGGAGCATTGAACAGCATTGAATGGAGCACAGCTGCACAGCAGCCGCACAACGCAACAACACATGAGGCTGACACACTGTGACCACCGGCGGTAAAGAGGCTAAGTAAAACACATACTCGATCAATGTTTTTCATTGAGAACTTGAAACATTGGACATATGGAACTGTCAAGTCTAGTTCCCCATTTGTAAATACTTGTAGATAATAGATCCATTGCTTTGTGGTTGGACCAGGCTGTTAGGGCTCTGTGACCCTAACTTTAGACCTGAGCTGGCGATAAACAAAGTTGCATCTAAAGATTAGCACCAACTCGCAGAAATCCCCAATGGGATGCCAAAATATCCTTACATGTGTTGCCCCCTACTTCATCTACTTTGGGTAATGAAAACTATTAAATAAAGAATGAAAAAAATGCAGAGATAAATACATACAAAAGCCTAAGTAATTTGTCAAGAACTTGTATAAATGCTACCATATGTATGGAAACAGATGAGAGCAATTCACATGATTCAACGCTTTTCAGAAAAGGGAGAAAAAGAACAGCGCTAACCTTCCTTTGAACTTTGAACTGAAAGCCAGCAACGTGTACACTTAGGGACATTGAAACCCAACTGTGATAATAACCCACCCTGTACCAGACGGGCCACATAGGCTACTAAATGCTGCGTCTTCATTTTCACCCCCACTCCAATCCATTACATGTTTTAATTGTTTGCAAACATATGTTGTTGATGTATTGATTATTGCTGGGATTGATCAAGGTAAAGTTTACTCTGTTAAGTCCTTTAAGGCAAATTAAAAGAAAAGTCTCCTTGAACATACTGGATGCATCTATGCACTCAACATCATTTTGGCACTGAAATCTGCTTTTGATGAGTTTAAATATAGTTTGAGCAATAAACACCATGTTGTTAACAAGTGGTTTCATTCTGTCCTTGAGCATGTCCCAGCGCCCTTTCTGAAACTCCAACCCAAACTCCATTGAACAGAATGCTGATGAGTGATCAGACTTCTGCCTACTTTGTTGATTTCTGTCAAGATCAGAGCACAATCAAACTTTAGGAGGAGGAAAAAAAAACATTCTCACGAATCAGTTGTGTAAACAAACAGCCTGATTGCTCGCTGCGCTGAGAAACATGGAGAACAGACCTTGGAATGCAGTGTATGGGGCGGCAATCATTTTGCATGTTTGCTGGAGTTTATCAGTTTGTGTATGATCCACACACAATAAAATGTATCAATATAGGATGCTTTAATCACCTCTGCGCTCACAGGGGCAGAGAACCAATTACCTAGACAACTACAGACAACAGAAGGACAACAAGACCGCGTCTCACTGAGAGAGCTACGTTTCAACTTGAAAATCCCCAAACCTAGTGCTTGACTGTCTGCAGGGAGATCCAGTTCAGGAGACATGTACGGCTGGTATTTTACACAGCTAAAATCATTTAAAGTTTATATGATAACAACACAACAAAGACTCACATCAGGACTAGAGGGTAAGAAAATGTGATATGTAATATATTTTGGGGGAAACAAGAAGATACAACAATGGAAGAGGGTGGTTCTTTTATATTCCTTGCAGTTAAAGCGACCACTTCAAAGACCACGACGCCGTGTGTCTGTGCTCCAACCTGATTCCACACGTGGCGTGTTTCTCAAAAAGCTCAATCATGAAGGGATTTTAGGCATATCTGACAATTACTACTCTTCTCCTTTTAACACTCCACTTTATTTTGTTAAATTACTGTTTTTCTAAACACTCATCATAATGACTGAAAGCTGAGTGTATTTGATTTGAGCACAATTCCGACAACAGGGGAAAAGCAGACCCATAATACCTGCAAGTAGTTCAGCTAAATTGCACGCATATTTCCATTATAACATTACAGTAATTATGAATGAAATATTACAGGATATATTCTGCCTCATTATAAAGCTGATGAAACCAGTATGGCACGAAAGAAGGCAGGTGTCAGCCCAAATAACCAGAAACCTTTGGCTGCCAGTCAGCCCTTCATTTCTCAAAAAGAGAAATTATACAAGGGAAGAAAACATGTGTACTGTAAATATATACTTTTTCATACTTTAGGTCACGAGTGGCCACTCTGTTGTGCTTTTTTCAACTGTAAAAGAATTTATTTTTCACTAAATCAGCCGTTCTATGTCATGGACATGATACTCTTCTGGTTGAGTCATTAATACAAACAATTGTTGGGGAAAAGACTATTATATATTATTATATATATTGTTTATATGAATAAAAGGACATTTTCCTGAGTAGAACCCATAACACTGAGTGTACAGTTCAGTTTCTCTCTGTTACTTCTACAAACCAGAGTGTGAATAAAACCCTGACATCCTGGGACTTGTATCTTCTGGGTGTAGAGCACAGATGGTATCACTGAAGGACTGATTCCTGATCTACAGTATGTATTACAGACTGAGGGAAAGAAGTGGGGACCCGTTATTTATTATGGACTGCTTAAAAAACAAACTGCTGGACTGATTTAGTACCATGGTCTGTTTTAGCTCAGACAATAGATGCATACTCTGGCACTTGGAACGCTACCCAGTTACAAACATATGTGTACACGTGTGCCAGAGCCTGGAAGAGTTTGCATTTGTGTGTGTTGCTTTACCTGTTCGGCAGCTGTGTGATCTGCGACGGGGGCTAGTTGGACGTACTGCACTTGGATGTCAGGAGGAAGGGGGGAGCCCTCTACGGCTGTGGCCCCGCCATCAGCTGATGCCACCGCTATGAGCTGAGCCCCACGTAGCACCTAGGACAGATAAGAGAGGACAAAAGAATAGTCAACCAAAACTGATGTTTTCAGTCCATTCTCAAAAAGATCAATCAATCAATCAATCAATCTGTTCACGTTTCCACATAAAAGTGTAATATTTACAAATGAGACCCCCCCTCATTAGTTTCATCCAGCTAAGTTAAAGAAGCTTCAATCAGGCTGGCTCTGCCATGATCTCCAGCACACCCCCGTGGAAACAAGAAGATAAAAACAAACAGCAGAAAGGCTTATTTATGTCCCATCTGATCTGTGTTTATTGTTCTTTTATTGATTACAGCCATCAGTGTCTCACAAACACACCAAGACACTTTGTGGCAAGGAAAGAGTCATGTGGCGGTATCTCAGTGACGTAAATAAAAATGTCAGTCCTGCTGTTTCGCTACTTCTCATCCCGTCCGCTCTTCCTATATCGAGTTGGAGGAACTTCATGGTCCATTCAATTCAATTATCATTTTACAAGATTTTTTTCCTCGGCTCCATAACATGATACGCTAGCTAGGATTCATTTTTATTTGGATTCATTTAGTTTCAGTCCTATTTAGGCAAAAAGGAAAATAAATTGGCGGAGAACGGAGAGTGAGACCTCGCAGGGGACCCTAATCTCCCGAAGTGTTGAAAGTCAGCCAGGCGACATTAGGGCTCTGTGGTTCTGACGGACTAATTACAGAGAAGTGCAGTGCAGCTGCAGAGTGTTGTAGGTTATTCCTATAGTTTGTTAAGGCTATTCCTATCGATAGACTACAACCACAAACACACAAAGGGCACCATGTGTGTGACCTTGTACAAGTGTATGCACACACACATGCTCTGGGATTAGCGAGTACTGCTATTACTTTGGACAGCATAACTTCCATTTGACAACAAACATGCACATGAACATACAATCCCCCTGTCAACACAGACAAAGATGAAAGGAGGGAAACATTCAGTCAGTCTTGTGCTTTTTGCTTGCACTGATTGTGAAATTCTGTTTAAAATAACAATTTGGCCTTTGTCAGATGCAGATGTTGTCATTGAATTAGTTTTTGTTATCTATTCTCCTTCTTTTGAAAGAGAAACAAAGACATCTTCATTATAAAACTAACTCTCTGCAATATTTTAAAGTAATTTAACATCTCATTACAAATTAAAAAACAATAATAAATATACATATAAAATTATAATATTACTATTTTTTAAGAGATTTTTCAGTACTTGTTTAGCGCTCAAAAACAGAGGGTTTTGTGAAACCTAAATAAAACGTACACAAAAAGTAGGTCCACACTGCTTGAAATGTAGGGAAGGTGCTCTTTGGCAGGGAACATTAATATTAAAAAAAAAAAAAGAGGGAAGAACCGAGGCACTCTTTTTGCAAAAAGTTTAAAAGCCTTTAATCAGATGGCTTTTTCAATTATATAGAAGAAATTATTAAAAACAGACAATGTTGATTAAGATCTCACTGGTTTACAACCCAGGCGTAGCTGCACAAACTGCCTGTTATAACCAACATGTACGAGCATTGACCTTAAAACAATATAACCTTGAAATATAATCAAATGTAAAAGATATTAGAAAAATAATTAGAGCTGAGCTACCTTTCACCTCTTGTGTTTTTCATACAGAATACAACATTATTCTCTGATCTTTCTCCAAGACCTTGTAATACTCCCTCACTGCTGACATTTTCTTTCACTAATTTGTCAACCATGTGGGCACAACACCTATCGACCCGATTCGTGTCCAGCCAGTGGCTTCTTCTCCGTTTCATTAGCTGCATTAGTCGCATTATGCTCGCTGCTGTTTTCTGAGCTTCACAGCACGGCCTCATTCATATTTTTTCCCAGTTTCAAGGCCTTGGACTGAACACAGGCCTCTTTCATTGTCTTCTGTCTGGCAGGTTTCATATACATGTTGTCTTTGTGTGCTTTCTTTGCAATGTCATATGAGGTCTCCAGCTCAGTCCTCTTCCAGCTGCAGTTGGTACTGGGACCGGCTGGGACACGCTCAACAGACATTAACATTCAAGGGAGAATATGCAAGCCTGCAGAAAAACCCAAACCTCACAAACCTCAATTACAGATGTTGTTTGTTGCCCCCTAACCCTTACAATCCCAGAATCCCACACTGCATCCCAACCCCCAGCCCAACCTTTGCTTTGAAGTTCTGAGTTGCTGACGGGACCCAAAGGTTTAGTTAACCCCCCCCTCAACCCGCCGACTTGACTCGTCATCGAAGAGGCTTTACCAGTTTGACCACAAAATCTGCCGCCTCATCGCCAGAATGTGCCAGGCCCGGTCGGCCCGATGGAAGCGATTAGTGTTAGAAGTCTGCCACCGGGACTCTTCAAGCACAGACATGGATTGAGGCTGAGTGAGCTAGACTCTTAACACAGCAAAAGACTGTTTGTGCTCGGTTAAATGAATCACTGTTTGAGTTGAGGACCCATGAAACATTCCTGATCATTTAGAACATTAGCCTGGAGGGTTAATAAGAAAAGTTCAATGTAGTCGGGGAAAAACAGTTTATTTGCTTTCATCCAGAAAGTTAAAAAGAGAAGACTGATACCACTCTTATGTATGAAGCTGGAGCCAGTTAGCTCAATTTAGCATAAAGACATGGAGCAGGCCGAAACAGCTAACTGCGCTAACTATCCCCTGGCAACAGTGAATACATGTAGTTCCCAAAATGTCAAACTATTGTATTTATACTTCAAAAAAAGGATCATCCCAAAGACCCTAAATCCATGAAAACAATGCTCAGTCAGTGAGAACCCAAATGTATTGCCAGCTGTCAAGTGTTTCTTCACGGCAGACATCCACAGAGATCCATCCTTATCCCCCACACTTCATCACACTGTTCTCTTATTAGGAGTTAAGCCCAGCTTTTGCCAAGTGTGCATCTGTCTGCAGTCGTGTGTATGTGAACATATGTGTGAAGAAACTCGAGCATGATCATGTGTCTGTACCCTAAGTGTACACTTTAAGAGATTCTATGTTTGATACTTGAGATCTTAAACACTTGTCTAATTCAATTAGATTCTCAACCTCCATTTGCGAGCGGTTTGCATTCTCAGCTGTGAGGAGCAGCGCACGAAGGCTCAGAAAAGCATTTACAGAGTTGGAACGGTGTGTGAGATCTCGACAGCAATTACACAGGAACTTCTCGGGTCCACATCCTGTCCCACGACTGGCTCGGTCAGAGCAACTCCTCTCCACTATTTGGATGTTTTACTGTCATGCTTGGAATTTAAGTGTGACTCAGTCAGAAACAATCTGAAGCTAAATCTACCCTCAATAAATGTACATCAATTTCACAGAAGATGCAAGGAAAGTTTACTCAGAAATAAATTCCAGTCTTGTAGTATAATGATTTCCTCTATAGATATAAATTCTTGATTTGTTGTCAATAATTGCGACAAGGTTAGAAGCTCAAACAAAACACTATTGAGTACCATTACATGATTGTGAGAGTAGTGATGGTAATTACTCCTCATCCAGCAAATACCACATAATCGACACAAAAAAATGACGTTTGGTAATGACGCAAAAACAAGAATAATCTCAGAATTACCCCGAGGAAATGTTTTATGAGGTACAAAGTTAGTCTGCTTGAACAGAACAAGATCGTTAGTAGAAAACTAATAAATTAGACAATAAGGTGGAAAAATGTTTGAGGGGCTTTTTCTTGGAGCAGACAAGTCCCCCGACATTAGGAAACTTTGCCTTGATCGCTTAAAAACGGGTATGACTCACATAAAATGCAGACCAATATATTAGATTCGACGTAGTGGGCTCAATTTGTCAGAAACGGCGCCTATCAGCAGATCTTAAGTGGATTAGTGACTGTTGATCTCAAAGTTTTAGGGACTGGGACCCTTAAATAATCAGCTCCGGCTGACTGGCCACCACAAGCAAGATTAAAGGGCTTTAATACTGCAGCACAGTATTGGAGAGAAGAGCGCTGAACAATCAAGAGTATCTTAAATTCTCTGCAGGATTTATATCTGCCATGGCCTTGAGAAAATAGGGAAAGAACAAAATAAATCTTTTGCTGATGCTGTAATGCTTTCAGTAATGGATCCAGGACACTAAGGAAACACAGCAATGTGAGAGCAAAGACACAAACATGAACAACAACAGCTGCATAATGCAAAAAAAGATTCTTAATTCCAAGACTGAAAGACAATAACCAACTGGATAAACGAGGCTTTGTTGCCCATACCTCGTCTGTGCTTGTCGAAAGATTTTTTTAAATGTACTTTCTCTCCTTTCACGTAAAACTAGTTAAACTTGAATAAAGAGGGCTTTAAGAAAGTATGGGTTGTTTGGAGATGCAACAATTGGTAACAGTCTCATTCATCAATCAGAAAATGTTTCCACAAAGCACATTCTATGTGTCTCAGTTTCACAGGAGGTCTCAGTTAAACTCAGCTGTGAATCGGATGATACTACGAGTGAACTGCTTAGTGTGCATGTGTGTGTTTGTGTCAGAATATGTTTTCAAAGATTTTGTTTCACCCTAGCTGCAATCAACGTACACTGGAATCCCCAATAACACAAGATCCTCCTTTTAGCCTTTTGAGTCAAGAATCCATACACAAAAGGCAGGGGTTTCTGTGCTCTACAAAAAGAGAGCCACACAAATATGGTTCCTATCATCCCCGGAGGAATAGCTCCTCTTCTATCAGATCTGAAAACAAAAAAAACAACCAAAACAGGGAAATGAAAAAAGAAACATTTGGACTATGGAGTGGCTGGAACTTCCTCTCAGCTTCACAGCCGGCAACAACATCTGCAACTGCCAACCGTGGACAGATGTCCAAGTAGAAACATTAGCTCTGGGTGGGTCGGTGGGATAGAGGAGGGAGGGGTGCTCCGGCTTGGCTGCGACTTGGCTGTAAAGATGCCCATAGACACAGTGGTGGACTGAGTGATGTTTAGTGTAGACTGGGAAAATGAACACATTGGCCTGAATATGTCTGACTGCAAGCATGAACTATTTTTATTTTACCTCCGAGTCTGAGGAATATTCTGCTTTCAGCTGGTCCTCAGCTCATAAGATGATTGAATAGACAAAAGTGGACTTGTGATACAAATCAAAATTTTGTCAGGAGCTGAAATAAAAGCCAAAAAGTATTTTGCTTTTTTTCCACTCATGATTTGTGAATTCTGTCACTTATTTGCAGTTGTAGGTCCGATTTCTGACAAGTGTAATAACCGTACATTACTGATATATCCATCTCCTGTCCACACACTATTCTTTGAAATACATCCGTATTAGGAATCCTTATGTCTTGCAAGACCCCTGACCTTGTAACCTGGCTAACTGCTTCCCATCTCCACCCACACGCTGACACTGTTACTACACCAGAGCTCAACACCTGCATCCACTCAAATCCTCCCTTGCATCCTTTGCTCTGCAACTCCCACCAGAACACTGGGAGTCCGATTCAGACAGGACTCAGGGATGTTTTATGACAAAACCAGCTTGACTTGAATTCTTATCCAGAACCAGCAAATCAAAAGGGGACTGATGACACAAATAACAGCCATTATAAAGAGTCAATCCCCCTTAAAATAAAGAAAAAAAAGGAACTTCTATTGAAGGTTTTTTGTGAACTTAGCCGGCCTAATTGACAACGAAATGTTGTACAATGTCTGTGATCTCCTGATTTAGAATGATGACTTTATCGTGTTTCCAATTAATTCTGTTTAATTTGATGGAGCCAGAGGAAATGATATACACATGTTGTAAACCTCAACTAAAAAAAAAAAAAAAAAAAAAAAAAAAAAGAAAATCACACTGCACAAAATACCCACCTGGACAAGTAATTTTATATATTGAGAAAGAAACTATACATGCACAATGACAAAGATATTTCTTAAATTAAATGCCATTTTACTGACACAACTGAAGTGAAAGGTCCGATTATATTCATGATTCTGGCACGTCCTTTTGAATATCCAAAACCAAAAGGAAGATGCTTTGGAAATTAGATTTCAAGACTTAACATGTACATGTGACCCAAGACTGACCTTTTAAGCACTCAAACTTCCAAACAATCTCCCTTGATGAGGACTCCGTGAGTCCGGAAATCGGCACCCTTGATACACAGCAGTCATGAACAGTTCTACATCAAGTCTCAGATACGCCTTGAAAGACATGTCAATGTCATCTTACATCAGCACATAGCACACTGGACTCTTTGACTGAGACATCACATCCGATAAAATCACTTTTACTGCTGCCTGTAAACTTGCCAGAACTGGTAAAATAGAAAAAACTAAAAACAAACTATTCAGAGGAGTCTCTCTCAAGAAGCTTCCATCTCAACCATCTGGCTTGTGCTTTCTCTGGCATAATTATTTAATAGTCATGTTAATGTTCAGAAGAATGTGTAGTCTAGATTTTACAAAACACCTTTGGTTGCAGTTGATTTAAGCCGTTTTATGGTTCCCCCATGCTCGCCCCCCCCCCAAACATACTAGGTTTCATTCACTTCACTCACATTTTTGTAGTGCATGTGCACACAAACATAATAATATGGAAATCAGAAATTGTACATGCCAGGAGTCATTGGAAAGACTGATGAGTAATCTTAATCAAATAATGTTTATTCATATTATGTATCAACTATTCTGATTAAATTGTTTACATGACAGATGTACTACCTTAACCAGGTTATAATTAACCCAGAAATCCACTAATTCTTGCTCTAAGAGTTCCTGCTGGAGTTGAAACTGATGGATAATGAGCACTGGGGTCCTCGGACTGAGAGAGGCAGGACTGCATCCCGTCCGTGCCGGTGGTGAGTCACGTTGAAACTCTTCTGTAACATCTGTTCCCTCTTACTCACACACCCCAGCAACCCATGGCTCTGCCCACAAAGAAAAAAGACAACACCACTGGGGGTACCCTCCTCTGCACTGCTCTAAAATGCTGAGTTATAAACACATACGCACACACACTCAGAACAGTTTCCCTGATCTGTGGCCCTTTATCTCCGGGCCACGGTGACACAAGGACACAAAGCAGACCACTACTCCTTTGAAACAGGATCCACCACGAGACCTCTAAATCCTTGACTGCTTACGTACATCTCACTTACTGTAAACATTGGTCATAAAACATCTCGTTTGTATCTTTTCATCTCATTTTACCCTCCTCTCAAATGACAGGAATCCCAACAACCCCCGTCCATATTGGAAACCCCATTCTTGAGCAGAGAGCGAAAAAGGACAACTGAGTAACTCGGGCTACGGGCCAGCAATGCGATTCCAGGACAAATCACACCCTGATTCTGAGGTTAACCTTACGGATTGTTCCAGCATCTGCTTTTTGTGTACGCGACAATTTGAGAGATACTGCTGTAGAACACCGGACGTTGACAAAGGCTAACCAACAACAGACATTGAAAAGTAGATGTCTCTCATTAATCCATTTCCTCTTCATCTTTATTACCTCACTCAATTCTCTCCCTTTTCTTTTTCCTCATCCTCTCCTTCGTCAACTCATTGACATGTCCTTCTCCCTCGGTGCACCATCACTCTTACATAATATACTGCCTGTATTTATCCTGCTTCTGGACTGGATCTGTGGACACAGTTCCCACACCGACCATAAAGATGCCCCATAGGAGTGTCCGACAGATGCACCACAGCATGTGTTGACAGGAAGGGGTGGCAGAGGTTCAATTTAGGAAAGGAAGTGAAGTGGGAGGGGAGGACTGTCTTCAGATTCTTGACAATCACATCTAAAGCCCCCAGATGAGGGGCTTGAGGCCCTTATTGATTCATGACGCAGTCAGATGACACGATCAGTAAGTTTGGCATGGCTTTATAGCGGTCTCTTGAGATTTGCTGGATTTCTCGGACTGACACAACAATTGGTTTACAGTTAACTGACAGGGAGAGTTCTGTGAAAACTGTGAGCTCACTCAACAGTGGATTTGTCAATCCTATGGAGGTTGTATTTTTACATTATTTTAGCTTCTTTTCTGTTTTCACATATTTACAAAGAAGAGTGACAGCAAAGATGGGTCAGGGAAAAGGGGAGGCATCAGAGGCCATTGTTGGCACGTGAGCTAGTAAAGGGCACCGCCACCTAACGAGACAAAACATCTCTTCCAGACCGTGTCCCTTTTTGGCTTTCCTCTCCCCCGCCTTTTTTTCTATCTACCCTCCTCCTCATCAGTCACTCCTTTCATCTTCCAATCCTCCATTTGGTCTGCATCATTGCAGGGTGGGATCCCAACACAGAGAGAATGGCACTAGATAAGAGGCTATGACAGACAGGGAGTTCAGTAAAAGACTTATTATGTTATAGTTTCTTGAGTTTGCCTTCTCTTATGTCTGCATGAAAGTGGTTTTATAAGCTTTCGGAAAAGGTTTGGATCCAATTTTGTTCAGATTTTCAGCTGGCACAGCTGCACTAAGTTCAGGGCTAAGTGGGCACAGGCTGACGTAGAAGTGAATACAGAAACATCTACAGCTGATCTACACAGATTTCATATGTGCATGAGCAGTTAGACAAACAAATAAAAGTGAATAGTGGGATGCATGAAGCACATTGCGCAGTTCACTGCATGCAGTAAATCTCTGGTGACAATATAGAGCATGATAGGTGGACAGAGAGCACACAGAAGGGTCAGTCAAGGAACATCTCACTACATGGGCTCAAGTTCATTCCTAATGCTAAGAAAAACAATTGTATGACTTTTTCTTGGGTTCATTCCCAATCTCCAGGTGACACACATCTCTTTATCATATAATGATAGAAGTATTGGTGTTTGATGGTTATATTTTTTGTCGTGGCATAATGTCTACCTAAGCGGAGATTGACGTCCCTCTCCTTCTGTGTGTGTTGTTATCTGAGCTCCTCCCCCCTGTGTTTACATAGCTGGCCCGGCCACACGTGCTTTTACTACATGTGAGCGCATGTGAGCGTGGCCCCCCTGGTACGCTCATGGCCCGTCACTTTGCACTGCTCTCATGCGGCGGTGACAGCTGATAACGGCGTCCTAACTCGTGTTCCCCCTCAGGTTAACACGGTTAGCTCTGTCAACACTTTTGCCATTGTTTGTTTGCACTGTTAGCAAAATTAGCTGTGAGCTGCCAGCTCGCCATAATAATCTTGTTTTAAGTTAATTCTGGAGCATTATGCAATAGCAATCAAAGCTCGAGTATAACCAGTTAACTTACTGGACAGCATGATTTACTCATACACTGACACACAACTAATGAGCTGTGAGCAAAAGAATGAAGACTATCACTTTCAGTTTTTTCCTTAATGAGTGATTTCAAAATGTATTTATTTCCTGATGAAACAAGCACACAGGGACAAAATTTAGAAATGCATTCTAGTCCGTGCAGCACTAATTGTAATTATAATGCATGACAACACCCCATTTGTTTCCATCAAAAATAAGGTCTTAATGCTGAGTGTATTGCCAAAAAACACAATTAATTGTATAATCAGAAATGTAATCAAAGAGAAAATACCACACTTCTGATTACATAAAAAAGCACCATAAGAGTAACATGGAACAGACCTGTGAACACATTATAGAGAATTGAACACAGCAAGTGGCAGCCTTATAAAAAATATCAAATTATATTTTCCAGCATCCAAAGCCATTCTTGTTGAGGAAAAGTAGCATATGTATACGGGACAGTCTGTTTCTACTCTGTTGACAATGTAATGACAGCTTTGAGAGGAAGACTCACACTATGCGTTTAGTTTTTTTTTAAAGGCATGTACACAAGTAATTAAACGATTAATGTCCCGTACCCAAGTAAAGAAAATCAGTGGAGGGAATTACTAATCTGCTTCCATAATGAAGATTCTAGATTTAGACTTATCTTCTCAATGACACCATAATTGGAGATTTTGTCCAGGAAATGAGAGGTCACACAATAACAATGCCATATTACAAAATCTGTGACATCATACATAACCTATTTATCCATTAGACATGTAAGAAAACACACATCAGGTTTAAGTGAACTGTTATGTCTTTGTCTGAGGTTCCTAACCAATGCTGCTCCAAGATACACTACACCAATCACGATAGAGACATAATATGGCATTTGTGTGTGACCATATCTGGTCAAAGTGATTTATCTCATTAAATAAGTGCTATTACTAACATCATACTTGTTTAGGCCCCAGTTCCCTCAAGTGTCTGCGTGCAAGTTCTGGGGTTCATCAGATTTAAGAGCCGACGGAAGAAGCGGCCGCGCTCTGCTCCATGAGAATATACAAATGAGGAGACGCTGCCACTGTAGTGTATTGCTGCATGTGTGTGAAAAGCTTGACCTGTAACATAAAGTTTAAAGAATAAGTCACTGTGTTTGTTTAGGCAATGCACTCATATCATTTTACAGACCCAATCAAAATATGAGCTAAAAAGAAAAGAGTTTTTATTGGACTAGGCTCCTAAACACCACCGAGGGAATAGAGGCCTTCGTGCTGCTTTTTGTTCTTGCATCCTTTGGTCTCTATCTGAAAGGAACTAATGCCCATACGAATTCCACACTGCGGTTTCAAGTAGCATACCTTATACCAGTGGTTCTCAAACTGTGGGGCACGACCCTCTAGTGGGGCGCGGAGGTAATACAGGTGGGGCGCGGGGTGATGCTGTTTTTTTTATATATATAAAATTAAAAAATATATATATTTTTATAATTTTTTTATTTTTATGTAATCCTTTATTAATATCACAGTGGGGAAATTATTCTCTGCATTTTACCCACCCGTAGTAATTAAGGAGCAGTGTGCTGCTGTGAAGCTCTGGGGCTTCAGTGTCTTGCTCAAGGACACTTCAACATGAAACTATGGGGAGAACAGGGATGAACCGGCTACCTTGTGGTTTCAGGACGAACACTCTCCATGAACATCATAACTTTACATAGTACAAATGTACAAAGTAACACGGACATAACACGTCATTAATAAATACATGGAGAAATGCCTGTACTTTCATGGAAATTTTTACGTTATGCCGTTAACAGGTTACGATTGCGCGACACGCCGATTCTTGGCGTTTTGCTAAAAGCCTTTTCTGCTGCTGCGTCTCTCAAAACAGAATACAGGTCTAAGCTCAACATTGAGCATGAATTAAGAGCCGTATCAAATCTACCATCTCATTTAAAAAGCATTTGTAGAGGAAAGCAGCTCACTGCAGCCACTAATACTGATACAACCTGATGCTCACACATCTGCACTCATTTTGTTTTGCACAGGTTGAACGTTATTGTTATTATCTTGAAAATATATTCAGTGCAAAACAGGTTATTTGGAGCTACAATAAGTATTTTTTTTGCCAAATATTAGTTATTTTTTGCACAGATAGAACAATGCAAATAAAGTTCTAACAAAGTGATTGCACATGGTATTAGTTTTTGTCTGATGGAGCGATCTGGTTTACATGAAAGGGATTGTAATTTTCTTTATTCTACTATTTGAAAAAGCACAGAGGGAGGAGTCACAAAAAGTTGGACCATTTTGTTACAATTTTGTTGGGGCGGTGGGGCCCGAACGTTTTTCTTCCTCCAAAGTGGGGCCCGACAGAAAAAGTTTGAGAACCATTGCCTTATACCATAAAGCACCGCTAGAAGTGATGAAGTTGTACTCTTATGTACTCTGAACTGATAAGAATATAATCTAAACCCAACTCTTGTCAAAATCCTAGAGAGACTGAGAGGAACGCTGCCATCAGGCTAAGCGAGTGGGTCATTCAAGGATACAAGCAGGCATGTGTGTGACAGAGTGTGAGACAGAGAAGCAGCGGGGGTATGTGTGGTGACTACCTCAATTAAGTGAACACACACACACACACACACACACACACACACACACACACACACACACACACACTAACAAAAACTCATATAAAGCAGATGCATTCACACATCTCCAGCGTGCCAGAACACCAGGGGCCTCGTTAGGCCTTTTTAGGGGGCTAACATGCTACATATGTGCGTGCATTCTGGTTTGTATATTTTCTCAACCTTCAAATTACAATCCAAGAGCCTATCATCATGCTTAATGACATAAACGTGGGCACTAGGACCTTGGGGAGGCTGCTGCGCTGGCTTTCTCACTCTGCCAAGGAACGTCTCTCGTCAATGACAGCAGGATTATAGCCGAGGAGTTTAGCTCAACGTACATGATGCACGAAGGGAATGTAAGTACAGGTAGTTAGAGAATGTGGCTATCTGTAGTTGTTAACGATTGTTACCTGCTTACATTTAGGGTTACTTGAGGCAAAAGAAGGGGAACATTGTAGTGGGCTATGTTAACACTAAGCTAGCTATTTTTGTGTATTTTTGTATCTGCCTCCAATGCCTATGTCCTATAGTGTTTTTCTCTGTACATTGCAATCACAGTTTTACTTGATTATAGTGAATGCCTTGGGTGCCTTCCATTTCAGCCCATCATACAATATTTATCATTCGATAATTAAGATGTACTTGAAATGAGTTTTTTAATTTTTGTTATTCATGTTTTGTTTTTTTTACTTCTATTGAATGGTATATTTGACACTTAACTAGTTCAAGCAGGAACATTATTTCTCTCTTTACTTGAGAAAAGTTCATATTTGTGTTGTCAAAGTTCACTATGACCATGAAATTCTGTCTCTTGTTTTATCATATACTGAATGCAAGCAAAACTACAGAGCAAAATCACACTCTTTCTGATTGAACCAATCTATGAACTGTCTGAAACAATGGATTTTGAATCCTAGAAATGCCCCTGCAGCACACATATAGCCTGCAATGCTTTTACCAATGAGTGAATTGGATGATTGAAATCTTAATCAGATTATGAAATATAGTGTTGATCACTTGATTCCCGACGGTGAGTGGTTAATAACTCCTTCTCCAAACCAAATGTTGACATACTGCATAGAAGGGGTGACGATTATTTTTTCAAGTGCAGGGATGGAGGTCCAGTAATTTCTTATGAAGTAAAGTAATTGTAATCACTTTACTGTCGATATGTGAACAAAGTACGCCATTACTTCATGAGTATTGTTTCATGGTATACCGGAGCAGGTCACGTTTTTTCACGAAAATTACAGATTTACCGATGCGTCATTATATCTTAATCCGTCCAAAAATCTCCTGTATTTCGACACATAACCCACCAAAAAGCATGTTCAAGTATTATATGACCATCTGTCTCAGCAACATTAAACGGAAGGAAAAGAAAAGTAGTCGATCGGTTTGAGTGACAGTCTCTTCACAAACACCGCTTCGACACTACACGGCGCATTCAAGGGCATCTTCCTGGTTTCAGCAAGTTTTAAGGTCATCAAACTTCTCACAGATCTGAATCTAAGTGTTTGTTTTGGAAGCCCCTCACCGTCTCCCGTGCTGCAAAACCACTCTCCGCGTACTAAACAGATGCCTCTCTATGACTCACATAAGTAATAAAGATCATCAGCCAGAAGATTGGCTATTTCTATATAGCTTTTCTTACTAATGTCATCGGTGCCATGAGGTGAAAGACCGTCACCTTGTTAATACAAGAAACGAAAGTTCCTTGTAGCAACTATACAAAATAATTAATTTCTTTAAGAGAAAAAAAAAATCTGTTTAGATATCTCCAAATTGGCACTGTGGCTGCAGAAAAAACAAACAGCTTTGGTCGTGGGTCCTTAACATTTCAAAATCAAAACAAGATTGAAGTACGGACGTCAAAGCAGTTTGACGCCCCTCATAGCGCTTTAACGTGCAGTCATTTAAGTCAATACATGCCCTTAAAAACACACGCAACAGTCGCTTTTATTGTGTTCGGGGCTTATTAAATCTGGTCTGATTAAGAGCTCATTAAACCCCGTTTAATGAATGCTATCTGGTTGCAAATAGAAAGTAAACTATCAAAGAAATCCCATAAACGCTTGCATAGGGAATATCAGATTACTGATTACCATGTACGTTTTTAATGAGTAGATTTTTTTTTTATTCTTAAAAGAAAATGTTCCATGTTGTGTAATTCCTGATGTATCAAAGTCATAATTTTGGTATCTTGACAAAACTATTACTGAGGGAAAAAATAGATTGTTACTTCACTCTTAAGCCTCTTTAGTCTCCTAACTGGAATAATAGCTATGACAAAATTGCATTCTTCTTATTCTGCCTCGAATTCATGCCAGACATTTCTTAAGCCTAGTTTATGGTTCTCCGTCAGGTCGACGGCGTTCAACATTTGCAATATAAGCATTTGCTCTTCAATATTGATGAGCTCCAACTTTAATGCAGCCGCTCCAACTTGGTCGCCATTGTTTACTGTGACCGGAATTCGGCTGTAACTCCTGTAACCACACAGCCACACAGACACACCCCCCTGGCGGCATGGCGGTTAATTGCAGAGCAACGCGGTCCCTCGACGCAGAAATTCGAATGCTCAACGACGGCGTCACGTCGACGGCGTAGGTACGCCGTCGACGTGACGGAGAACCATAAACTAGGCTTTAATTATGAGTGGAGTACATGTGACTGAGCTAACAAGGTGGCAAATATAACTCATAAAGTCTGTATTTGAGGCTGTAGACTTATTTTGACCAATTTGCGACCATTTTTACTCCAAGAGTTGGACACAAGAAGTAATGTGATCTTACTGTGTCTTCAAACTCAAGGGTGGTGGAGGCCTGATGTTTAAGGAACTAGTGAGACTATGAAATAAGAGAGTTTTACAGCTCTGGAAAAGAATCATGGCGACAATCATTGTATGCACTGTTTCGACAATCGGAGTAGAATGGTTCAAAGTACAATACCTGGAATGAAAGGTTGAAAGTATTTGATTGGCCAATGCCATGCCTTGCGAGAACCACAATTGTTTAAGGGTAATAAATAAGTCATATAATAAATATTGTCGGTAAGTTTCTTAGGGTGTCATGTAGAATTAATCAACTTTAAAAGAAAAATAATACTGTGTAGTACTTATAATGACCCCAACAATAAATACGTGTAGCCTCCATTCATATATTAGAAGGAGAGAAAAAAACTCTCCTGGCTGTTACATAAAAACACCTGTCCTAACAAAATAACACAAAACAGTTTAACCACCAGATGGGCAGCGTGAGAAATAACTTCCTTCCCTAAAGTCTTGCTTTTTGACAAACATGATGAATTCATGAATGTGAAATTATGTGTTGGTCTGCAGGCGTCCATATGCGGTCATACAGGCCGGCTCTGCTTTGATCGAGACTCGCTTGGATATCAGCGGAAAGAACAGAGAAACAGGAAGGGCCCTTGGTCCAAAACATCCAAGAAAGAGATGAAGGAGGGGAGAAAACTGGACAGAGACATCGACACTTGGAGGACACAAAACCATTGAGTGTCGGCTGTGAGGTTGCATGTTTCTAATTATTTGCTGGTGTACAATGTATTATTTTAATAATAAATAAGAATTAAATGAATGTATATCTCTGTATTTATTTGTTATATTAATTTCTTAAGTTGAACTTAAAGTAAAGTCTGATTCAGATCCACCTAGAAGCATACAGCCTATTAATTAATCAGATCTGTACTCAGTAAGTATCGGACAATACTCAAAACAGCTAAAAAAGAAGAAATTGTAGAATCACGGTGCCAACAGATTCAGCAAAAAAGTAAGTCACGTGTTTTTTCCCAGAACCACAACTTTAAGGTTGTAAGGTATGAAGAGAGGCAAAGAAACAGTATCACTACAGTTTCGTAAAATAATTAATATTCTGATATTGAAACATAAATAAGTGGCTGATATTCTGTGTCACAAAACAACACACATCGACCATTGCTGCTATCCTGCCTTTGTTTTTGAAGTATTTGTTTTACTTAAAGCACATATTTGCATCACTTTTGTGCTTAATCATCTACAGCGGGGGTCGGCTATCCAAATGCTGTGTGCTTGTTCTGGAAGTTTCTTTCAAAATTCAATTTCTCACCACATATCAAGCATACAGGCAAGCCAGCATCGCTGGCAGTGAAAGCAAATTAAATCCATGTCGAATTAAACTCTCTATTTTTCTCTGTGCCTTAAAAAAAAAGATCCATTGATATTACCTGCAGGGGAATACGCTTGACAGCGACTGCTTTATATAATAAAACTGCTTTCTTTCTTTATTTTTTGCGGCATCACAGGGGCTGGAAAGTTGCATGGGGCTCCGGAGCCGACCCCTGGTCTACAGCATGGATTAATTTATGTATTGTGACTCCTAATTAGTTAATTGTGAACGTGTTCTTACCTGTCCATCCTGACCAACATGTACCTGGTGGATCTGGAGATTTCCCTGAAATAGAGAGACAAGTCACGTCAAAGGCCTGATGCCATATAATATACACTGATACATATAATAATTTAGCCATTTCAACTACCAAACATCGAGTCTTAAAGATTATACATCTTGTCCATTTCTTTGCCCTCCTATTCACACTAATCTGCATGGGCAACAGATTAGTAAAAAACCTGCATTGTTCCAGTGTGACATCAGCCATTAAAAGGTGGTAAACTGAACTCTCTAAATCAAGTTTTTAAACATGATGACAAGAGTGAGAAGTGGAGGCAATGTCCTTGTATATTCGTCAACGATTGTGTAATTTCTAACTATAAAAATACTTTTGTAAACAACAATAGAAATCCATTCACAAAGGCACAAGCCTATCGCAGCCTAATTAAGATGCAATGACCATCGTAAAGACTTTGAACACCCACAGTGACGTTTACAAGACCACATAAGAGAGGGCATCGTATAAGCCATATTTAGACAACCCAAATTTTTAATTGTTTTCTCTTGTTAATTGTAATTCATGTATATATCAAATGCTGTCGGAGCTGCCATATGGCCAAAGAGCAGTGTATTCTCTAAACAAGCTCATTTCCTTTTAAAGCACGCTAAAACTGATGACTTTGATGAAAGAGGCCCGTTCCTCATGAAAACATATTGTAAGAGTGGCAGTTGGGAGAAGTGGGATTTTGTTGCTAAGCTTTGAACTCCAAAAAACAAACAATACCATGGAATAGGAAGGAGAGAGGAGAAAAAAAACTGGGCTCAAGCACAAAGAGCAGGAAAGGCTTTAGCGCTTTTCTGCCTCTAATTCACTCCTCCCTCACTCACTCGTGTATTTCTCCCTCTGAGTGTCCTTTAGCACCACTGAAGAGGAAATGAGAAAAACACTTGGGCAAGATGTCAATTGCTTTCGCCTATATGTCAAGCTGTCATGCATGTGTGGCACGTATCATAGAGAGTGATTAGAAGTGTATGTGTGTACATAGACCGGGGCCTTGTAATAAATCTCTCTTCCACATCCACAAAATATCACTAACAATGATGCTGATGTGGAAATTCCTCTTCAGCAGTCGGTGTGAGTTGGAATTTGATTTAGATTTTAACTGGCAGGCTTAGTGTGCATTCAAAGTGCATGTCTAGTGGGGGAGATGAGACATCTGGGCATTATGTGGAAACAAAAGTCATAACCCCACGCAAAAGCAAGCGGATATATAAACATTATGGGACATCTGCTTTTGTTAAAATTCACTAATGACTTAAATGTTGTCAGGTATTACTTGGGTGCATTATGCTTCACTGGGATGACCATTTGCATAGGCAAACCGAAACATACAGGGCTGAAAAGTAACAAATGTTTATTGATTCTTAACAAACCTATTTGACAAATGAAAAATATAAGTTTGCTCTATAATACGGCTCTTCCTATTCTTTCTTTTAGAAGTAAACTAGCTTTGATTATACAAAATGTGAGCTTTACAATCAAACATTTGATCAATCATTGGTAAACGGGTTTAGCTCAAAATTTGAATAATTATTCTTCCACACTGATGGAGGATCAACCCTATATTTGTGAAGAAACACTTGGCAAGCTTTCAACATGGCAGAGAGCCTCATTAAAAGAACTGTAACTTTATAGAATAATGCATGGGGAGCAGTTTTTGTTACAGAACCAAATAATGTATGAGAAACCTTTCAGCACAATTGTAGTGTATCCATGCTAAATGATTTATCTTTAAGCATCCCTGTGTTTGTGATAGTTGATTACGGTTCTCAACAAAAAGCTTGTTCACACAAATTTGCATTAATTGCGAGCTTAATAAAAAGTCTTTGTGTCTGTAAA
Organism: Taurulus bubalis; assembly: GCF_910589615.1. Classification (NCBI taxonomy): domain Eukaryota; kingdom Metazoa; phylum Chordata; class Actinopteri; order Perciformes; family Cottidae; genus Taurulus; species Taurulus bubalis. Next base: position 12,127,143 of record NC_136597.1, on the reverse strand, counting down.
GTCCTGTAGAAATTGCACAGGGCAATTACTTTATCGCTCACACAGATAGAGTGGACTGTCATCAGCTAGCCTGAACTCGATCAAATTAAAAACCAGACTTAGATCACAATATTGGCATTCCCACACTAAAGTAGACAACATTATTTTTGTAAAGTTCAGTAAACCACTTCTTTCTCAAGCATGAATTTACTGTAACAGTTTTATTCTATCTGGAGACAAATTCCCCAGACCAACGCGTTTGACTTGAGAATGACTCAAGAAAAGGAGTGGCTGATTGTTTCTCTCTCGTTGTCACAAACACACACAGATACTTGCCTCACTGTCCTGTGTGATCTGCACCTCCTCTCCTTGTGGCACCTGGGCAATGTGCAGCTGACCCTGAGGAATCTGAGAGACAAGGATGAAGGAGGAAAGAGCTGAAACTGGATAAATTACACAAATAATTTTGCCAGGAAATTGTAATCCTCAATGTAATTTTCTACTGCAAATAAATCTATGAATGATTATCATACACTTACAAATTGTGGTTAAATGACAAGTCCACACATTTTCAAGTCTGTCTTTAAACAATAGTCAGGCCGCCCACATACAGATTAAAATGTATTTTATATTTTTTTAAGATTAAAATATACAGTCGTTGTTTTGTGCAAAAATGTATTCTTAATTTTTTAGTTTAGTCTGGATTTAGTTTAAGTGGATTAAACGTACATTCAAATCACAGGAAAGGAGCTTTGTATCACTGTCATTACAGCGGGTGTACCAATGACTCGATATGGAGGCTCACAGCAGAATGTTCATGTAGTATCATCAGATCATGTGTAATAATTACTATTATATCTTTTAGTTAGTAACACTGACTTTGCTACTCACACACGTGCACTTAATTCCCCACACAAAAAACACCCTGGCAAACATTGTCTCACAGCTTGAGTGTATCTGTCACCAGTTGTTTGAATACACAACATTAAACAAGACTGGTCCAAAATGCTCGCACTCAATAAATAACTGTAAACGCAATGATAAACCTTGGAGTAATACATGGCACTTAATCAATTTGATCAATTGCACAGACAGTGTAACTTAAAAACTCGGATATAATTAAGACCTTAAACAGGCAATAGAGTTTATTGAAGTGGTCCATCGCTTGTTGAAATTAGGTATTTGTGGGGATTTCAGAACACAAGAGGGACAAGATAGGAACGGTCAAGTCACTTCCTTCCTGTCAGCCCACATAAGCTGCTCTGTATTTCTGCAGAATGCTCCATGTGTCACTCTGGTGGGTGGAATGATCTTTCCCCCTGCACTATAAACCCTGCTCTATCGGACACCCATATGACAGCAGTGAGGCTCATACTCTTGCTGTTAGAGAATACGTTGTTGTGTGCTCGTCAATAAATAAAAATGTTTTTTTATGGATGGATTCAGAGAAAGATTGAAGGATGAAATGTCTGATACTCACCACCTGAACTTGTCCATCCTCCCCGATCCGGTGGAACTGGACTTGTTGATTGGCCAGTGTGTAGTGCAAGGTCTGCTGGGTGGCCGTCTCAATTTGGCCCGTTTCTTCTGACATGCCTCCCTCTGATTAGAAGGACAAACAGCTTGGTCAAATGTGCATTCATTTGAACAGTGGAAGTAGGTCATGATTACAATGCAAATGATTCATCAGAAATAGGGATGAAGTCTCTAAGACACAGACACACAAACCAACAAACACCCATACATCAGACAGGGGCCCTTAGCAACATCTTGTTAAAAAACTGGCTAATTCCCCAGCCATCTGCTGCATGATGCTGTGTTTATACTTTATCAAACGCCTAAATACACAACAAGGGCTCTCCAGCTAGCCATCCAAACACATTCATTGTCTCAGCCAAACACAAACGCCAGGCCTCAGTCTAAACACCCGCTATCACATCAGCAGTTTGAAACCCCTGCGTGGACCTGTCGCATCACCCAATGCAGCTCTAAAACACACGAGACACCTTTAAGCAATCAAAGACAGCAAAGTGCTCATTGACAATGGAGCTTGAATCAAATGCCAGAAACTAAACAAAACCGCACCTTCTCTGTAAGATGTCAAAATGTGCAGCAACAAAAAGAACATTTGGGAGAAGTGAGGACGGAAAGGATTTTAGGTCATTTCTGGGAAACAGACCTTGCAGCAATTAACAGCGCAGAGGAATGGCAGTCAGACTACTTTCTTGATCATGGAAAAAGGAATATAGCTTTAAACAATACAAAGATACAGCACATAGTGCATACAAATACACAATTCTGTTTTGTGTTGTGCTGCTTTGAAAAGTAAGGCTCTCTTTGGTTATTACTGCTATGCACTGTATTGTGTAAATAATCCTCAGGACTTCTGTTTGCCAGACGATGAAGGGAGAGCCAGGTGGCTTGTGAAAACTAAAGTTTTGGTCTGAGCTCCCCTTGCTGGTTCACCGATAAATAATAGTTTTCAAAGCAGAATAATTGAGTAATCAGAGTAAGGAAGGAATAACTGTTTGGTGTGTGTCTTTGCATGTTTGTCCATGCACCATCTGACCTAGTATTTGTTTTGTACGCTATGGGGTGTGTGTGGCCTGAAAAGGAAGGGCCTGACAACCCTGAGCACTCACAGGATATTTGGGTTTTCCCTGCAGTCTAGAGGTGAGAGGTGATGGCTCACAGGGAGGGAAGGACAGCAGGCATTGTGTGCAGATTACAACCATCTGCAGCAAAACGCACTGCATCTGCGTTTGGGTTAATGTCTTAAAATACCTTTAATATAGTTTACTGTGTTTGACTTTTTGTTGACTATTTACAAGTTTATAAGTTATAAAACAGGCACTGAGAGAACAAAGGAAATCTGTAATCCTTTGTCTTTTGGTGTAAAACAGCCAACGAGTGAAAAAAGGGTGCATGTAAATGTACCTCGGTAGTTCACTGGTCATGCCAACATTGATAGTACCAAATCTATTCAGACTAGTGTCAAACTAATAGAAAGCCTCTCGGTGGACAAACCAGGAACATTTGAAAGAAATCCATTGGTGGCTATACATAGTAAATAATATTAGAAAGCCATAGCTATCAAGATGATACAATTAAAGAGGCTGACTAAGCTTAGAACCTCCATCAAGTATTTATTTTAAAAATAGTTGAGCACCAGTTCAAATCCACAGATTAAAATTAAAAATTTACTCCATGAACACCAGCCCATACTAACAACCAGTGATGGTGTCACTGGCCCGTGACCAATAGAAACAGCAGCAGATGTCTCTTTTTTTGTCTGTAGTTGATTCTCACAACTGTGCAACTTGTTTGATTAGAAAACAGACCGCAACACGTAGCAACGTTATCAGCAGATAAAGACTTAAAGAGAGTAGAGCCAGGTATGTATTATTTTTCTCAGAACATAGAGATAAATGTCAATGTGCTCACTCCCAAAGCATTTCACAAGAAAGGTGGCAGAAGGTTCTAAATACTTTATTTTTCTAACATAACTAAAAAGATCCTCATGCTTTAAAAGCTGACTTCAAAAGGATTTTTGAATCTGGTCCAGTGTTTCAGTCATGTCTCTGATTCTGTTTCAAATAAATTTACTTCAAAAAGTAACACTTAAACATGTTTTTAAGCTGTAAACTAAATTGTTTGACTGTACTGTGATGAAACACATCAATGCTGGTGTAAATATTGTTATTTCTAATATATTAAATCAACTAATCTACTGTTTAAGAGCAGCCCTGATGTGGCAATGAAAATTCTGAGATATAGTTGATAGTTTGGGATTAATCTATGTCATGAAAATAAAAGAATGTTAACAACCTCTAATCAGACCCCCCTCCTAGTGGCCAGCGGCAGCGCGGGGTCTAAAGGTCCCTTCTCCGAGCGGCAAGTGGCAACATAGTCTCTGTGAATTAGGCTCCCAGCAGCAGGGAGTGTGGCAGTGGGTCTGCGAGCTAATTCTTGTCTCGTTTGGGGTCTAAGGAACAGTAAATTCATCAGAATCATTGCCCCATGCCATATCCCTATTTTCCATGTTATATTTGGCCATGCTGCGTCGGGGCTTTTGTCATACAAAGTGACCATGGTTTCAACTCTCAGCCCCCTGCCCATGTTTTAGCTTTTTTTTATTGAGCAGTGGGTGGCTCAGACCTGGGAGTGAAGTTACACTTTGATATTTTGTGATTTGCCGTACTTTCTTGCTTATGCTGATCTGTTCTCTGTTAAGTTTTTTCTAGACGTTTTTTTTCGAGACATGTTTGGATAAAGAGTGACACAGTAAATAACAAACTGTACATATTCTGGAAACTACCAGCAGAAAAGGAAGGTGGTCTTTGATTAGAGAACCACATCATTTTCTAAATGGATTGAACACTGTTTCTCTGACGGTGTCTCTCGTTCGAATTGGCTGTCACATAACATATAGGCAGTCTTTATACAACTTCTGAATCTAACAGCATATTTCGTAGTTTAAAGAAAATCAATTGTCCTTCGTATGCATGAAGGCCAAGTGGACAAATAATAAGGGTACGTGTGGTGTGAATATGAAGTTGCTATTATGTCTTTTTCTCAAGTTATTGTGTTTACATATAAACAACAACACACACACACACACACACACACACACACACACACGGACAACGAGACAACATCCTATATGATATGATCCATGGTCATGATGCCCAGAAAGTTATACAAATCCATCTTTACAGCCCCCGGATGATCATCTGTACTTTACCTCCGGATGTACCGCGAGGTGTGCGTTTGGAGAAGCTCTTGACAGCGAGACTTTGGCCACGCTGCTTGCGTCTCCAGGCAGTGCGACACTTTGAGTCAATGCTTTGCTTGATGCGGTACCAGTCTGACTCAGTGATACCAAATTTGTGGAACAAGTGGCCTGTTCGGACACAGAGAGGTCAAAAGTAATCACGTGCTGTGTGAATAATACAATACTGTTGGGTTGGTTGTGTATCATATCTCAAAATGTGTCTATGCCGAGGTTATGTTTTTTTTTTCTGTTGTTTCAATGTTTATTTTTGTCTCTAAAATTCTTACTAAATAGTCTCCTTTGAGCTTTAGTGAAGTGAAGTTAAACTCAAAACACCTTTAGAGCAGGGCAGTGCGATTTCAGGACAAGTACATCACATCTTTTAAAACAATAACAACACTTTATTAATTCAAAGCACCTCCTTATCATCAAACTCTTCCTTAATTTTTTTCAGATGGATGATTAACAACTGTTTATGAATCAATTATTGTTGCAGCTGGGCTGCTTATTAGGAACATCAACCACAGCACTCCTGCGGCACTATTGATCTGAACAAAAAAATCTTGTTTTACAATTAAATCAGTATTTTGAATCTTAGCATGAAGATGTGTATGCCGTAGGCTTGTAGGGACACTTAATCCTAAATTTTCAACAATGTCAGCATTCAGTCGTATAGTCTACATGCGACTAACATGAGCTGGCAATCAGTCTTTGCAAACACTTGATTGCCAGCTCTCACAGTAAAATAAAGCAACAGACGGCTGCAATATAATTGATATAGGCATGTGATTAAGCTGTCTGATTGGCTATAGGGCAAGGTGTTTGTGAGGGCCACTTTATGTGCAATCAATGTACAAATGTATGAAAACTGATGAAAATTCCCTGTTGCTTCTTTATATATTTTATCTTTTATCACTGTTGCTTCTTTATATATTTTATCTTTTATCTTGTGTGTTTGTATTTCAAGCGGTAAGGTGCTACTGATGACGACAAAAAAATTTCCCCTTGGGGATTAATAAAGTATATATTCATTCATTCATTCGAAAATACCTGTCAGGATTCTGTTTACTACTGCTCCACTTACTCTTTGAAAAGCCTAATGACTGTCCCCCATCCTTCCCTCCCTAGTAAAACTGGATGCAGCTGTATTTAGTGGCTGTCTATCTCTGTGTTATGATGTGTTTAAAGGGAGTGAGCCGCTTGACAGCTCATTTCTATATAAATTAAAAACGAAGCTACAGCCTGAGGAGAGAAAATGAGACAGACGGGGAGCTGAGGGGTATCTATGGATGAGGAGATGGCAGTGCACGGAAGCCCTTTCACACTTGATGGGTCCTGCACAGGCAGGCAGGGCACTTGTGCCTCCATTCCTTTTCACTTTTTAATGGAGGCAGAATGAGTCACCCAAAAGTCACTTGGCCCTGCTCCAGCCTCTGCATGTCTCATATGTGCCATGGGGGATATTTACTAAAGCCTCCTGAAGGGGGCAGAAGCTGCACTCTGAAGGAAAGGCTAAAGCTAACATATTCCCTCTTTGCACAGCAATGTGAACCATATACATATAGTATATTGCCACATGACTTTTATAAACTTCCATCTGTTTACCCTCATAGCCCTAACTCTGCTTCTTCAGGAATCAAAGAGTTGACTGAATTGAGGGTGACTCCAGTAGGAGCCTTCTACCAGACATGTGCTTGTCATTTACAGTCTGGTATGTTATACAATGTTTTGCATATTAATGCTAGTGTGAAATGAGGAATGCATGTTGTTGTAACCCGCATTGGGAATAGAGACTGCAGTCTATTTCTGGGTTAAATGCAGTGCCGCTTTGTAATGGGACGAAGATGAAATGTGGGAAGGTCTCAGAGAGTTTATGTGTTGCTGGAAAGGGGTAAGGATTAAAACCCTGGAGAGATGTATTAGCATAAATGAAACAATGCCGAATTGATGTCGTAATTACATTACATTAGATAAACAGTGGTTACTAGACACCACCTTAGAGGTTACAAGTGGGTCATTTGACCAATTAGATATAGTACATAATAATAAGTGCAGTAGATACTCCTTTTTGTAAACTGTGTTGTCATGGAATAATGTTAACCACCAGGTCCCCCTTGACGTTGTTAAAATGCACAAAGCGAAGCGGGTGGCATGAAATGTATACACTGTCAATACTAGATGATTGTGATGTCAACGTAAGGGGACTCACAGCGAATGCCATAGATCATGAGCGGGTCCAGCTGCTTCTTGCCGTGTTTTCCTTGCCCAGAGAGGTTCGACATGGCCTGGACCTCTCGATGGAACAGGTAATCTAACAGCGTCAGTGCCATTTTCTCCGCTGTGCGACAGTTTGTGGTGATATGGAGCATGTCAGCTGGAGAAACTGGGGAACGAACTCGCATCTCCGGGTTGTTCTCGTCTCCCAACCAGGTGCCCACTGGATAATCATCTAGAGAAAACAGGTAAAGGAACAGTTATTCAAACACTGTTACACAACTCTGGGGCAGTATGTACATTCTACCTAGTTTTCCTTCACAGGCTGACAAAAACTACACTGGTACAGATCCATTGATATACTTCATATAATACAATAGCACACCCATGTGGCAGTAAATGAGAAGTAGATGAATTGTGGGCAAAATTGTGTTATCGCAGATATTACAAAGCTGAATATGTGGCTTGGCTGCTTGCTCACAGCTTATGTTAGCTGTTAAATCCACCACACACACACAAACACACAAACAAACAAAGCATGAGACACTTTTCTGGACACCACATGGGTACCATCTAGCTAATGATGACTAACAGTTGTATCATGGTAACCCACAGCTGCAAATAAAAAAATAATAGTTTAATAGTTTGCGTTTGAAGATAACCAAAAACTTCTTAAATCCACTGATTAATCAGAGCATTTATCAACGCAGGCTGAGCCAGAAACACGAGGCATTAACATGACACGTCGGCAAAGTTTCTTTCAATATGGACACCATCTGAAAGAGCCACGTTGAATAAATCAAATCTGAACAAAACAATCAAAGCAATTATTGAGGGCAGCTGTGGCTCAGGAGGCCAAAGTGTCCTCGGGCCTGATGATCGGACCAGAAACTTCATGGAAGCTCCATGCCATCATGAGTGAATGAGGCAAATTGTGAAGCAAACTTCTGTAAACGCAGCAAAAGTTACATTTTGAAACCAGTAAGTGTTGTTTTCCTTGCTGCTGCTCAACCTATGATGGTACAATTAAATTGTAGTGCTGGTTTTACTTATATAAGATCCTCAGAGAAAATCAGTTAGGATATCCTAAAAAAACAATCTTGTCTCTAACATTGGCAATATAGGCGAGGCAAAGCAAGTATATTTCTAGAGCAAATTTTAGACACAAAGGCAATTCAAAGTGCTTAACACTACTGACAATATCAGGAATACAGTTAATGCTGTTAGAGCTGCTGGACTAGGGCCATAATTAATAATTAATGTCATTAATCCAGCATCTCAGAAAGCAATGGCAGTGCAGCAGATCTCTCGCCTTCCAGAAAAGAGCAGAGAGATTGTGACCTTCTTTCACAGAAGCAGAGCCTGTGTGTTGAAGACAAAACAGGGGTTGCTGCAGTAATTTTGTGAACCGCTACACCCCTAATTAGCAGGATCTAATATGTGATAATCGAGGCACACTTAAAGATCAATTATAAAACAAACAGTATAGAAAATATGCTAATTTCTATCTACCGACTACAAGGGAATAAAAGCAATAACATACATGGAAATGCCCTTTCTATGCTTTACAAATAGCCTCTCAATTACCCATTCACAAATACACTGATGGCTGCAATGCAAGGCTTTGGCCCATCAGGACTTGGGGCTTGTTGTTCAGTGTCCGCTTTATCTTCTGGACCACAGCCACCCCACCTATGTGTGTTTTTTGTGTCTAGATGAGCAGTGTTAGGTCATACCTTCTGAATTGAGTGTGATGAGTGTGACATTTTGGCCATTTTGTGCATTGCTGGAATGGCCACCATTCGAAACAGTGTCACTGGCCTCTGAGCCGCTGTCTTGTTCTTCCTGACTCTCCTCAGGGCCCGGCACCTTTACCAAGATTGTGTTCTGACGCTTCCTGGTCACCGTACTGAAAAGAAACACAAAATTGTAATCATTATATCTAACATCAAGACGGATACTGGCAGCAGCCACCTTGTATCAGGAATTCAGATTATTTTCAATGCTCAATTGCGTGGACTGAAAAACTGGGGGGCGATATTACGGTAAGGATAAATACAGGGTATTTAGAAATCCAAATGGTATGATCTTTAATACCGTCATAAATTCAGACGCTACACTTTCTATGATGCCTCATTGATTTGATGCATTGTAGTGCACAGCAAGCACCACCAGAGGTCAGTCTCTACTGCTCTACTGAAAAATATGGCAACTACAAGTGGAAGGGATAACTTCACAGAGCATGTTGGGGGTACTTTGGGTTTAGTCTTTTCCCAACTAGCTGGTAAAAATGTGAGTGTTTTTTGCCCTTTACAGCTATTGCAACTGCTGTTTGGTCAATTAAAAGACCAGGCTTAAATATAATCTCTATACATTTATTTTACAACCACTAGAACAAGAAAAAAAACTGTCACAAGGTAATTTTAATTTAGCTTGTCATATTCAGTGAGCTTTTGGCCATGTGATAAGCAGTGTAATTAAGAATAGCTATAAACAGCACTTTGTTTAATGACATCATAAGAAACATAGGTCATTTTTTTTATAAATGTCTAAACCATTGTCTCATGAAGTAGTCTTGTGTTCTAAAACAAATCCAAAAACAAATTGTTTAATTAAATTGAACAGGAGCGGTTTTAGAAATTACACAGAGGAACAAAAGATATCCTTTTGAAAAAACAAGAAACAGATTAAAGCTGATTCTGATTATACTGGGGACTCTCTTTGTACTGACAGCCATAAGCGAATAATAAGTAACTCTAGGATTACATTCAAAGGCTGTCACTTGTAATGTTTCTACATATTACTCTCAGGCTGAGCGAGTGTTTATCTGATCTCACCTGGCTGCCGTTGCCTTGATCAAGTTTTAACAAAAGAAATGTTTTTCTACCTAAAGAGAAATATGGATATTTCTGTAAAATATAGTGGAGAATGTGTGAGGTAAGGATGCACATATAGTCAATACAGCACACTAAACTTTTATCAACTCCACAACATACACTTTTCCCACGAGGCGTCAGTGGGCTGCATAGCATGGGTCCCTCATGACAGAGAGTAGGCTACAGGAGAAATTGACATTATCCCTTCACACAGGATTACTTTACTGAGGTAGTTACTGACATTAAAAGGTGCATTTAGACAGGGCTGCAAAAATCACGTAGGTCATCTATTTTGTAATCAAAACAGCAAATTTGGAAGAAAAGTGACATGTTTGCGCGTCTGTGTTTTCCAATATCAACCCAAACATTGGTTATGTGACGCTGTGTTGGGAAAGATTTTCACATTTCTGACCACTAGGCATATAGTGTGAATGTGAGCCACTCACTTGCTTAGCAGATTCTCCAGAGGGGTGTCTTCTTGGTGAGTTCCCTTCGGGTGTTCACTGCTCACTATGACATTTGTTTGTGGAACAACACTAAGCGAGAAGTTCAAAACACATTGGTTAACTGGCACATGTATGCACGCTTTGCAGTCTGTTTTTAGGTGATGTGGTTCTGCTGGCTCTTGTAAGCTTGTATCAGCTTTGTAAAATGACTAAAAACTGCATCTGACTATAGTGGGCAACACTAGTATCTTACCATCGCACTTTATTCCAAGTTTGAGTGGCCCCCTGAGGAGACCCTGCAACCATAGGGACCTGGATAGGACTCTTTGCACATGGCACCATGCTGTCTAGTTTGCGTCCAAGGGCTTTGCATGTAGCATCGAGAGAATATAATTTGGATTCGATTCCCTCCAGTCGCTGACTGATTGATGCGGTAAATGAGACCAACAGATTCTGGAAACAATAAGATTTTGAAAGTGTAATTTAAGCAACAAGTAATTTCTTTATATTTTGAATATATAAAAACATATGAGCTATTGACAGAGTCTATTATACTGAGCTGTTACCTTTATCAAAGATATGTCTTGGTTGTTGTTGTTGTTATTCTCCTGGCTGCTGCTTAATTTCCTTTTTTTCTTCTGAAGCCTTTCATCTTCTTCTTCATGATTGTCCAGGATGTCTGGCATGAATTACAAATAAAGACACCCTCAAACCAACACAACAGCTTTCTATATAGATTTCACTATGGGATGCCCAGATTGAAATTCTGCTCCCGCTCCAATCTAAGCCATATTAATGAGTATCTGATGATACCAAATCTCCACTACATATAGTGTTTATCAAGCAAATTGTATACAGTTGTACAAAACATACGTAGTGTAAAGTAAACTGACACTAAAACTTCAGGTGGGTGAGAATTATTCAAATTGTTACTGATTGAATGTCCATGTTTGATTGTGCCGCACTTGCCTCATACAGACCTGACAATATCTTGTCAAAAAAGGGAGAGAATAAAAACTACATATTGATAAGAATATACATAAAATAATACGTTTTTACATTGTGTCACAAGAATCTTACCTGTCCGGTCATCCGGGTTAAAGTCCTCCACTGTTATTTGCACAATGTCATCCAACTCTTGTTCAGACATTGTTCACGACTGAAATAAGATAGGAGGAAAACTTGGAGAATTAAACAAGAAAGCAAAACATTTATTAACTGACAATCTATGATAAGGCGGAATATATTTCCTTTATGTTGCTGCCTCTGCATTAATGGGAAATATGCACTTTAAATTGCACTAGCTCTAATATATTGTTCACGAATTACTTTTTAAAAACATATTTATCAATTATTTCCTTACGCTGATCATTTGCTTTCCCATACGTACCATCTATTTCTGCCATCTCTAGACATGTTATATGTAATGTCAAATATTGTTATGCCATTCCAAGTCATTTCTAAATTGAGTTTAATATGAATTTTTAGATTTATTTGTGAGAAAAAAGATGACCAATGCATGCTTCAACATCAACCCTACAGAACAATAATACACCGACTAAAAACTTGACCTAAAACTTTATGAAGCACGTGTAAGGATACATTTAAACTTAATCAATCACTTAAACTCTTGATTCAATGAGGAACTACTTTATTGTAAAAGTGTACAGCATGCATGTGGCTTGTCTGCCACAGGAAGCATGGGAGAAAACCAGAGACAGACAGGAGTGACAGTTATGTTGTGTGTGTGTGTGAGAGGGAAAGCGAGGGTGACATTAGCCAGGTATCCTCAGACATTACATGCACGTCTTCTCCTGGGTTGATTCATCTTGACATGTCTGCACGCATTTCATTCATATATGAATACATGTAGACTGTCGCGATGATATTAACGATCATGTAACCTAATCGTGCATGAGAATAACTGTCTTGAACCCCTCGCATGTAAATAACAGCCAGCATTAGCTTCGTGAGAGCTAGTCGTTCAGGGGGTCGGAGGACGTTAAGTTACAGCTGTTTTCGTAAAGCCCTGCTTCTCGAAATAGCCCACTGACGTCTCGCCATTAAAATATAAAGTACACCAGCAAAGTATTGCTGGCCCCACTGAGTTAACAACGTTAACATTGCTAGCGCCACTTTTAACGTTAGCTAGCTAACTTAACAGCTAACTGGGCGGGGGTTTATTGACAGTTTAATTAAGTTAGCTATGGATAAAACAAACCGATGCAATCCAGTGTCAAACGTGACGTGTTAGCTGGCTACGCATCTAACATACTATAATTCAAGTGTGTGTATCCTAGGGTAAGTTGTTACTGCATTGCCCGCTAGATAGCAGATACACATAGCTCACGAGCTAATGCTAGCCAAGTTAGCACAACTCCAAACTCGGATTTGCGTGCTAACGTTAAAACCTAAGCGGAAGAACTGATATGGTGTCTAAGCTAGCGGGGTGGCTAGCATGCTACTGGGGCCTAAAGGCCGCTGAAATGTAAAGCAATAATCCTAAACTGTTCTAAAAAATAACAATTAAATATTATGTTGAATCCGCTTCTTTCCCCGGCTGCTGGGCGCACGACACATGTACCGTGTAAGATTGGGTTATATTACCGTGTGAATGATGAATTCTCGTGTTGTTTGTAGAGATTCCGATAACGACGTCGTTCCTCGCGAGAGATGAGCCCTTGCCTTCGTTTGTTGTTCCTCACATGTACGGCTCCTCACTCATTCAGGGGGAGCCCAGAGAGCAGCCGGTCGCTGTAAACCACAGCAGAAACCACATGCTAACTCATCTGAGGATTTAACATCAACAACTATTTGACTTATCCGTTCATTCAGTTCAGTGGCATTGGGATGGTTTATGCTGTTGTGCTAGTTAATTGTTTTTAAACGGTTTTGACTGAAACCATCGTACACACTTTCTGAAAAGAGGCAGTTTTATAATGTTGTGTGACTTTAGTTTAATATACTGGGGCCCTTGAAGGAATAGTCAATTAGGCAAAAAAATCGCTTGCAGAAAAAACCTGTAAATGACAGTTCATGTTTAGGACAAATTGTTTTCTTCGTATTTTTTTAAGAGAAAAAAATTACGAGCCAGCCAGGAGTCGAACCTAGAATCTTCTGATCCGTAGTCAGACGCGTTATCCATTGCGCCACTGGCCCGCGCTGGGATTTTTTGATGACCCGGAAGAAGTTAATCGCGCCGATTGAAGAGTGGACGCCTTAGATTTGAACCCTCATACGCCAGTTTATGTAACGGACAAGTATTTAAGAATATATCACTTTTGGGGACTATATATATATATATATATATATATTTTTTTTTTTTATTTTTTTTTTTTTAATTAATTAGAATATTTCGCGACTTTACGTTTGCTAATTGTTACTGACATTTACATTATTTAAGCTTACCAAACATATAACAAATGTCCCAACAAAATTGCGGTGCTAGGACTTTTTTACCCTGGTATTTTTTCCCTTTCATGACCGGTCAAATCTTGTAACATTGTTGGCAGCGACAGGCACAGCGATTGTATTTCACGTGATGTGTTTGCAAACTCCCTGCCACGTGAGGATGTACTTCTTGGTTGCGACAGCCAATCACCTTACCGTCTGTAACCACAATACAACCAGAAAGTGGCCAATCAGCGCTCGCATCGCAACCACGAAGTAACCACAAAATGACGAGCTCACGAAGACTCACGGTGATTGACGACAACGCCCGACTAATATTGTTTACGTCCGCCCACGTTTTCGAGAGTTCAACTGCAACTGCGAGGTCACGGATACTTACGGTGAGTGACCAGAACGGCCGACTGATTGTTGTCTTCTTATCAACAAGATTGCCAAAGTCATTTACTGCTTTTCTAGCTATTGTCAATACAAATGTGAGATATATTACCGTGGCTCGTTAACGAGCTCACTCGCTAGCTAACGTGTCCTAGTGTAGTTATAACGTCACCTGTCCTATCACTTCACGACTCGTAGACCGCTGGTTTCCTTGCATTGCAGGTTAATTTATGGAACTGACAACAACGTTGGCGAGACTCTCGTACATACAGTTCGAAGCTACAGAACAGCTAACAAGCACACGTTGCGTCTCACACCCTCATTACCTCCCCGGTTGCCCGACAGGTCAAACCCCGCCTCCCCTCTGCTCCACTAATCACAGGGCCGCAACCCGACCCTCATGCACACTGCTTCCCTATGATTGACCGCGAGAGGTGACCGAGCGAGCACTCCCACCTACACAGGCACCTGTACAGGTTCGCTACACTATATTACAGCTTGCTCTCCGATAGCGACCCTTAGTTAGGCCTATGCTTACTGATATTTCATTCATCAAAGTCAATTTAAGTTGAACTAACACAGTTAACAGACTACCCCATCTGTTGGTGACCATAGCGAGCTAACGTGGTAGCTGGGGGGGATTACACCGCAATTACACGGTTATTATTATAATTTTCTTTGGCTGTATTCATTCATTTAGAAAAAAGTAATCTTACAGTAATGTTGTATTTTAATATTTTCCTCTGATCTTTATTCGTGCACTAATTTGTTATTGAATTACATTTAAATGTAGCCTTCAGTTTGCAATAACTACACTGGACAGTAATGCATATGCAATAATAATAATAATAATATGATGTCACATGGATAGGTAATTCTGCTTCCAAATGAGTACTTTTACTTTTCAGAATTTAAATACATTTGGTCTAATACCTTTGTAATTCTAAGGAAGAGTCTTATTGTAGGGGAGCATTTTTCAGAGTGTGGTATTGCTAGTTTTACTTCACTAAAAGATACTTATACTTCTTCCACCAGTGGACCCAGTTGGGACATACCAGCGTATTTAATGCTTAATGTACTTGTCATGACATACATCACTCCCATACAGTGCTTCCCTTCTGACTCAGTGATTCTTGGATGTTATCCGACATTTTGAACCTGTTGGAAAACTATAGACAGACAGAGCATAGGTGATCTTGACTGAATATAACTCAAGGAAACTGGGTATATTATATTACTATACCCAGTTTCCTTTAAAATCGGTCACATTTGTTTATTTATGAGTTTCTTTCTTTGTTTCTTTATCCAGCACGATGAGTCTTTCCAGCTAGCTGTATACACACCTTGCCTGAAGTGGATATCCAAAGCTCTGTTCAGGTAGACAGCACATGGGCATCCTGAGCTGGACTTCAGCAGGGTGGACACACTTTAGTGGTGTCCTCCAAAAGGTGCCACTGAAGACCAGTAGTTCGCCCCAGGAAAATTGCATAGGCCATCCCTTGCTGCTCTGCATGCCACGAAAGCTGTGGCAAGTACAGCTGTACTGTTAGAATGAACTTCTGACCTCAGCTGGCCTGCATCAAAAGATCAGGCAGATGGTGGCCGTGGGAAAAATGTATTATGTCGCATCAGAGTACCTGGCCTGCCAAAGATGCAAGCGGAAGGTCATCAGCTTGAGCCTTGGCCTCGTGTCTCAGCTCGACATTGGCCACAAGGTGCAGTTCCCATGCACCCTTACATCTAAACTGGCATGTGAATTAGAGGTAGTCAGATTGATGCGTCAGCGAGGGCGGGGAAGCAGCAGCAGCCAGATCTAGTGGAAGCTGCAGGAGCGTCATGCTGAGGTCAGGTTGCAGAAGACAGTCCAGTACCTGACAGACTGCAAGGGGATTGCCTGTGCTGTAAAATCCGGCATTATCCTGCCTGTGACATTTGAACATGTACCTGCTATGCCTCCTGTCCCCAAGCACCAGTGTCTGATGCAGACTTATGCCGAGGCTGTCTTGCAAAGGCTGGATGCCATCAAGGCCACCATCCCAAGATGACAAATATATAGTCGGATCCTAAAAGATGGATTCCACAAAAAAAGTTGGCCCGAAAGCTTGCAAGACACTGCTAATGTTGGTAATGAGCATGGACAGGTGATCATGTCCGTGCTCAATGCCAGCGAAGGTTTTGGTCTTGGGCCGATGATTGAAGGCATAATTACCAGATACAGAGTGGCTGGGGTGGCTCCTCCTGAGGTTTTATATGGAGACAGAGACTGCTGCGGTAACACTCTTCTGAGGATGATGTTTGAAGAGTGGGATAAAATTATCATCCGTTAGATGTATGTCACTTCATGCGGATATTTGCTGTGGGTTGCACCACTGACTCATCAACTCAGCCATTGTACGTTCATGTGGGACCAAGAGGCCCTGAAGGAGGCAAAGCGTGCAGAGCTAGAAGCTGCACGGATACAACCATCCAAGGCTGACGTGATGCGCTCCATCAGCCACAACACACTAGCCCTGCATTGCAGGTGAACTACGCGCCGGACCAGGGAGACCCAGGATCAGATTAAGAGCCCCACCAGACCTTTGATGCACCTTCTGCTGTACTAAAGGTTCCACATCCCTCGCGTCATTTCACCTGCGCCAATTTATCCCAGGTAAATATGTGAATTATTTTTCTCATCCCATTATGTTTAATTATTTATTAATCATTAGGATATTCAATTAATTATAATAACAGCAGTTTGTATGGTCTCAGGCTTAATTTCCATTTTTTGTAAATTTCTTAATTCACAGGTACGCTGGCAAGTGACACCTTCTTCCAGGCGTATCTGTTGGATGGACTTTTGAGGTGGAATGAGGACCGAGCTGTGGCAGCAACAACTGATGAGCAGCTCCACATTGCTACAATCATCTCCTCCGTCATGCTGCAAATGCTCTTGCAGAGGAGGTTCTGGGCGAGAAAACCATCCCTTATGTCGGGCCAAGAAAATACACAGGTAGATAACTATTATATTTGTGGTTTTTTCACAATTTAATTAAAATCTACAAATACCAGTTTACCACTAATAAAGTCTTGGTTTATCTAATTGTTTGTCAATGTTTTTTTATGTTTTACAGATGAGGTTATTGGAGTTGAATGCTTGTACCAGCAAACTGGTAAAGTTTTACAGGACTACAAGTTGGCCATTGAAGAGTCAGAGACCGCTGATTTTTCTGTACAGGCGGGTGAAGTTTGTGCTGAACCTGAGAAGTTTCAGGACATCACTATCCCCACCTCATATATTCAGAATACCGGCTGCCTCTTCACAAACATCAGTGTCTGCACCGTCTGTTGTCCCATCTCCAACTCCTTCAGCAACCAGCTCAATGTCATTCATGTCGTGGTCCCTCCATCTCAATCAAAGACAAAAAGCCACCATCACACCTGCAGTACTTTGTCAACTGCTACTGCAAAAAGACTGAGACTCAGTCATTTGATGAATGGCGGGCTATGCTGAAAACCAGAGGTTACGGGGGGAAAAAAAGCTAGGAAATGAAAACCCTCCAGCATCTTCCAAATAGGTTTGGAACTGTGTGTGTACATGTGGATTAAGTGATGGAAGGCTGCCAAGGTTGCAAAGTTGAAGAGTAAGTTGTTATTTATTTTATATAATGTATTATTGTTGTTTTCCTATAGAATATAAAAATACAAAACAACCTCTGTGTTGATCTACCCAAGAGAAGATTATCTGAACTCAAAACTGTAGATAAACAGTCATCCTATTCGTCACATTCTTTGTTTATTTCATCATTATATGAAGGTCCTTAGTTTGAGTCTGCAGGCTTCTAAAACGAACTACCTTTTTTTAATCTTAATGTGCACGAAATTACTCACAATACCGGGATACCGTGATGAAGAACTGTCTTCCACTCGCAAAACATCCCCAGTTTACGATCTCTGATTAACCCTAACTTCGCCAGCTCTGTCTCCTGCCGCAACCTCTCAATTGCCACTTGCTTCTCCCCCTCAATACTTTGCCTTTCTAGTTCCAATTGTGGTTTCTCCTTCTCCCGAGAAGACTAACAAAAGCAATTCCTTTTGCTGCTCGAAGGTGAGGCTCCCAGACGGAACTAAAAGTGTCTGTGGTGCCATCGACTGACCCAGTCCCTCTTGTTTAGCAACCAGCAGCCCCTTTTCAAACAACTGCAGTTTTACCCTAGCCCAGGCCTGGCCAACCCGCGGCTCCCGAGCCGCATGCGGCTCTTTGCCTGGTTTCATGCGGCTCTTGCGTTCATATCAAAGTTTGTGTTTTTTGTTTTTTTTAATCTTTTTATTGATTTTGCAAATACTTTAGACCACTGGTGTCGAAATCAAGGCGCGACGGCTTGAAAGCCATGAAATCGCGGACCCGTTTTCAGTCATTCGCGACCGGTTTTCAGTCATTCGCGACTGGTTTTCAGTCATTCGCGGACCCGTTTTCAGTCATTCGCGGACCCGTTTTCAGTCATTCGCGGACACGTTTTCAGTCTTTCGCAGACACGTTTTCAGTCCGTCAGGACGGTCATTTTACATGGGCAAAAAAAAATTAAAAATCCTGTGCTTTTATTTTGAAGGGATTTTTTAAATGCGGCAGAGTGCAATTTATTCAATTTCAGTCATATTGATGTCATGTGTTGTAACTCTGTTACGTTGTTCATTCTGGTCACATGACATCTATTGCTTCTGTCCATCCGGGGAGAGGGATCCTCCTCTGTTGCTCTCCTGAAGGGTTCTTCCTGTTTTCCCTGTGAAATGGTTTTTACTATCTTTATTTGGGGAGTTTTTCCTGATCTGATGTGAGGTCCCGGGACAGGATGTTATTTGTACAGATTGCACATTTTAATTTGTGATTTTGGGCTATATAAAATAAACTGAATTGAATTGAATATTCACACACTCCTCAATGCTGCGTTCACAACACACTTTACTTGCGTGAGTTTACACATCGGACTATTTGTGATAGTTTGCTTCATTCCCAACCTTTTTTTTGTTATGTTCAAAAAGGCTGAAGTTATAACATTATTATGTGTGTTGTATTACCTTGTATCCTTAAGAAGCACTTTTGGGTTTTTAATTGAGTGTGAAAGGGAATATTTCTGTTTGGCATAATGTGATACTATCTCAGGTTCAAACCTAGGTGCCATATTTTCATTAAATCAAATTGAGAAGTTGAAAATGTTCCTCGCTTTGGTCGCGGCTTGTCATTCAGGGTGATGGTGGGTCCTGCAGCCAGATCAGTTAAACCACTGCCCCAGACCACATGCATGTTCTTAGAGTTATGTCCTTCTCAACTGTGACAAAAAAGCTTTCAACAAAGTTAATATAATAACGTGCGTTTAATCTTTGACTTTGTTATTTTCATCTGTTTTAAGTTTGATCTTTGATAGAGTAATGTTGGTTTCTTAACCCTAAATTAAATGGATTTATGTCGTAGTAACAGAGACATTTTAATTTGGCTCACGGGGGGGGGGGTATGATGTGGCTCTTTGCAGTAACACAGTAAAAAATGTGGCTCTTAGTCTCTGACTGGTTGGCCACCCCTGCCCTAGCCTTTACATTCTCCTTGAGCCGTTTATCCCCCACACCACGAAGAGCATTATCATACTCTTCTGCAATCTTCTAGAGCTGATCTCTAGTGCAACAATCCAAAAAAATCCCCACATGGAGCAGAAAAAAGTATTCTAACCCTGCCATAATAGAGCAGGTCAAAGGTCACAACCAAACCAGCAAGTAGTTGGCCTAGGACAACTAGTGCACTGAAATGTCAATGAGACAACAATATGTCCCCCAAGCTAATGTGGAAGTCCCTCTACCTAGACTGCCTATCAAAAACTAATCTACCTCACTGAACCCTAGTCTTCATGCAGATTAGCGGGAGGCTTTTTAAACACTGAAACCAGTAGCTCGGTTTGGTCCCCAGCAAGCTGGTTACCCACCTGACAGCTCTGGATGTGTCCCCGAGACAACTGCTCTGGCCACACACCACACGAAAAAAAACCTTGAAAAGCCCCGCCCAAAAAAAAAACAACGTGACCAAACGGACCACGTACTTTGACCTATCCAGGGATACTCCACAAAAGCCCAAACTAATAGACTAGAAGACCATGTACCCACTGCGCCTCAAAAATGTATCCCCCAGACACATGCATCAGACAAAACCATCATTTCTCTGGAGCAAAACCACTTCAAAGAAACCAAATTTGGATGGACAAGCCTTGTCACAAACTAGGTTAACAGTGGCATGTGGAGTCAGTATTTTCAGTACTGTGTGTGTGTGTTTGTGAGTGAGTGAGTGAGTGAGTGAGTGACTGCAGCGACAAACCATAATCTTGAACTCAAAGCCAAATGGGTGTCTCAGAGCGGAGAGGGCATTTTAAGAGTGACACTAATTAGCACAGGTGTATCCACTCTCCTGATGTCCCTCTGCCACGCCGACCTGCACACCTGCAGGGTCAACAGCCAGTGGAGAGGGTCATCACATATGTATGACAGCAACTAAAAAAACATGTGAAATAAATAGGCCTGTGTAAAAGCAGTGGTGGAAGAAATACTCAAATATGTTACTTCAAGAAAAGTGAAAATACTTCCATGTGAAAATACTCTGTGAGTAAAAGTTCTGCATTTATTAGTATTAGCATAAAAATGTACTTAACTACTTCAGTTATACTCTGCACAACTACAGCTCTCAATAACAGGAGACAACGCCCAGCTGACCAGTAACACAAGGTACTTTGGGGGTGGAAAGTCCTCTTTCTCTTGATGTGACCCTTAGCTGCCGTATAAAGCCACCGCAGTCACGTGTCATCTTGCACACTGTATTAAGGGCAGCACCTTGGTCGCAGATAAAAGGGCAGAGCTTTGTGGGAGGCGTCATTTTCTCGTTCAGCCGAAACACACAGCGTCGTGATCTGGACACCGAGACGACTGCCATGAACCTATGTGCAAAACAAACTTTGGTCTTTCTGACGTCTTTGTTATTCCTCCATGTCGCTGCAGACCTACATGGTAAGAGGGAGAACACTGATGTATTTGCACAGTAACTATACAACGACCAGCATGCATTTCTTTTAGATGGAGGTCTGACTGCATTTTATATCTTAATAACAAAAACCTGCTCAAGGAATAATATCCTGTCTTTGAATATATTTCTTTTCGGACTGAATCTGTTGATACTTGATGCTTCCTGATGGCATTTCGTTGCGACTCAGTCGAAGTGATCTTTGGTCATGTTTGCGATAATGACTGTCCAAAGGTGAAACACTTCACCCAAAGAGCAAACTGGGTTGAGGGGTTAAGTGAGGCAAATAATGTGTTTTGCTTAGTGATGTGTCGAGGCTTCGATGCGTGTGTCGAGTAATCCAGGTAGATTTTGGTGAAGCGCGTATCGAGGCTTGTGTCGATGACGTAAGTGGTGACGTTCGAAGCCTCGCGAGCCGGCCGTACCACGTGACTGATTCAGAAAATGGTTTGTGGGTTTGCCGTGCGATTTGAAATGTAAGAGGCAGCGAAACTCAATGGATTTCCCCCCTTCCTCTCTGTACCCAGCTTCGTGTGTGCCTGTGAAAGGGTATTTTATAAAGCAGGCGAAATAGTCTCAAAAAGCCCAGCACTGTGAAAAAGTTCTTATTTTTACTTAAAAAAAAAAATTGGACACACCAACATGGACTAGCGGAGCTGAGGCTCAAAACACCAATCCTCTGACTGAAAGTCGAATATTCTAACCACTGACCCACAGTTGCATTACAACCCTCTCCCAATTTGTTTCGACTTTTGATTTTGACCCCGCCATTATATCACATAGATAGACACAATATTAATAAGTTAATAATTGATGTATTGGCGTCACAAACATAATTTATTCAATTTAAAGCTTCACGCACCAAAGCCATGGTGTCGTTATGATCACTCTGCCTGTTTTACATGTATTGTCCACTTGGTGGCGCAGATGAAGCTCCGTGAAGCATCGGCACATGAGCGAACCAATTAGATGGAAAGCTTCAATGCTTCAGGAAGCTTCATCTCGCCATCACTAGTTTTGCTGACCTACTTTCTGGATCGGATTGGAAATGACATTGGGTGAATAAACAAATACTACACAATGCCGGAAAACTGCCCGTTATACACAATTTTCAAGTCCATCAATTCCTCATTCTTCGTCATTTCTATTGTGGTAATATTCTTTTCAGCAGGTTGGTTGAAGAAGTCGGATCAACGCTATTATCTAAATTACATAAAAATGTATTTTTTATTGTTCAGTTGCAACTAAAGCTACAAACTAACCAACAACCAGACGTTCAGTACATGAAGGATTTATATTTGTTACTTGGACATATTTTCCTGAAACTGATCAACTGCTTTAGATTACGATCTTGAGTCTTTTCTAATATCCTGGCAGCTCCAAAAGTGCACACAGAGCTTGGGATTCTTCGAGGTCAGTATGTGAGTGTAAAGGGGAAGGAGACCGGGGTCCATGCCTACCTGGGTGTCCCATTTGCCAGGCCACCCATAGGCCCTGCTCTGAGACTGGCTGCACCCCAGCCTGTAGAGGGATGGGAGGGAGTGAGAGATGCCACCCAGCAGCCACCCATGTAAGGCCTTCATGTGCTTCTGTTGTTGCTGAACACACTTGGAGAAATCCCCCCAAATTCTCGCTATAAAAACATGTGTCTTTCAGGTGTGTTCAAATTAAAGAGGTATCCATAGATCTGCTTGATAAATTCGGCATGTTGGCTGATCTCCCAGAGGTTTCAGAGGACTGCCTTTACCTCAACATTTACACTCCTGCAAAGAAAGCTGTCGGTGCCAAGCTCCCAGTAAGTTGCTGCCAGTTTGGAATGATGCTTTGGATAACTTTTGATAGTTCATGGTGAAGTTGGCATGATTGCTTTTAGAAGAATCCATAATGGCAATATGAGTAACTTTAATGAGTAATTTGTTATTTCACGATTTGCTGGATACCGGCTCACAAGAGATGCAGCAAGAGGGGATTGTATTATCCCACTCAGGAAGAGTGCTTTCAGTCAGTCAGCATTTTCTGTGCAAGCTGCACTAGACTGGAACTGCATTCCAGGGACTATACAAGATCTACGAACATACAGTTCTTTTCAGGCACAACTAAAGACATGGTTGATTGATGCCCTGCTCTGTCAGCACTAGAGCATAACTCCGCCTTGCCTTCCTCAATCTGCCCATGTCTTGACTTTGCCGGTCGACCATCATCTACCTCCATGTCTTTTATTGTTTTTTTTAGCCGTGTTTGACTGTTGTACACGTATTGTAAAAGCTTCAACATTTTATAATCCTTGTATATTTAATTTGATCTATGTTTTTAGGTTTGTTTTATTTTTTTAACATCTGCCTCTCGGGACTACGGATGGAAAATAGCCTCTTGGCTAACTCCGGCACTTTTAACAGAAATGTTTTTATGAATGTGCACTGTCCCCTTATTAAATAAACCATTATCAACGATTCCCATATTTAGAACTAGACTGCAAAGATACTGATGCCCTGTTTGTTTTTTTACCATCAGTATTGTTTTCGTCAGATTAAAGTCTTTGTTTGATTGAGATTTTTACGAGCTTGGCGAGAAAAGTTAAAATGTGCTTTATGGTCTGTGGAAAAGCTAAAGATCTTTTATTGCCTCACCAGGTTATGGTCTGGATCCATGGTGGAGGGTTTGCCATGGGGTCAGCTTCAATGTATGACGGCTCCGCCCTGGCTGCGTACCAGGACGTGGTTGTGGTTCTGATCCAGTACCGCTTGGGACTTCTGGGCTTTCTCAGGTAAAAAGCCTTTAAATGACTCAGCACAGGCAGACTGGACATTCTATTCTCATGGTTTTGATCTGATCTTGGAACAATAATTCTAAACTGAGTCCCTCTTACCAGCGGGTCTAGACTATGATTGTATTCTCTATCCAGCACTGGAGATGAACACGTGTCGGGCAACTTTGGAATGTTGGACCAGGTACAAGCTCTGAGGTGGATCCAGCAGCACATTCATACCTTTGGAGGAAACCCAGATTTAGTCACCATCTTTGGGGAGTCTGCTGGTGGAATCAGTGTATCCCTCCTGGTAAGGATTAATCTGCAGACAATGACAGGCACTTTAATTTTGCAATTATTACACAGTTATGTCACAGCAGTCTCTACTGTCCACAGAACCTTTATTTATGTTTCTTGAATCAACAGCTTCTCTCGCCATTGTCTAATGGCCTGTTCCACCATGCCATTGCTGAGAGTGGCACTGCTGCAATGGATGTACTCATCGCAAATGATCCGCTCCCAGTGATGCAGGTCAGTGTTTTTTATTTTGGTGTATAAACATTATTTTGTGTCAAATCAAAATGTTGGTGTTTAATCCACACATCTCCCTCAGATGGTTGCAAATATGTCTGGCTGTAGCATCGAAAGCACAAAGAAGATCGCGGGTTGCATGAGAAATGTCGATCTTAACACAATTCTGGCTGTTGGGAAGGTGAGATATCCTATGCAAGACCGATGTAGACTGACTTGATGGAATCTGCCTATTTATATTTATTTTAACTGCACATATGTATCTCAACTTCTTCTTTTGTACATTTTCCTCGAAAGGATCAAACATTGAGATTTACTCCACAAGTTGACGGCGTCTTCTTGACCAAACGTGTGGATGAGCTGTTCCGTACACATGAACTACTCACCATACCGTTCATGACCGGTGTCAATAATGATGAAGGGGGCTGGTTACTTCCTGCCGTAAGTCTGAGCGTTACTGAAACCTGTGACTGACGAGCTCACAGATTTCCAGATGAGCCCATGGAAACATGATTTTGTCTGAAATATTGTTTGTCTTCCCTTTTTAGTTCTTTGCTCCTCCAAACTGGACGGAGGGAATGGATCGGGAGGACGTTATGAACATACTGTACATGTTCTACCCTGATGTAAGGCAAACGGTGCTCAGCATTGAAATATTGCTTTGCTGCATTGTCCAAACTTCTCTGACAGATGTGGTGTTCTTTTTCTCCAGCCCAAAGATGAGATCTTCAGGGATTTGTTTGCATATGAATATATTGGAAACGGTGAAGATCGTATGAAAAATAGAGATGGGTTCACTAAGATTATTGGAGATATGATGTTCACCATTCCAGCCATTAGGACGGCTAATGCTCACAGAGGTATTTTATTTACTCAAGATAATAACTTACTGTCACACGCGTTCACTAACGTGTGTGTGTGTGTGTATATATATATATATATATATATATATATATATACACACACACACACACACACACACACACACACACACACACACACACACACACACACACACACACACAAACGTATTCCTCTACTACTAGATGCAGGTGCCCCGGTGTACCTGTATGAGTACCAGTATCCTCCCAAATTCCTGCAGACAAGAAGGCCAAGCTTTGTTGGCAGCGACCATGGTGATGAAATCTTTACTGTATTCGGATTCTGCTTCACAACTACTCATGTCAAATTAAGCGGTAAGTCAATACAAAAATATCTTTATCAATAGCCCACCAGAGATTTGGGTTTCCTGAGTGCAAAGTGTTTTACCAGATTATCATTCATTTAGAGGCATGCCATGAAGAGGAGGAACAGCTGAGCAGAACCATGATGAGCTACTGGGGAAACTTTGCTCGTACAGGGTAGGAATTCACCCTAATGACAGTTTTTATGAATGTTTTCAAATCTTGTTTTATTTTCCATTATGTTTAGATGCTTTTAATGACTTTGTGTAGCACTGTGAATTGCCTTGTTGTTGAAATGTGCTATATCAAATTCACATTGAAAATAAGACTTGTTTTAACTTGTGTGCATGTAGGTCTCCTAATGGTGACAGTCTGGTCCACTGGCCCAAGTATGGAGTAAAAGAAAACTACTTGTCAATTGATGTAAAGGAGCAGGTAACTGGTCAGCACCTGCAGAAGGACAAGTTTGTCTTCGTGACTCAAACTCTCCCAGAGAAAATCCGACAACATGAAGAGAAGAAGGAGCGCAACGAGCTGTAGAACTGACACTTCTCCTTTCTCCTCTCCATTATTTTTATTTATTGATTTCATCTTCAACCACAAACATTAAATTCAAATTGCATCTGAACTTTAAAAAAAAGCTGCGTGTGAAGTAGCAGTACGAATCAAAACTTATTTTGTCAATACTGTGTATTATGCAGTTTGAATCCAAGGTAGATAGACACAGGGAATACTTCTTTAAAATCTAAAAGTTCAAGAGGAAATATGTAGCAGAAGGACACCGCAAGTTATGAGATACCCTTGGTGTTTGGCCACATATTTAATATCTAGATTCCAATGTAAAATAAAAGTGAAATGATTTACGTGTGTTGTCTGTAATGCATTATTGCCAAACCATTTAATTCACCGTTCATGCAGATGAACACAGAAGACCCACAGTGGCTGTTGGTGTGAAATGGTGGACCCAGGGTTCTTCAGAGGTCAAACAATGTGGGATGCAAGGTGAACATGGGTTCAAACCTTAACCGACAACAGTACACAGGGCGCGTGTAATACAGGGCTGTTGTGTAAAGGGATGCAACATTTTATTACATTATAATCCAAAATGCAGCTGTGGCACTGAAAGGTGAGAATACTTTTAGGTGATGGTCACCGACCTGCTCCACCACCACACTCCATCCCGTCGTCTCCGCTCCTCTGATGCCAACCTCCATTCCACATAGGACCAATCACCAGACATGGGGTAACATAGCTTCTCCATAGCTGGAATTCTCTCCCCAAACTCACCCGGGACTGCATGTACTGACCTTTCCATATTTAAATCTCACATCAAAACCTACCTCTAGGTAGAACTGCTTTTAATGTGCGAGTGTGTGCTTGTTTTTATTGCTCTTTTCGATTATTTTAAACATTTGTAAAGTGTCTGAGTACGAGGAAAAGCGCTATATGAATAAAATGTATTATAGTTGAGCAGCAATGGGATACAACAGATTTGACAGTTTTGTATTTTTTTATTACTGAGAAGAGCGCTTAGGCTGAAAAGCTCCCTGACTTCTGATGTGAGCAGTTCAATAGGTCAAACTTAATTAATTTCCACAAAATCAGCCATTTCGAATTGGAAAAAAGTAGAAAGCAACATTTCATTCAAATAGCTGTGCACAGAGGGTTTACAGATAATGTATAAAACATTTCTACTGAAAATGAGGAGAAAGTAATCAAATACAATAGACAATGCTTTAGCAGAGACTTTTTGTGTGCAAATGTTAGTAAATCTGCAGTCTAATATAAAAGTGCTGCCCAGTGGTTTTAAATGAGTCGCTGCCCAGAAAGGTGCACATGAAGTAAGAAAGCTACTGAGCAGCCCCGTCAGGCCGTACGGAGACACACAGACACTCATGCACCCGTGAGTCGAGCTCATTCCAGGTTGTGACAGACAATCACCTTTTCGTCTGCAACCACAAATCAACCAAGAATTCACCAATCAGCGCTCATGTCGAAACCAAGAACGCCGAACTGCGATTTCCTTCTTCTCGTGAAAGTAAGTCAATCCTTTGTATGCAATGTCAATACAAATTATTTGAGATGTATCGATATTTGAAGGAATGGCCCGTGGCTCGGTTAGCTCCAATTTTAGAGGTTAGCGTTGTGTGATAATAATCACAGCCACACACTGTTTCACTGGATCGACGGTCCACGACATCCTTCTGAATCTGCTCCGCCTGCTGCACGCACTCCTGACCACCGTTCAGCAAATTATTGTTCATGTCGGAATCAACAACACAGCCATCTAACAGTCTGAGTTGACCAAGATTGATTTGTAAAATCTTCTACACATCTAAAACTACGGAAGCGCATTGCATTCACTGGATAATAAAAAAAAATAGACCCCTTTTCTCGTAATTACGAGATCCTGACCTGATTACGAAGGGTGCCATACTGGCCACTGTATGGCATGTGTGTGTACAGGCGTCGTCTGTATGCATGTGAGAACGATGAAGAAAAACGGAAATAGCAGTTGGTTAGCTTAAGCTCTGACACAGACAAAAAACGTAACAATCTAAAACAATATTTTCTCAAAAAATCAACTTGAACAGGTGCAAACCTTGTGCCCATATCAGCCAGGTGCTAAACTAATACATCCGTAACCTTTTTATCACTGTTTTCCGTTGTTATGGCAACTTTTCCTTTCTGCCCGTTTCTTACTAACAACTTTCGTTTTTTGTACCTTCAAAATAAGAGCGCAACCGGAAATGCACCGACTGCAGTAACAAAACGGACTAAAATAAAGGACAAAAAAAAAAGGAACAAACTGCTACAATACTTTAAACTCTCAGAAGTCCGTTACAGTCACTACCAAACCAGATTGGATGCATTTCAAATGCATGAATTTGTATCCATGAAGCATCCCGTGTTGGTTCAACTGCTCCTGCAGAAACAGAGCGACATCCAGCACGTCAGACTGGGCTTTCCGCCTGAACAATCCTAACGCCTTGAGATGCCTGCGCAGTGTTGACATACTCAATTTAATACCATCCTCATTTTTTAGAAACATCAGTATTTCCCAGTGTCTCAAACCGAGAAGGTAATACTAGCAGATTAACTGCGATAGCGCCATAATTGCCACTGAGAGAAGATTTCCAGACGTTTCCTTTTTCTTTTCTCGTAATTACGTGAAAAGGGGTCTATTTTTTTTTATCCAGTGAATGCAATGCGCTTCCGTATAAAACAGCTGTGGTCTGTACGTTTTTATCAGTGGTCCAACCCCCACACGCGTCCGTGGATCGCAGCGGTTCAGCAGAGTCCTCAGTCTCCACACCTGAATGAAGCCCACAACGAGTAGCTTGCTGTGGAATAGTTGTCTTTGGCAGGAGGATAATCTCAGATTGCCGGATGAGTGAGGTGAGAAGGTGGGCTTCGGCTGGGCTGTTCCATGCACTTTGCCAGCCGCCTGGCCTGGATGCGACGATCCAACCTGGTGGTTACCTCAATAAACGCATCTAAGGATGTGGGTAACTCGAACAAAACTAGTTTGTCTTTGACGTAATCTGCCGAGCAAATATGCGTCACACTGAGCAGCCATGTTCCTAGAATTTAATCGTGCCTTGACCCTGCTGAAGCCCCAGTAGCCTGCCGACGGTGTCCAGTCCCATGGACACCACCCCAAAAACCTTGCGCAGTTCGGTGGAGAAGAACCGGAAGGAAGCACAGTTCTTCCCTGTGTGCGTGGCTCCGACCTAGGCCGTTTCTCAATACCCAAGTACACAAGTACGGACTTGTGAACTTTTGGAGTCTGCACTTGGATTCTGGACTTGGGAGTCCAGACTCTCAAAGACAGGAGAACGCAGGACGGTCTTTCCGCAATTGGAACAGCAGCTGACTTGATGACGTCACCACCTCAGCTGTTGTTGTCATGAGTAACTCTGAGTCTTCACTGTAAAGTATTTTTACAGTCAAACAAAATATAACAACACTGCTTTTTTTGTACTAGTTTCACAGACATACACATATCATTGTATATATATATATTGTGTGTGTGTATATATGTATATATGTATGTATGTATGTATATATGTGTATGTATGTATGTATATGTATGTGTATGTATGTGTATGTATGTATGTGTATGTATGTATGTGTATGTATGTATGTGTATGTATGTGTATGTATGTGTATGTATGTATGTGTATGTATGTATGTGTATGTATGTATGTATGTATATGTATGTGTATGTATGTGTATGTATGTATGTATGTGTATGTATGTATGTGTATGTATGTATGTGTATGTATGTGTGTGTGTATGTGTGTGTGTGTGTGTGTATGTATATATATGTATATATATGTACACATATAATTGCAAACAATTCGGTCAAAAGTAATAAGACACCGCTGTAGTTCAAAGTTAAATTAAAATCTTAAGTTATAAACCTTAACCTTTCCCTCAGTCAAACTGATTTAATGTGACTGTGAATAAATAATGATTGCTTGTTAAATCCTCGAAACCGAATTATAACTCATGTTTAATCGATACGGAGACATCGGAGCCAGCGGATCATTTCAAAAAGTCAGCAGAGCGCTGGCGGCCCGGTGCTGCGGGGCTCACCGGTCCCGCGAGCAGGACCTCAACTCGTCGGCGTATCTTTTTAAGTAGGCCGATTCTTGAGAAAGTGACCACATATTTGATGCTTAAACAACTAACTTCTCGCCTGAAAACATCCTAAAATTACATTTTGTGACTCATCAACGGTAGTAATCAGAGTGTCAACTTTCAGTAATGAGTTTTCTCATCCGCCATTGTTCCCCGTTTGCTGGTCCGAAATGCATTCTGGGATATTGGCTCTCTCGTACGCTCAAGTCTGCTCTGATGCATCCCCGGTAAAATGGGCGGATCAAGTCACATCTGGGCATGTTCACCGTTCTTGGCAAGAAGCAGACTTTTGAATTGGAACAGTACTTGATGACGTTTCACGAGTCCACGAGAACACAAGTACAGAGAAGAATGCATATTAAGAAACGGCCCTAGTCTCCTCCCAGCTTCCTCCTGATTACAATCAACCAAGCTGCCTTCCATCAACTCATCCCTCAACGGCAGTGGCAGGCCGTGCATTTTCTACCTAGGCCTGCTGAAATATTTTACATAAATACACGCATGACGGGATGCTGTGTCATTAACGAACATGTAGTACATCAAGAAGAACAAATTCACAAGAACCAGTCACATTTAGTTATAAAAAAACATGACAAAACAATCCAACAAAACTGTGCCACTAAAACAATGCACATACAAGCCATCAGAAGGAACGATATTAATTATTTAATAAAAACAACACTGTGGCGACGGTGTTGGCTCTAGCGTAAGTTCAGATAGGTAGACATTAAGACAATCCCCTCACGCTAGACTCGTACTGCTCCCTCACCAGCAGCCCACATTCTATACCAGAGATCACCGTCAGAATAGTCAAAAGTCTCGTTTGAAAGAGCTGCGCCTCGCCTGGAATCCAGACGAGAGCAGGCAGCAGCAGCAGCAGGGGCGTTGACCAAAAACTGCACTCAAGTCGGACAGTTTTAGGGGCCGTTCACACCAGACGCGACTTTTAAAAGTGCAGTCTTTTAAAAACACCTTGGCAAAAACACGGCGGGCAAAAGAGCCCGGTGCGCCTGTGGAGCGGGCCTGCGTGCGCAACCAGGCGATACACATTGAAATTGATGAGCTGTGCGACTCCGTGCAAGGCGCTTAAAAGTTGAGACTATTTCAACTTTTAGGCGCGCCGAAGAAACGCTAGAAAAACGTTTAAAAGGCGTGCCTGAAAGGTGCGCCGTACCATAGGAAAACATTGGTTTTGCTAGCGACGCGTTTTTGAGTCGCGTCTGGTGTGAACGGCCCCTTAGGCTGCCTTTAAAGTATACACAGGAAGTCACAGAAAAAAAATCACTTCCTGTTAGTTCCGATCTGTAGTCTACTTGTAGTTTACAGATCACGTTTGGATTTATTCATGTGTTTATAAATATTTATTTATGTAGAAATGTGTGTGTAGTTGCATCCTTTGTTCTTTTTATGTCTGCCTGTGAATTCCATTACTAGTTTTATGTGTGTTGTATAAATACGATTTTGTATTATCAACCACACAAGATATGTTTTTAGATTAAACCTGAGACTAATAACAATTGAGAGTTACACAACTACACATAAAATAAGAATATTCTATAACACGTGTTTACTGTCAAATCTAAGTGCCAATCAGCTCTGATGTGGCGACAGCCAGGCGTTTCCCATCATTCAATCCAATTCAGTTAATTTTATATAGCCCAAAATCACAAATACAAATTTGCCTCGGAGGGCTTTACATCTGTACAAATAACATCCCTGTCCCGGGACCTCACATTGGATCAGAAAAAACTCCCCCAAATACAAATAGTAAAAACCCTTTCAAAGGGAAAAAAGGGAAGAAACCTGAGGGAGAGCAACAGAAGAGGATACCTTTCCCCGGATGGACAGAAGCAATAGATGTCATGTGACCGGAATGAATAACGTAACGGAGTTACAGCACATTCAATGAATATGACAGAAATGATTCATATAATACAGTAGGCATGGTCCATGTTAGCAGAAGGAGAGAGAGGAGGGGCATCAGCAGGGCCATGGCAGCAGGCAGGACCGGTTCCAGACACAGCCACGATCCATGGAAACTTGAGGCAAGGAAGCACAGAGGCTCCTGGAAAAAAGTAGAGTTAGTAATGTGCATTTGAAGAGACAATAATTTATCCAGAAGGAGAGGGAAAAGAGAAGAAGAGAAGAGGAGCTCGGTGTATCCTAAGATGTCCCCCAGCAGTCTAGGCCTATAGCAGCATATCTAGGGTCTGGACCAGGGCAAACCTGAGCCGTGCCTGTCCCCCGGACTGAAAGTGGAAGCTGGTTCCACAGAAGAGGAGCTTGATAACTGAAAGCTTTGGCCCCAACCTACTTTTTAAGATTCTGGGAACCACAAGTAACCCTGCATTCAGTGAGCGCAGCGCTCGAGTGGGGTAATATGGCACTATAAGCTCCTTTAATATATGATGGTGCATCACCAGTTAAGGCTTTGTAGGTAAGGAGAAGGATTTTAAATATGATTCTCGATCTTACAGGAAGCCAGTATAGAGCAGCTAGTACAGGAGTAATGTGATCTCTCTTCCGCGTCCTCGTTAGTACACAAGCTGCAGCATTCTGGATCAACTAGAGAGACCCAAGGGACTTACCGGAGCAGCCTGATAATAAGGAGTTACAGTAATCCAGTCTTGAAGTAACAAATGTGTGGATCGACGTTTCTGCATCGCTTTGAGACAAGATATGCTGTTTTTTTTAAATGTTCCGTAGTTGAAAAAAGGCGGTCCTTGAGATTACGGTGGCGGTGGATGCCACAGCGATGCAATCCAGAGAAACCATATCATCAGATAATTAATTTCTGAGGTGTTCTGGGCCGAGTAAAATAACTTCAGTCTTGTCCGAGTTCAGCAGCAGGAAGTTGCAGGTCATCCAGGTGTTTATGTCTTTAAGACACACTTGAAGTTTAGCGACCTGAGCCCTATTCTTCGTACCTGGTTTACTGAGTTAGCTGGATAATTCTCAGGTTAAGAGGACGCAGGTCAGGCTTTTCGGTTCTTCAAAGCAAGTTTAGAAAAATCACCATAGCAACACATTAAAATTCACTGGATAAGCTGGCCACTCCCACCGGACAAAAGGCAGCTTCCTTCCTCATTGATGAAGGAGCGATATTAGTTTTATAGGGAGAGAGTTCTTCCAGATCGCCTAGATCCGTTCTCACATCAGGATGACTTCCTGTACGCGGCACATTAGATTCTGCCGAGACCTCCTTGAGTCGTACATTAAACACCACAGGCGCACCAGAGCATTGCTCGTCTCACATACTCTATGCAGACTGGATCACAGTGTCTCACAGACTTGATCATAGCCTTGAGCTTTTTTGCGACTGGTACATGTTTGTATAGTGTCTGCGATGCGGAGAACATCGGAAAAGCCGTTGCATGCCGTGCTGTTCAAAACGTTTATTTAGCGCTTAAGAAACTTATGGATGTGTTAAAGCACTCATAATTATATGATGGTGTTATTAGTACACCATACATATCATTATTGTAGAAAATGATTCAGGTACTGATCCGCCCATACACATATTCAAACTCCTAGTTATATGGTAATCTACACATACATGTATATACACATATATGATACATATGCGCATACAGTACATCTATCCTCATAAGTATATATTAATTTGTATACTGCCAGCAGGCACATTTAAATAAATATAATCTGATTGATTTGGGTGATGAAGCACTTAAAATTAGCCGATACATTTTCCCAACACTTACGCATTTAACTTGATATTTTGCTATGCTTATGTAACTCTAACCCGACCAGCGGGGGCGCCGTTATGCTGCATTCACAAACGGGAAGTGTTACGAATATTCGCTACACTTTGGATGTGAACGCAGCATTAGACTTTGCTATGATTATGGACTTAAATTCATCATATGTAGTCATGATCATCTCCTGTTCCTCCACAGAGAGAAGAAACGCTTGAAGATCATCGAATCTGTGTTCGACTCCTCCCCCTTCTGAAGAGGAGCGTGCACGAGCATTTATCCAGAAGACTGACGTCTGGTTAGAATGAACGAGACCGTTTGAGGGCGGGTCAGCCTTTGAAGAACCGGGAAAGCCTGAAGTCAATCATCTCGCTAATTTAAGCTGGATAATAGGACATTTGATCGACTTTGTTGAACCACATACGAAGAATACCCCCCAGGTGGATTTCATCAACTTGATCAACAGATATAGTTGAGTATCATCGGCATAGCAGTGAAAGTTTATGGAGTGTTTTCTGATAATATTGCCCAAAGGAAGCATATATAAGGTGAATAAAATTGGTCCAAGCACAGAACCTTGTGGAACTCTATGACGAACGCCGGTGGTCATCGAGGCTTCATCGTTTACAAATACAAACTGAGATCGATCTGATAAATAGGACTTAAACCAGCTTAGTGCTGTACCTTTAATACCAATCGACTGGTCTAGTCTCTGTATATAATATAATAAGTCTCTGTCTCTGTGTCGCCCCAGCATCTGTCCTCCACCACATCTTGAATGAAGAGTGGTATGTAGGACTCAGAGATGAGGACCTTCTGTTTTTTTTTATCTTTATCTTAATTCTTCAAATGTCTATTAAACTACCGAAAAAAGGTTTGAGGTTTGCTCACTTAAACATCTGTAGTTTAAATAACAAGGTTCAAGAGCTATGCACTATTCTACACGAAAATTATATTCATATTATGGCTGTATCAGAGACTCACTTGGAAGAAGCCATAAAGGATGCAGCTGTTTCAATTCAAGGTTACAATATATTTAGATTGGACAGAGACAGGTATGGGGGAGGTACTGCTTTCTACATTCAAAATCATATTCCAGCTAAAATGAGAACATATCTAGGTATGGTTGGAGTAGAAGCCTTATGGCTCCAAGTTCATATCCCACATCTGAAACCTATATTGACATGCTGCTGTTATAGGCCACCATGCTCTAGTGCTGAATATCTGAATAACATATGCATGATGCTGGAGAATGCAACTGATAATGCCAATGATATTTGCATTCTTGGTGATATGAATATAGACTGGTTATCCAGTAATTGTACATTGAAAAGGAAGTTGGGCAATGCAGCCACATTATGCAACTTATCTCAAGTCATAGGTGTACCCACAAGAATTAATGTCAATAGGGACGGAATGATCACGTCAACGTGCATTGATCACTTTTTTACAAATTGTTCTGGAAAATGTTCTAAAGCTGTGTCGGTATCTGTGGGCTTCAGTGACCACAATATAATCGCTTTGACTGTGAAAACAAAGGTCCCTAAAGCAGGTCCTAAAGTAATTCATAAAAGAACATATAAAACCTTTTCAGAAAATGATTTTATTGCTGATGTAGAACACATTGAGTGGGATTCTGTGCTTGAGAAGATGCATGCAAATGATGCACTGGACTATTTTATGAATTTATTTTCTGCAGTGTGTGATAAACATGCTCCAATTAAAAAGATTACTGTTAGATTAAAGCACCTTGGCTGGATGAGGAATTGAGAAACTTATTGAGAGAAAGGGACCAACTGAAAAGATCTGCCATCATGTCAGGTAATGTAGCAGATTGGCAAGCTTACCGCTCACTAAGAAATATAATAACTAAATTAAATAGACAAAAGAAAAAATATTACTATCATTCTAAATTTGAGGAATGCCATGGAGACAGTAAAAAACTTTGGAGAGTACTTAATGATGCTTTGGGTAGAAGTAAAATAGCCAAAACACCTTCATTTATTGAACTGAATGGAGAATTCATCACTAAACCATCTGATATAGCAAACTACTTTAATAATTACTTCCTCAGTAAAGTGAACACACTAAGAAACCAAAATGCTGCCTGTGAGTGGTGGGCTGTCCAAAGCTATAATATAAAATCATATTATGTGTGGTAAGGATTGTGTGTTTGATTTCAAGCCAATCAGTGCTGATTCTATGGTTAAGATCCTTCACACAAGTAAGTGTGATACACCTTGTGAGTTTGATAATATTGATGGCAGACTGCTTCAGTTATCAGCTAAATCAATTGCTAAACCTGTAGGCCACATTTTCAATTTATGTTTTAAGGAATGTGCTTATCCTGATTTGTGGAAAATCGCAAAGGTTACTCCTCTGTCTAAAAACAGTAGAGAGCCATTTACAGGTCCAAACAGTAGGCCTATCAGCATTTTACCTGTCTTGACTAAACTTTTGGAGGGAATTATATTTAAGCAGATCCAGCAATACTTTGCAGAAAACAACATTAACTCAGATCTACAGCATGCATACAAAGCAGGATACTCTACAAGCACTGCACTGACATGTCTTACTGACGAGTGGTTCAAACAGATTGACATGAAGTCAGTTGTTGGGGTGGTGCTCTTGGATTTCAGTGCAGCCTTTGACATCATAGATCATGAGCTACTACTCATGAAACTATCGGCGTATGGATTCAAAGATTCTACTATTGATTTATTGAAGGGCTATTTAGTGAACAGGCAACAATGTGTTATGTTCAATGGCTCCCTTTCAAATATTGAGACACTTCAGTGTGGAATTCCTCAGGGAAGCTGCCTTGGCCCCCTTCTCTATTCTATATTTGTAAATGACATGCCATATGTATTAAAAAATGCAGGAATGGGGGTTTATGCGGATGACACGACTATGTATGTATCGTCAGACAGCATTGAACATGTTAATGAGGTGCTTCAACAAGAGTTAAAGCTGGTTTCTGAATGGATCATGGAAAATAAGCTGAAGTTGAATGTCTTAAAAATTAAATGCATGGTAAATATGGTAAATAAATATGCTCTCAGGACAGATCAGAAATTAAGCCTCTCTTTAGAGGGTACTACTATGGAACAGGTTAAGGAAGTCAAACTGCTGGGTGTCACTATTGAGAAACACTGTCATGGTCCACTCAGATTAATAATACAGTGGTGAGAATGATTAATGGTATCAATGCCATTAGAAGGAGTGCTCATCTGCTAACTAACACAACAATTAGACTAGTCATACAATCTCTAGTTCTGTCAAATCTGGACTGCTGTCCTGTTATCTGGTCTAGTGCATCAAAGCAAGAAATTAGTCAACTTCAGCTTGCTCAGAACAGAGTGGCAAGACTAGCACTTCACTGCTCTGTCAGGAGTAGTGTGGATGCTTTGCATGCTAGGCTGTCATGGATGATGGTGGATGAAAGACTGGCATGCAGACTTATTCTGTTTTTAAATAATGTGTATTTCTCACAGAAACCCCTTCAGTTTGTCTTTACAGCT
Organism: Taurulus bubalis; assembly: GCF_910589615.1. Lineage (NCBI taxonomy): Eukaryota > Metazoa > Chordata > Actinopteri > Perciformes > Cottidae > Taurulus > Taurulus bubalis. The sequence goes on along the minus strand of NC_136597.1, from coordinate 12,089,693 downwards.
ATCCCATGCAAATGAGAGGCATGGTTATAATACCAGACAGGCACTAAGGGGTCACTTTACTCTTCCTCTACCCAAAACCAATGCACTTAAGAAAACAGTAATGTACAGAGCCATTGCATACTGGAATGTGCTCCCTTCATATCTGACTCAATAAATAAAATGTGACTTTAAAAGGAACCTTAAGGCAGCAATAATCAGAAAGGAAATTAGTGTAGATTAGGTTACTTTAGGTATTTAGGCATTTTTATTATTTTTCTTTGAATGTAAATGTTGTTCCTAAGTCTGTGTTTTTGTTTACCAACATTGATCAGGCTGTACTGCATTTTATGATTTGTATTGTAATGCTTTTGCCTGGACCCCAGGAAGAATAGTCTCCAATACGGTGTAGACTAATGGGGATCCTTAATAAATAAATAAATAAGATGTCATGCTCAATGGTGTCGAATGCAGCACTAAGGTCTAACAAGACAAATACAAAGACAAGTCCCCTATCTGATGCAACTGGAAGGCCATTAGTATGCGCCCAGCATGTCAAACTAAAGATCTGATTGGTTGAAGACTATGACAATCAACGATAACGTCCACTCTCCGTGTACTTCAATCTGCAAAGGCCAGCAGAGAAGGCTTAGCTGGCCCTGACGACCCATCACTGCTCAACAGTATATCTACCCCGTACTCTGCACAACTACAGCTCTCAATTACAGGAGACAACGCCCAGCTGTCCAGTAACACAAGGTAGTTAGGGGGTGGAAAGTCCTCTTTCTCTTGATGTAACCCTTAGCTGCCGTGTAGCGCTTGCACGCTGTATTAAGTGCAGCACCTTGGTCGCAGATAAAAGGGGAGAGCTTCGTGGGAGGCGTCATTTTCTCGTTCAGCTGAAACCAGCAGTCTTGCAATCCGGACACCGAGATGACTGCCATTAACCTCGGAGCAAAACAAACTTTGGTCTTTCTGACATCTTTGTTATTCCTCCATGTCGCTGCAGACCTACATGGTAAGTAGAACACAGCTTTGTTTGCACAGTAACTATACAACAACCAGCATGCATTTCTTTTAGATGGAGGTCTGACTGCACTTTAAATCTGAATAACAAAGGCCTGTTCAAGTTATATAATATCCTCTCTTCTTTGAATGTATTTCTCTGCGGACTGAATCTGTTGTTACTTGATGCTTCCTGCTGGCATTTCGTTGCGACTCAGTCGAAGTGATCTTTGGTCATGTTTGCGATAATGACTGTCCAAAGGTGAAACACTTCACCCAAAGAGCAAACTGGGTTGAGGGGTTAAGTGAGGCAAATAATTTATTTTGCTGACCTACTTTCGGGATCGGATTGGGAATGACATTGGGTGAATAAACAAATACTACACAATGCCGGAAAACTGCCCGTGATACACCATTTTCAAATCCATCAATTCCTCCTTCTTCATCATTTCTATTGTGGTAATTTTTCTACTCAGCAGGTGAGTTGAAGAGGTCGGATGACCACTATTATCTAAATCAGTTGTTCTCAACTGGTCTGGCTACGGGACCCACCACCCCCCCTGAATGACAAGCCGTGACCCAAATCAAGGAAAATTGTAACTTCTCAAATTTATTTAATGAAAAGATGATGCAGTTTGGACCTGAGATAATACAGATCAGCACAGTATGCTCGAAAAAACAAGTTAGAAATATTCCCTTTTATAGTCGATTAAATAACAAAAAGTCCAGTGCAACCGGGACCCTAGAGTTATACAGCTCATATGACCACGATATGAATACCATAGCCTATTGTCCTTGATCTCCAACAATCAAGCATAGATATGATCAAAAGTCAAGAGCCTGAGCAGGATTCCCAAAAAATGACTCCTCGATTGCTCCCCGAGTTTTTTTTAAAATTGTATTGTTCGGTGCCTTTCCATCAAGCCACAGACTAACTAACTGCACATCTTTAGAAAGATTATGACCTAAAGCATCTGCAACAATAATAACAATAAACACAAGCATTGACATACAAAACCGTATTTTTCATTTCAGAAATTGAAAAATGCCATAAGAGGCGAGGGGACCGATGAGATCGCAGGATCTAACAACACCCAAAAAAAGAATGTCAGAAAATGATCTAGATTTATTTGACTCCTACAGGCCCATACAGTTACAGGGTTGTGTCTTTGACTGAAATCCACCATTGCAAGGGGTACTTTTTGTAGTTTTAGTAAAACTTTAAAATCAATGAGTCATGTTAAGGAGCTTACGGAAATATTAAAACTTAACGATTTTTTAAATTTAAAACCACACGCCTCTTCTCACAAGGGTTACGGTACTTTAGCAATTTAAATTAATTAAATCAACCGTGTGAATGAGGAGATAGCAGTTTTAGTTTTGAAAAAACACACTTTCACATTTTCGGAAAATTTGAAAAAAGGAGCTTTGCGTTTATACGGTTTTAAGGAACATAACAATTCAGTAACTTCAGCCTTTTTTAACAGACTCAACGACGGAAGCGCATTGCATTCACTGGATAAAAAAAAATAGACCCCTTTTCTCATTATTACGACATCCTGATCTCGTAATTACGAGATCCTGATTACGAGAAAAGATAAAGAAAAAGGAAACGTCTGTAAATTCTCTCTCAGTGGCAATGATGGCGCTATCGCAGTTAATTCGCTATTATTACCTTCTCGGTTTAAGACACTGGGAAATACTGATGTTTCTAAAAAATGACGATGGTATTAAATTGAGTATGTCAACACTGCGCAGGCATCTCAAGGTGTTAGGATTTTTCAGGCGGAAAGCCCAGACTGACGTGCTGGATGTCGCTCTGTTTCTGCAGGAGCAGTTGAACCAACACGGGATGCTTCATGCAGTTTTAGTTTTGGAAAAACACACTTTCACATTTTCGGAAAATTTGAAATAGGGAGCTTCTAAGTTTTATGGACACAAGGTAATACAACATAACAATTCAACGACTGAGAAATTGTTAAAAAAAAGACTCAAACTGTGTAACTTTAGCTTTGACAACCAAGACTGCACTATGGAAATAATTCAGTGTCTTGAGGAGCAAACTCCACAAACTCAAAATAAATTTAACAAAAAGTGCAATTAAAAAAAGATTCAAGTAGACAAAATGGTGTGGTGTGATCGCAGAACTAAGGAGTGGGAATAAACGGCACTTCAAAATAAAAATCCCCTTCAAAATAAAAGCACAGGATTCTTTTCTTACAACTCTTTTTCCGTCCAGGCATTGCCCCACCAGTTGAGAATCACTGATCTAAATGAATGCCCAGCACGCTACACACTTATTTTGAGATCAAAAGTTTACATATTAAAAATGTCTTCTCTTCGTTTTTTGTATTGTCCACTTGTCAGTTGCAACAAAAGCAACCAGACGTTTAGTACATGAAGGATTTATATTTGTTACTTGGACATATTTTCCTGAACCTGGTCAATTGCTTTCGATTACGATCTTGAGTCTTTTCTATTATCTCGACAGCTCCAGAAGTGCACACAGAGCTTGGGACCCTTCGAGGTCAGTATGTGAGTGTAAAGGGGAAGGAGACCGGGGTCCATGCCTACCTGGGTGTCCCATTTGCCAGGCCACCCATAGGCCCTGCTCTGAGACTGGCTGCACCCCAACCTGTAGAGGGATGGGAGGGAGTGAGAGATGCCACCCAGCAGCCACCCATGTAAGGCCTTCATGTGCTTCTGTTGTTGCTGAACACACTTGGAGAAATCCCCTCCATTTCTCGCTGTAAAAACATGTGTCTTTTTCAGGTGTGTTCAAATTAAAGAGGTATCGATAGATCTGCTTGATAATGTCGGCATGTTGGCTGATCTCCCAGAGATTTCAGAGGACTGCCTTTACCTCAACATTTACACTCCTGCAAAGAAAGCTGTCGGTGCCAAGCTCCCAGTAAGTTGCTGCCAGTTTGGAATGATGCTTTGGATAACTTTTGATAGTCCATGGTGAAGTTGGCAGGATTGCTTTTAGAAGAATCCATAAATATGAGTAACTTTAAGTAATTTGTTATTTCACGATCTGCTGAATACCGGTTCACAAGAGATGCAGCAAGAGGGGATTGTATTATCCCACTTAGGAAGAGTGCTTTCAGTCAGTCAGCATTTTCTGTGCAAGCTGCACTAGACTGCAACTCCATTCCAGGGACTATACAAGATCTACGAACATACAGTTCTTTTAAGGCACAACTAAAGAAATGGTTGATTGATGCCCTGCTCTGTCAGCACTAGAGCATAACTGCTCCTTGCCTTCCTCAATCTGTCCATGTTGTACGTCCATGTTGTACTTTCCCTCTGTTTGTTTGTTGAGATTTTTACGAGTTTAGAGAGAAAAAAGTTAAAATGTGCTTTATGTTCTGTGGAAAAGATGAAGGTCTTTTATTGCCTCACCAGGTTATGGTCTGGATCCATGGTGGAGGGTTTGCCCTGGGGTCAGCTTCAATGTATGACGGCTCCGCCCTGGCTGCGTACCAGGACATGGTTGTGGTTCTGATCCAGTACCGATTGGGACTTCTGGGCTTTCTCAGGTAAAAAGCCTTTAAATGACTCAGCACAAGCAGACTGGACATTCTATTCTCCTGGTTTTGATCTGATCTTAGAACAATAATTCTAAGGTGGGTCACTTTCACCAGCGGGTCTAGACTATGATTGTATTCTCTATCCAGCACTGGAGATGAACACGTGTCGGGCAACTTTGGAATGTTGGACCAGGTACAAGCTCTGAGGTGGATCCAGCAGCACATTCATACCTTTGGAGGAAACCCAGATTTAGTCACCATCTTTGGGGAGTCTGCTGGTGGAGTCAGTGTATCCCTCCTGGTAAGGATCAATCTGCATATAAAGCACTAATTTTGCAAGTATTACACAGTTATGTCACAGCACAGTCTCTACTGTCCACAGAACCTTTATTTATTTTTCTGTTGCTTGAATCAACAGCTTCTCTCGCCATTGTCTAATGGCCTGTTCCACCATGCCATTGCTGAGAGTGGCACTGCTGCAATAGATGTACTCATCGCAAATGATCCGCTCCCAGTGACGCAGGTCAGTGTTTTTATTTTGTTGTGTAAACATTATTTTTTGCCAAATCTAAATGTTGGGGTTTAATCCCACACATCCCCCTCAGATGGTTGCAAATATGTCTGGCTGTAGCATCGAAAGCACAAAGAAGATCGCGGATTGCATGAGAAACGTCGATCTTAACACAATTCTGGCTGTTGGGAAGGTGAGATATCCTATGCAAGACTGATATAGACTGACTTGATGGAATCTGCCTATTTATATGTTTATTTGAAGTACACATGTTTATCTCAACTTCTTCTTTTACACATTTTCTTCTAAAGGATCAAACATTGAATATTACTCTAAATGTTGACGGCGTCTTCTTGACTAAACGTGTGGATGAGCTGTACCGTACACATGAACTGCTCACCATACCGTTCATGACCGGTGTCAATAATGATGAAGGGGGCTGGTTACTTCCTGCCGTAAGTCTGAGCGTTACTGAAATCTGTGACTGACGAGCTCACAGATTTACAGATGAGCCCATGGAAACATGATTTTGTCTGAAATATTGTTCGTCTTCTCTTTTTAGTTCTTTGCTCCTCCAAACTGGACGGAGGGAATGGATCGGGAGGACGTCACAAACATGCTGTACATGTTCTACCCTGATGTAAGGCAAACGGTGCTCAACATTACAATATTGCTTTGTTCATTGTGCTCAAAATCAGACAGATGTGTTGGTCTTTTTCTCCAGCCCAAAGATGAGATCTTCAGGGATTTGTTTGCATATGAATATATTGGAAGCGGTGAAGATCATGTGAAAAATAGAGATGGGTTCACTCAGATTATTGGAGATATGTTGTTCACCATTCCAGCCATTAGGACGGCTAATGCTCACAGAGGTATTTTATTTACTCAAGATAATAACTTACTGTCACACACGTTCACTAACAATATATGTGATTTATATATATTTATATATATCTATCATACTCCTCTACTACTAGATGCAGGTGCTCCTGTGTACCTGTATGAGTACCAGTATCCTCCCAAATTCCTGCAGGCAAGAAGGCCAAGCTTTGTTGGCAGCGACCATGGTGATGAAATCTTTACTGTATTCGGATTCTGCTTCACAACTACTCATGTCAAATTAAGCGGTAAGTCAATACAAAAATGTCTTCATCAACCAGAGATCTGGTTTCCTGAGTGCAAAGTGTTTTACCAGATTATCATTCATTTAGAGGCATGCCATGAAGAGGAGGAACAGCTGAGCAGAACCATGATGAGCTACTGGGGAAACTTTGCTCGTACAGGGTAGGAATTCACCCTCATGAGGGTTTTCAAATCTTTTCTTTTGCATTATGTTTTATGTGTAGCACTTTGAATTGCCTTGTTGTTGAAATAAACTTGCCTCATTAAAAATTCAAATTCACATTGAAAATAAGACTTGTTTTAACTTGTGTGCATGTAGGTCTCCTAATGGTGACGGTCTGGTCCACTGGCCCAAGTATGGAGCAGAAGAAGACTACTTGTCAATTGATGTAAAGGAGCAGGTAACTGCTCAGCACCTGAAGAAGGACAAGTTTGTCTTTGTGACTCAAACTCTTCCGGAGAGGATAAGACAACATGAAGAGAAGCGCAATGAGCTGTAGAACTGACACTTCTCCCTTCTCTTTAAAAAAAATGGATTCCATCTTCAACCACACACATTAGAAATATTTTAATACATTTGTTGAACTAAGGGTTTATTTTTTTCAAATTGCTTCCTAAAAAAGAAAAGGTGCGTGTGAAGTGGCAGTTTGACTTATTTGGTAAATACTGTGTACATTGAACATCAGTTTCCATCCAAGGTAGATAGCCACAGGGACAACTTCTTTAAAATATAAAGGCCCAAGAGGAAATATGTAGCAGAAGGACACCGCAAGTTATGAGATACCCTTGGTGTTTGGCCACATATTTAATATCTTGATTCCAATGTAAAATTAAAAAAACGTGAAATGATTTACCTGTGTGTTGTCCAGGACTCATTATTGCCAAACCATTTAATTCACCATTCATGCAGATGAAGACACACAGTGGCTGTTGGTGTGAAAGGGTTAACGTCGATCCAGGGTTCTTCAGAGGTCAAACAATAGGCTCGTTCGAGATGAGGCAGAATCGATCGGCGCGCAATGCATGCCGGTTAGATTTGTGTCCGACTTGCTCTGACGTCATGCACACTGGATTGTTGACTATTCGTCTCGTTTAATCTTAAAACATCTTGTGTGGTTGATAATACAAAATCGTATTTATATAATATCAAAACCAGCAATGTATTTCGCAGGCAGACATAAAAAGAACAAAGGATGCAGCTACACATTTCTATATTTACAAATGCATGAATGAATCCAAATGTGATCCGTAAACTACAAGTAGACAAAAGTTCGGAACTAACAGGAAGTCATTTTTTCTGCTACTTCCTGTGCATACTTTGAAAGCAGCTGAAAACTGTCCGACTTGATCGCAGTTTATTGACAACGCCTCCTGCTGCGGCCGCCTGCTCTCGTCTGGATTCCAGGCGAGGCGCAGCTCTAACGAACGAGCCTAATGTGGGATGCAAGGTGAACATGGGTTCAAACCTTAACCGACCACAGTACGCAGGGCTTGTGTAATACAGGGCTGTTGTGTAAAGGGATGCAACATTTTATTACATAATCAAGAATGCAGCTGTGGCACTGGAAGGAGAGAATACTTGTAGGTGTTAGTTGAGCAGCAATTGGAGACTCATACAACAGATTTGGACAGTTTTGTATTTTTTATTACTGAGAAGATTGCTTAAGCTGAAAGGCTCCCTGACGTCTGTGAGCAGGTCAAACTCAATGAATTTCCCAGAAATTCAGGCGTGTCACATTGGAAAGGCAAACCATTCAAATAGATAAACACAGAGGGCTTACATATGGAATGTATATAACATTTCTACTGAAATTGAGAAATTAATAAAATGAAATAAAATAGACAATGCTTTAGCAGACACCTTTTCTGTGTGCAAATGTTAGTAAAGCTGCAGTCTATGAAAGTGCTGGCCAGTGGTTTTAAACATTCACAAGACCCTTTACGTCTAAAGCTCCCTTTTAGCTCATTGCTTTGGAGCTACCTTACCCTACGGGGACCACAGATACTGGGTGTCTACAATCGGTAAGCTAAAAACGGGACCCTTTGTGAATCAGCAATTGTCTTTTGCTTCAACCTGAACAACGCTCCAGGCTCTGGGCTAGATCCCCTGCGTCCGCCACATCTATGTCACCACTCCCCTCTCCATCAGACTGTCAGCTACTCCCGCCTGGCCGATAAAATCACAGAGCTGGAAGGAAGAATATCCACACTGTACAAGATCCAGGATGCCAAGCAACTCATGGACGGCATCATCTTTGGTCCAGTACAAACCGCACACAAGCAGCGACCGTGTTCCTGATGCCGCCTCCCCTCCTCCGGTCACAGTCCCTGAGGAGTCCTGGCATACGGCTCGAGGCTAAGCCTAATGCCCTGGTCAGCTCCGCTCCATCCCACCACAAACCTTGGTCCCTGGTCCGTGCTCACAGCAGCTCGGGAGTGAGGTATCCCTCTCCTACCACTCACCTGTGGCAGGCAAATATTTATTTATATAGAAGTGTGTGTATAGTTGCATCCTTTGTTCTTTTTATGTCTGCCTGTGAAATGCATTACTAGTTTTATGTGTGTTAAATATGTCTATGTGTATAAATATGATTTTCTATTATCAACCACACAATACATGTTTTTAGATTAAACCTGAGACTAATAATCAACAATCGAGCGTTAAGTATGACAACTACACAAAAAATAAGAATATTCTATAACACGTGTTTGCTGTCAAATCTAAGTGCCAATCAGCTCTGATGTGGCGACAGCCAGGCGTTTCCCATCATTCAATCCAATTCAGTTTATTTTATATAGTCCAAAATCACAAATACAAATTTGCCTCGGAGGGCTTTACAATCTGTACACATAACATCCCTGTCCCGGGACCTCACATCGGATCAGAAAAAACTCCCCCAAATACAGATCGTAAAAACCATTTCACAGGGAAAAAAGGGAAGAAACCTGAGGGAGAGCAACAGAGGAGGATCCCTCTCCCCGGGTGGACAGAAGCAATAGATGTCATGTGACCAGAATGAATAATGTAACGTAGTTACAGCACATTCAATGAATATGACAGAAATTATTCATATAATAAAGTAGGCATGGTCCACGATCCAGATAACCACGATCCATGTCAGCAGAAGGAGGGAGAGGAGGGGCATCAGCAGGGCCATCGCAGGAGGCAGGACTGGCTCCAGACACAGCCACGATCCATGGCAGCAGGCAGGACCGGTTCCAGACAGCCACGATCCATGGATACTTGAGGCAAGGAAGCACAGAGGCTCCTCGAAAAAAGTAGAGTAATGTGCCTTTGAATAGACAATAATTTATCCAGAAAGAGAGGAAGAAGAGGAGAAGAGGAGCTTGACGTATCCTAAAATGTCCCCCAGCAGTCTAGGCCTATAGCAGCATATCTAGGGGCTGAACCAGGGCAAACCTGAGCCAGCCCTAACTATAAGCCTGAGTCAGCCCTATCTATAAGCGCTATCACAGAAGAAAATGGCTTAAGTCTACTCTTAAATGAGGTGACCGTGCCTGTCCCCCGGACTGAAAGTGGAAGGTGGTTCCACAGAAGAGGAGCTTGATAACTGAAAGCTTTGGCCCCCAACCTACTTTTTAAGATTCTGGGAACCACAAGTAATCCTGCATTCAGTGAGCGCAGCGCTCGAGTGGGGTAATATGGCACTATAAGCTCCTAAAGATATGATGGTGCATCACTAGTTAAGGCTTTGTAGGTAAGGAGAAGGATTTTAAATATGATTCTCGATCTTACAGGAAGCCAGTGGAGAGCAGCTAGTACAGGAGTAATGTGATCTCTCTTCCGCATCCTCGTTAGTAGCATTTTGACCGGAGCAGCCTGATAATAAGGAGTTACAGTAATCCAGTCTTGAAGAAACAAATGTGTGGATCAACGTTTCTGCATCACTTTGAGACAGGATGTGCCAGATTTTGTTAATGGTCCGTAGGTGAAAAAAGGCAGTCCTTGAGATTTGTTTCACATCGGAGCCAAAGGACAGGTCCTAGTCAAAAATAACTCTGAGATTCTTTACGGTGGCGGTGGATGCCAGAGCGATGCCATCCAGAGAAACCATATCATCAGATAATTGATTTCTGAGGTGTTCTGGGCCGAGTAAAATAACTTCAGTCTTGTCCGAGTTCAGCAGCAGGAAGTTGCAGGTCATCCAGGTTTTTATGTCTTTAAGACACGCTTGAAGTTTAGCGACCTGGTGAATTTCATCTGCTTGATCGACAGATATAGTTGAGTATCATCGGCATAGCAGTGAAAGTTTATGGAGTGTTTTCTGATAATATTGCCGAAAGGAAGCATATATATGGTGAATAAAATTGGTCCAAGCACAGAACCTTGTGAAACTCCATGATGAACGGCGTTGGTCATCGAGGCTTCATCGTTTACAAATACAAATACAAAATACAATACTGGTAAATAGGACTTGAACCAGCTTAGTGCTGTACCTTTAATACCAATTGACTGGTCTAGTCTCTGTAATAAGATGTCATAGTCAATGGTGTCGAATGCAGCACTAATGCAGGTCTAACAAGACAAGTACAGAGACAAGTCTCCTATCTGATGCAACTAGAAGGCCATGAGTAATTGTCACTAGTGCTGTTTCTGTGTGCTTTCTTAATCCTGACTGAAACTCCTCAAATAAACTATTGTTATGTAAAAAGTCACATAACTGGTTTGTGACTACGTTCTCCAGTATTTTAGAGAGGAAGGGAAGGTTAGAGATAGGTCTGTAGTTAGCCAACACCTCTGGATCGAGAGTGGGCTTCTTAAGAAGAGGTTTAATTACAGCCACTTTTAGAGCCAGATTTTAGAGCCGCCTAGCTCTAAAGTCGGCGGACCTTGCTCTAACGTCAGAGCTTGGTCGCAGATAAAAGGGGAGAGCTTCGCGGGAGGCGTCATTTTCTTGTTCAGCCGAAACCAGCAACGTCGCAATCCGGCACCGAGATGACTGCCATAAACCTCGGTGCAAAACAAACTTTGGTCTTTCTGACGTCTTTGTTATTCCTCCATGTCGCTGCAGACCTACATGGTAAGTAGAACACAGCTTTGTTTGCACAGTAACGATACAACGACCAGCATGCATTTCTTTTAGATGGAGGTCTGACTGCACTTTAAATCTGAATAACAAAGGCCTGCTCAAGTTATATAATATCCTGCCTTCTTTGAATGTATTTCTCTTCGGACTGAATCTGTTGTTACTTGATGCTTCCTGCTGGCATTTCGTTGCGACTCAGTCGAAGTGATCTTTGGTCATGTTTGCGATAATGACTGTCCAAAGGTGAAACACTTCACCCAAAGAGCAAACTGGGTTGAGGGGTTAAGTGAGGCAAATAATTTATTTTGCTGACCTACTTTCGGGATCGGATTGGGAATGACGTTGGGTGAATAAACAAATACTACACAATGCCGGAAAACTGCCCGTGATACACCATTTTCAAATCCATCAATTCCTTCTTCTTCATCATTTCTATTGTGGTAATTTTTCTACTCAGCAGGTGAATTGAAGAGGTCGGATTAACACTATTATCTACGATATGAATACCATAGCCTATTGTCCTTGATCTCCAACAATCAAGCATAAATATGATAAAAATTCATAAGTCTGAGCAGGATTCACAAAAAATTACTCCTCGATTGCTCCCGAGTTTTTTTAAAATTGCATTGTTCGGTGCCTTCCCATCAAGCCACAGACTAACTGCACATCTTTAGAAAGATTACGACCTAAAGCATCTGCAACAATAACAACGATAAACACAAAGCATTGACACGTTAGAAAGCATATTCTGTAAAAAAAAACTTGTTTTTCGGTTCAGAAATTGAAAAGTGCCCTACTTTGACCTGATCCTTGGTCCCACCATGACATGCTGCATAGCAACATGACCCCCTTCGTCCGCGTGTTCCGCCTGATGCACTGTCATAAGAGGCTGAGGACCAATGAGATCGCAGGATCTAACAACGCCCAAAAAAAGAATGGTCAGAAAATAGTCAGAAAATAGTCAGAAAATTATCTGGATTTATTTGACTCCTACAGGCCCATACGGTTACAGGGTTGTGTCTTTGACTGAAATCCACCATTGTAAGGGATACTTTTTGTAGTTTTAGTAAAACTTTAAAATCAATGAGTCATGTTAAGGAGCTTACGGAAATATTAAAACTTAACGATTTTTTTAATTTAAAACCACACGCCTCTTCTCACAAGGGTTACGGTACTTTAGCAATTTAAATTAATTAAATCGACCGTGTGGATGAGGAGATGGCAGTTTTAGTTTTGAAAAAACACACTTTCACATTTTTGGAAAATTTGAAAAAAGGAGCTTTGCGTTTATACGGTTTTAAGGACACAAGGTAATACACCATAACAATTCAGTAACTTCAGCCTTTTTTAACAGACTCAACAGCTTTAATGCACAAACATGAAATAAAAAAGTCCAACTACTGAGAAATTGTTCAAAAAAAGACTCAAACGGTGTAACTTTAGCTGTGACAACCAACTCTGCACTATGGAAATAATTCAGTTTCTTAAGGAGCAAACTCCACAAACTCAAAATAAATTAAACAAAAAGTGCAATTAAAAAAAGATTCAACTATACAAAATGAACTTTTCTTCTAATTACCTTATCTGTAGGTAAATACTGAAACATGAATCAGCACTCACTTCAAACTGACATAGACCTGAGTCTGGAGGAATTCATAATGGGAGATAACTGGATGTTTGCTCCTGAAAAGAGTCTCAAAGTTTGGAGTTATGCTGCGTTCACACCATTGGCGTTGCAAGTAGATTACATAGAGTCAGTGCAGACGTATGGATGCAAGTAATGCATATTCCCTCTTGGCGGCGTGAATGACGCGAATGGTGCGACCTGAAAAAGTTTGCCTCATTCACGGATAATATTATTAATCCAGACACAAGAGCGTTTGATGTTCCGACATTTGTGCAACTTCCACAACATGTACAAAGAAATAGTGGTTACTTCTTCCATGGTGGATGGCGGATATTAACTGTTTTCATGGCGATAAGCCCCTCTTCCTCTCCGGCGCAGATGAAGCGAATGATCACAAATAGACCAGCTAGTAAACTCACGGCAGGAAAGCGTGGTGTGAACGCAGAATTAAGGAGTGGAAATAAACGGCACTTCAAAATAAAAATCCCCTTCAAAATAAAAGCACAGGATTCTTTTCTTACAATTCTTTTTCCGCCCGGGCATTGCTCCACCAGTTGAGAATCACTGATCTAAATGAATGCCCAGCACGCTACACACTTATTTTGAGATCAAAAGTTTACATATTTATATGTAAATATATATGGATTTATATTTGTTACTTGGACATATTTTCCTGAAACTGATCAACTACTTTAGATTACGATCTTGAGTCTTTTCTAATATCCCGACAGCTCCTTGGTATAGTTTACTGTGAGAAACTCCTTGGTGTAATCCTGTTGTGGTTGATGAGAGACGTTACTTGGCAGAGAGAGAAAGCCAGCGCAGCAGCCTCCCCAAGGTCCTAGTGCCCTAAGGATAAGTATGATGATAGGCTATTGGATTGTAATTTTAAGGGGAGAAAACATACAAACCAGAACACACGCACATATGTAGCATGTTAGAGTTATAAATAATTTGTCCATGTGAGAAACAATTGTTTAATTTAATGACATCACCAAAATAATAATAATATTTGTTATTTATATTTTTATTCATATTTGGGGCTATTTAAAAAACATCTGGTGCTTTAGGTCTCAGTTGAGAATCACTGATCTAAACGAATGCCCAGCATGCTCCACACTTATTTTGGGATCAAATGTTTACATATTAAAAATGTCGTCTTGTTTTTATATTGTCCACTTCCTGAAACTGATCAACTGCTTTAGATTACAATCTGGAGTCTTTTCTAATATCCCGACAGCTCCAGAAGTGCACACAGAGCTTGGGACCCTTCGAGGTCAGTATGTGAGTGTAAAGGGGAAGGAGACCGGGGTCCATGCCTACCTGGGTGTCCCATTTGCCAGGCCACCCATAGGCCCTGCTCTGAGACTGGCTGCACCCCAACCTGTAGAGGGATGGGAGGGAGTGAGAGATGCCACCCAGCAGCCACCCATGTAAGGCCTTCGTGTGCTTCTGTTGTTGCTTAACACACTTGGAGAAATCCCCTCCAGTTCTCGCTGTAAAAACATGTCTTTTTCAGGTGTGTTCAAATTAAAGAGGTATCCATAGATCTGCTTGATAAATTTGGCATGTTGGGTGATCTCCCAGAGATTTCAGAGGACTGCCTTTACCTCAACATTTACACTCCTGCAAAGAAAGCTGTCGGTGCCAAGCTCCCAGTAAGTTGCTGCCGGTTTGAAATGATGCTTTGGATAACTTTTGACAGTGTTCATGGTGAAGTTGACATGATCGCTTTTAGAAGAATCCATAATGGCAATATGAGTAACGATTCCCATATTTAGAACCACACTGCAAAGATACTGATGCCCTGTTTGGTTTCTTACCATCAATGTTTTAGTTAGATTAAAGTCTTTGTTTGATTGAGATTTTTACCAGCTTGGGGAGAAAAAAGAAGAAAGAAAAAATGTGCTTTATGGTCTGTGGAAAAGATGAAGGTCTTTTATTGCCTCACCAGGTTATGGTCTGGATCCATGGTGGAGGTTTTGCCGTGGGGGCAGCTTCAATGTATGACGGCTCCGCCCTGGCTGTGTACCAGGACGTGGTTGTGGTTGTGATCCAGTACCGCTTGGGACTTCTGGGCTTTCTCAGGTAAAAAGCCTTTAAATGACTCAGCACAAGCAGACTGGACATGCTGGACATTCTATTATCCTGGTTTTGATCTGATCTGTGAACACATGTGAACAATAATTCTAAACTGAGTCCCTCTTACCAGCGGGTGTAGACTATGATTGTATTCTCTATCCAGCACTGGAGATGAACACGTGTCGGGCAACTTTGGAATGTTGGACCAGGTACAAGCTCTGAGGTGGATCCAGCAGCACATTCATACCTTTGGAGGAAACCCAGATTTAGTCACCATCTTTGGGGAGTCTGCTGGTGGAATCAGTGTATCCCTCCTGGTAAGGATCAATCTGCATATAAAGCACTTTAATGTTGCAACTATTACACAGTTATGTCACAGCACAGTCTCTACTGTCCACAGAAACTTTATTTATTTTTCTGTTGCTTAAATCAACAGCTTCTCTCGCCATTGTCTGATGGCCTGTTTCACCATGGCATTGCTGAGAGTGGCACTGCTGCATTGGACTTACTCATCGCAAATGATCCGCTCGCAGTGACGCAGGTCAGTGTTTATTTTGGTGAGTAAATATTATCCTTTGCAAAATCAAAATAATTGGGTTTAATCCACACATCTCCCTCAGATGGTTGCAAATATGTCTGGCTGTAGCATCGAAAGCACAAAGAAGATCGTGGATTGCATGAGAAACGTCGATCTTAACACAATTCTGGCTGTTGGGAAGGTGAGATATCCTATGCAAGACCGATATAGACTGATAAATATGTTTATTTGAATTACATGTTCATCTCAACTTCTTCTTTTGTAAATTGTCTTCTAAAGGATCAAACATTGAGATTTACTCCACAAGTTGACGGTGTCTTCTTGACTAAACGTGTGGATGAGCTGTACCGTACACATGAACTACTCACTATACCGTTTATGACCGGCGTCAATAATGATGAAGGGGGCTGGTTACTTCCTACCGTAAGTCTGAGCGTTACTGAAATCTGTGACTGACGAGCTCACAGATTTCCAGATGAGCCCATGGAAACATGATTTTGTCTGAAATATTGTTTGTCTTCCCTTTTTAGTTCTTTGCGCCTCCAAACTGGACGGAGGGAATGGATCGGGAGGACATTACAAACATGCTGTACATGTTCTACCCTGATGTAAGGCAAACGGTGCTCGACATTACAATATTGCTTTGCTGCATTGTGCTCAAACTCAGACAGATGTGTTGGTCCTTTTCTCCAGCCCAAAGATGAGATCTTCAGGGATTTGGTTGCATATGAATATATTGGAAGTGGTGAAGATCGTGTGAAAAATAGAGATGGGTTCACTCAGATTATTGGAGATATGTTGTTCACCATTCCAGCCATTAGGACGGCTAATGCTCACAGAGGTATTTTATTTACTCAAGATAATAACTTACTGTCACACACGTTCACTAACAATATATGTGATTTATATATATTTATATATATCTATCATACTCCTCTACTACTAGATGCAGGTGCCCCGGTGTACCTGTATGAGTACCAGTATCCTCCAGAATACCTGCAGACAAGAAGGCCAAGCTTTGTTGGCAGCGACCATGAAGATGAAATCTTTACTGTATTCGGATTCTGCTTCACAACTACTCATGTCAAATTAAGCGGTAAGTCAATACAAAAATGTCTTCATCAACCAGAGATCTGGTTTCCTGAGTGCAAAGTGTTTTACCAGATTATCATTCATTTAGAGGCATGCCATGAAGAGGAGGAACAGCTGAGCAGAACCATGATGAGCTACTGGGGGAACTTTGCTCGTACAGGGTAGGAATTCACCCTAATGACAGTTTTTATGAATGTTTTTTGCATTATCTTTTGATGCTTTTAATGACTTTGTGTAACACTTTGAATTGCCTTTTGTTGAAATGTGCTATACAAATAAACTTGCCTTGCCTCATTACAAGTTCATATTCAAATGGAGATGAGACTTGTTTTAACTTGTGTGCATGTAGGTCTCCTAATGGTGACGGTCTGGTCCACTGGCCCAAGTATGGAGCAGAAGAAGACTACTTGTCAATTGATGTAAAGGAGCAGGTAACTGGTCAGCACCTGAAGAAGGACAAGATTGTCTTCGTGACTCAAACTCTCCCAGAGAAAATCCGACAACATAAAGAGAAGAAGGAGCGCAACGAGCTGTAGAACTGCCACTTCTCCTTTCTCCTCCATTATTTTATTTTTTTAATTGATTCCATCTTCAACCACGAACATTAGAAAATGTTTAATACATTTGTTAAACTAATGTGATTGATTTTCCAATTGCATCTGAACTTTCAAAAAAGCTGCGTGTGAAGTGGCATTTTGACTTATTTGGTAAATACTGTGTATATTGAACATCAGTTTCTATGTAGATAGCCACAGGGAAAAGTTCTTTAAAATCTAAAAGCCCAAGAGGAAATATGTAGCAGAAGGACACCTCAAGTTATGAGATATCCTTAGTGTTTGGCCACATATTTAATATCTAGATTCAAATGTAAAATAAAAAAATGTTGTGAAATGATTTGCCTGTGTGTTGTCTGTGATTCATTATTGCCAAACCATTTCATTCACCATTCATGCAGATGAACACAGAAGACCCACAGTGGCTGTTGGTGTGAAATGGTGGACCCAGGGTTCTTCAGAGGTCAAACAATGTGGGATGCAAGGTGAACATGGGTTCAAACCTTAACCGACAACAGTACACAGGGCGCGTGTAATACAGGGCTGTTGTGTAAAGGGATGCAACATTTTATTACATTATAATCCAAAATGCAGCTGTGGCACTGGAAGGTGAGAATACTTTTAGGTGATGGTCACTGACCTGCTCCACCACCACACTCCATCCCGTCGTCTCCGCTCCTCTGATGCCAATCTACTGTTCATACCACCTTAGAACCAATCACCAGACATGGGGTAGCAGAGCTTCTCCATGGCTGGAACTCTCTCCCCAAACTCATCCGTGACTGTACTGACCTTTCCATATTCAAATCTCACATCAAAACCCACCTTCAGAACTGCTTTTAATGTGTGAGTGTGTGCTCTGTTTTTATTGCTCTTTATTGCTCTTGATTATTTTAAACGTTTGTAAAGTGTCTGAGTACTAGGAAAAGCGCTATATGAATACAATGTATTATTATTATAGTAGAGCAGCAATGGGCTACAACAGATTTGACAGTTTTGTATTACTAAGAGCGCTTAAGCTTAAAAGCTCCTTGACGTCTGTGAGCAGTTCAAAGGGGGGTTACAGATAGAATGTATAAAACATTTCTACTGAAAATGAGGAGAAAGTAATAAAATACAATAGATAATGCTTTAGCAGACACTTTTTTTGTGTGCAAATGTTAGTAAATCTGCAGTCTAATATAAAAGTGCTGGCCAGTGGTTTTAAATGATTCATTGCCCAGAAAGGTGCACTTGGAGTAAGAAAGCTACTGAGCAGCCCCGTCAGGCCGTAAGAAGACACATAGAGACTCATGCCACCCGTTCAGCAAATTATTGTTCATGTCGGAACCAACAACACAGTCCTCCAACAGTCTGAGTTGACCAAGATTGATTTAAAAAATCTTCTACACATCTGAAACAACTGTGGTCTGTACGTTTTTAATCAGTGGTCCAACCCCCACACTCGTCCATGGATTTCAGCGAGTCCTCAGTCTCCACACCTGACTCCAGTCCGCCTGCAGGACCCACAACGTGGGCTTCATTGACCATTTTAATCTGTTTTGGGACCGCTCTTTTAAGAACGATGGTATTTACCTCAACAACCTTGGTAGCCTCCGTCTCACTGACACTTGGCAAAAACACCTGGACTACTCTGCACTAAACCAAACCACCCCCACTGGATATCATTACCTGGACAAACCACACCCTGATGGCTATGGAAGAAGAATCGCCGCTCTTCACCGCCAACACATAAAAGCCAGCCTGACTACCATCCAAAGTCCATGCTCATTTGAACACCTTACATTCAAACTCTCTGGTCCTAAACCCCTGGTCATTTCAATCTTCTACCGCCCCCCAAACCCAACCCTTCCTTCCTCTCCGACCTATCTGAATTCCTGACCCAGCTCTGCTCTCTCACCTTCCATCCTGCTGCTTGGTGACGTCAACAGCCACATCGACACCTCTGACTGTAAAACAACCATAGAATTTTTGGACATGCTTTGATGCTCCAACTTCACTCAGCACATCAACTTACCCACCCACAACTACGGTCACATCCTAGACCTGGTCTGCTCCACAGGAATCACCATCAATCACCTCTCTGGCTCTGACCTCACCATCTCCGACCACCTAGCCATCATCATGAATATGGGCATCCCGATCCCAAAACACAAACAGATGCGCATCATGACCCTCCCTAATTTCAAGTCCACCTGCCTCTCATCCGCGTCTGCCTGACTCACTGAAAAACTCTCCACCCTCCAACCCTCGTTTAGCCCCTCCCCCACAGACCTGGTCAACCTGTCCAATCAACCCAGCTGCCTTCCATCAACTCATCACTCAACAGTATATCTACCCCGTACTCTGCACATCTACAGCTCTCGGATCTGGTTGACATTCCATAGTTTCCCGAGTCCATTCAGACATCTCTACGTCGATTGCGGATGCAGGCGACGAAGGATTTCCGGTCCGGTGTGACACGCGGTGGAGAGCGGCTGTACAGTTGTGGGCGGTTTCGTGAGACACTAAACGATTTTCCTTTGGAGTCGGCGGTTGGCATAAACTGGTTTGTGACTGGGTTAGGGTGGCAAATCAGGAAATGGATGGGGATGATGATGGGGATACGGATGGTTGGACTCCAGTCTCTAGTGGGAAAGGAGGACAAAAGAAGGGAGCGAACAGGCAAAGGGAGGGCAGTATGAAGGGCAGTCAACATCTGAAGAGAAGTTTGGAGGGTAACAGTGCTGATGAAGGAAATAGAGTGGTGTGCAAGAAGATGGTGAGGGGGGAATTTAACATAATCCTTAACTTCAGAAAGGAAGACGAGCATGTCGGTCTTAGCCCGATAGCCCTGTCTAGGGAAGTGAAAAAGAAGATCAGAGGTGGAAATGGCTAAAGTCCTGAGGGATGGAAACTTGTTGATAATATGTAAAACGGAAGAACAGAAAAACAAATCTATGCTAGTAGAAAGCATATGTAAGAAAATGATAAGTGAGAAAAGATCGATGGGTGAGACTCGAGTGCCACGTGGGGTGATAACAGGTATTCCTGTTGATGAGGATCTCGAAAAACTCAAACTGAGTATGTATGGGTGAGCAAAATGAAAAGATTGTTAAGAACAGTTAATGGAGAAAGGGTTGACAGCTTATCTGTTATTGAGTCATAGGGCTCCGTTTTTCCAGAGAGCGTAAAGGTAGGATGCATGAGTTTCCAGGTGAGGCCCTACATCCCTCCCCCACTTCGCTGCTACAAATGCCAGAGGTATGGGCATATAGCAAGTGTGGAGAGGTTCAGAGTGGAGGACTGTAAGGATAATGTGCCGGATAAATGTTGTAATTGTGGGGGACAGCAAAAGGGTGACCTACTACTCCTCTGAATCTGTACTCTCACTCATGGTTTCAACACCCAGAATGCAACACTACTGATCACGATCTGTATTCACTCATGGTTTGGAAGTTGCTTGCAGGTTTTCAGAGTTTTTTTTTTTTTTTTTTTGGATATTCTGCCTGGATTTAAATCCAGAACACCGGCACTTCAGCGGAGTTGAAACGTACATTTAAGTTTTCATCGGGGTAATGTTTATTTCATGTGTCCATCCAGGGAAATTTGTGGAGCCAAATGTTGTATAAAAGAACATATGATGTGATTTATTTGTATTTGTCCAAAATAATGTTAAGTGTATGGGTATATTTCCAATTATAATACGGGTAGATAGAATCCAGCATTCTGATTGGTTGAGAGTGAGTCACGAGGTGTAGTTTATTCAGCCATAAAGTACTGTACAGCCTGTTTACATTTAGAGCGTTCCATATCAGTGCGCACTTAAAACAACAGGTAGATTTAAATTGCGCGACCGTGGTTGTCATTTCAAGCTTGACAGTTACCAAACATGTTTGTGTAAACTTTGATATTGTAACGTTCGCAGAAACGACTCGCATATGTTGGTTTCCTTAACTTGCAGGTGTATTGCTTGAGTGTTCACAGTATTGCAACGGGGCTCTTCGCTAACAGTAACGTTAGCTCAAACGGAACAGCTAACAAGCTCACTTAGCATCCCCCACACTAGCATAACGAACGACAACACAACGTCACTTCCTCCCTAAAATGAGATGGGGAATGAAAAGGGTTTGACCACAAAATCATGATCATTTCTAGTGAGAGATAATTACGTCGGTAATTTCCCGACGCGAGGCAAGTTCTCTAAACATCATGGAGGAGAAAAATGACAGAGAAAAGACGGACAGAAGCAGCGAGAGCACTTCTTTACATCGGTGGCTGCATGCGTCCTCCACCCTGCTTTCAACCGGCCTGGTCAGTACAGGCAGTCAGTTTTATAGTCCCGTATGTGCGTCCCGGGACTATTTTCTCTGTCGCTGAAATGCGATACACAACGTTTGGTGGCTACAACTATTTTGTGCTGAAAGGGAGCTTACTATTTATAAAGTCGCAGGTACCCGTATTATAAAAGCAATAAGGTACGAGAGGCAGTACTGTGTCTACATACAATAATGTACAGTTCAAGGGTTTGCCGGCCCTCCGCTGCGCGTCGGGCCAACTCCCTTGAACAGTACATTATTGCACGACACAGTACTGCCTCTCGTACCTTATTGCTTAAGTAAGCCACTGACTGCTGGATACGTGCGATGCATTGAGTGGGCAACGCGCCGTGTATCGAGTGGGCCGATCTGACAGTAACTCCCGGGCCACTTTTTTTCCCCCAGTCCGCCCCTGAGCTGAAGAATACGTTTCTCACAACAACCTTTAGCAAAGACAGTACACATGTAGTGTATTTGTGAAAAACAAATACATTATAAAATGGCTATAACTTTGTGATTGTTTAGGCCCTGACTGGCTATCACTGCTCAACAGTATATCTACCCCGTACTCTGCACAACTACAGCTCTCAATTACAGGAGACAACGCCCAGCTGTCCAGTAACACAAGGCAGTTGGGGGGCGGAAAGTCTTCTTTCTCTTGACGTGACCCTTAGCTGCCGTATAAAGCCACCGGAGTCACGTGTCATCTTGTGACAAAGTGCAGCACCTTGGTCGCAGATACAAGGGAAGAGCTTCGTGGGAGCAGTGTTGCCAACTTGGAGACTTTCTCGATATATCTGGCGACTTTCCAAACCCTCTTGGAGACTTTTTTTGTGAAAAGCGACTAGCGACAAATCTAGAGACTTTTTTGTGTGTTATTGGAGACTTCTTGGAGACTGACGAGAAAGCGCTGCACGTATCGTTCTGCAGTTACTGCCCTCAGCGAGCAGCAGGTGCTGCCGTGAGCCCCGCCCCCTCCGCCGTCCCAAAGCAGCCTCACATGACTTTTTTAATGACTTGTCAACAGATGCCTTTATTAATGGTCTTCGTTGTTTTATTGCTGTAAGAGGAGCTGTACGTCTATTGAGATATGATCAAGGAAGTAACTTCATTGGAGCTAAAAACGAACTGAAAGGAGCATTAGAGCAAATGGATGCTAATAGGCTGACAACATTTTTGGCTGAAAAGCAGTGCGACTTCATCCTGAATGCTCCCCATTCAAGCCATGTGGGAGGTGTATGGGAGAGACAAATCAGAACAGTAAGGAATGTTCTTCGTTCCACTCTCTCACTCTCTTCAGGCAGGATGGATGATGCCTCTCTGCGGACATTCTTCTATGAAGCAATGGCTATTGTTAATAGTCGTCCACTCACAGTAGACAATCTAAGTGATCCAAACAGTCCTGAACCACTGACACCCAATCACCTGCTTACCATGAAATCTGGTGCGGCCTTGCCACCTTCTGGCAAATTCATTAGAGAGGACATGTATGCTCGTAAGAAGTGGCGTCATATTCAGTATCTCACAGAGCAATTCTGGAGCTGCTGGAAAAGAGAGTATCTCTCCAATATTGCCACCAGACAACGCTGGCATACCCCAAAAAGGAACCTGAAGGTCGGCGACATCGTCATGGAGAAAGCAGATGATCGACCACGGAATGAGTGGAGATTGTCCAAAGTTGTAGAGACAATGACTGATAGAGATGGACTAGTGAGAAGAGTAAAGATTTGTTTCGGAGATCAGAAATTGGGAAAGGATGGACAGCGTTCTGGCAAGCCATCCGTCGTTAAACGTCCTGTTCAGAAGCTGATTCTACTCCTAGAGACTGTTTAACTGTCCTATCCTTTACTGTATGAAGAGCTACAAAATGTGGACATTTGCCAAAGTTACATTTTGTATTTACTGAGCCTTTATAGTTATGGTCATTTTGAGTTTAGAAATCATTCGTGCTTGTATTCTATTTTATTCTTAAAACCACTCGTGATTTGGTGGGAGTGTAACGGACCTCTGAGAGTTTAAAGTATTGTAATAGTTTGTTCCTTTTTTTTTGTCTTTTATTTTAGTCCGTTTTGTTACTGCAGTTGGTGCATTTCTGTTTGCGCTCTTATTTTGAAGGTAGAAAAAACGTTGTTCGTAAGAAACGGCAGAAAGGAAAAGTTACCATCACAACGGAAAACAGTGGTACAAAGGTTACGTTTGTATTAGTTTTAGCACCTTGCTGATATGGGCACAAGGTTTGTACCTGTTCAAGTTCATTTTTTGAGAAAATATTGTTTTAGATTGTTACGTTTTTTGTCTGTGTCAGAACTTAATCTAATCAACTGCTATTTCAGTTAAAGACTCCAGACCATAATTCAGCCGGGGATGCTACAAATAGCTATTTTTCTTGCTGAGGAGTTGGCAACACTGCGTGGGAGGCGTCATTTCCTCGTTCAGCCGAAACCAGCCATGAACCTCCGTGCAAAACAAACTTTGGTCTTTCTGACGTCTTTGTTATTCCTCCATGTCGCTGCAGACCTACATGGTAAGTAGAACACAGCTTTGTTTGCACAGTAACGATACAACGACCAGCATGCATTTCTTTTAGATGGAGGTCTGACTGCACTTTAAATCTGAATAACAAAGGCCTGCTCAAGTTATATAATATCCTGCCTTCTTTGAATGTATTTCTCTTCGGACTGAATCTGTTGTTACTTGATGCTTCCTGCTGGCATTTCGTTGCGACTCAGTCGAAGTGATCTTTGGTCATGTTTGCGATAATGACTGTCCAAAGGTGAAACACTTCACCCAAAGAGCAAACTGGGTTGAGGGGTTAAGTGAGGCAAATAATTTATTTTGCTGACCAACTTTCGGGATCGGATTGGGAATGACATTGGGTGAATAAACAAATACTACACAATGCCGGAAAACTGCCCGTGATACACCATTTTCAAATCCATCAATTCCTCCTTCTTCATCATTTCTATTGTGGTAATTTTTCTACTCAGCAGGTGAGTTGAAGAGGTCGGATTAACACTATTATCTACGATATGAATACCATAGCCTATTGTCCTTGATCTCCAACAATCAAGCATAAATATGATCAAAATTCATGAGTCTGAGCAGGATTCCCAAAAAATGACTCCTCGATTGCTCCCGAGTTTTTTTTAAATTGTATTGTTCGGTGCCTTCCCATCAAGCCACAGACTAACTGCACATCTTTAGAAAGATTACGACCTAAAGCATCTGCAACAATAACAACGATAAACACAAAGCATTGACATGTTAGAAAGCATATTCTGTAAAAAAACAACAACGTGTTTTTCGGTTCAGAAATTGAAAAGTGCCCTACTTTGACCTGATCCTTGGTCCCACCATGACATGCTGCATAGCAACATGACCCCCTTCGTCCGCATGTTCCGCCTGATGCACTGTCATAAGAGGCTGAGGACCAATGAGATCGCAGGATCTAACAACGTCAAAAAAAAGAATGGTCAGAAAATGATCTAGATTTATTTGACTCCTACAGGCCCATACGGTTACAGGGTTGTGTCTTTGACTGAAATCCACCATTGCAAGGGGTACTTTTTGTAGTTTTAGTAAAACTTTAAAATCAATGAGTCATGTTAAGGAGCTTACGGAAATATTAAAACTTAACGATTTTTTAAATTTAAAACCACACGCCTCTTCTCACAAGGGTTACGGTACTTTAGCAATTTAAATGAATTAAATCGACCGTGTGGATGAGGAGATAGCAGTTTTAGTTTTGAAAAAACACATTTTTGGAAAATTTGAAAAAAGGAGCTTTGCGTTTATACGGTTTTAAGGACACAAGGTAATACAACATAACAATTCAGTAACTTCAGCCTTTTTTAACAGACTCAACAGCTTTAATGCACAAACATGAAATAAAAAAGTCCAACGACTGAGAAATTGTTAAAAAAAAGACTCAAACGGTGTAACTTTAGCTGTGACAACCAACTCTGCACTATGGAAATAATTCAGTTTCTTAAGGAGCAAACTCCACAAACTCAAAATAAATTAAACAAAAAGTGCAATTAAAAAAAGATTCAACTATACAAAATTAACTTTTCTTCTAATTACCTTATCTGTAGGTAAATACTGAAACATGAATCAGCACTCACTTCAAACTGACATAGACCTGAGTCTGGAGGAATTCATAATGGGAGAACTGGATGTTTGCTCCTGAAAAGAGTCTCAAAGTTTGGAGTTATGCTGCGTTCACACCATTGGCGTTGCAAGTAGATTACATAGAGTCAGTGCAGACGTATGGATGCAAGTAATGCATATTCCCTCTTGGCGGCGTGAATGACGCGAATGGTGCGACCTGAAAAAGTTTGCCTCATTCACGGATAATATTATGAATCCAGACACGGGAGCGTTTGATGTTCCGACATTTGTGCAACTTCCACAACATGTACAAAGAAATAGTGGTTACTTCTTCCATGGTGGATGGCGGGTATTAACTGTTTTCATGGCGATAAGCCCCTCTTCCTCTCCGGCGCAGATGAAGCGAATGATCACAAATAGACCAGCTAGTAAACTCACGGCAGGAAAGCGTGGTGTGAACGCAGAATTAAGGAGTGGGAATAAACGACACTTCAAAATAAAAATCCCCTTCAAAATAAAAGCACAGGATTCTTTTCCGCCCAGGCATTGCCCCACCAGTTGAGAATCACTGATCTAAATGAATGCCCAGCACGCTACACACTTATTTTGAGATCAAAAGTTTACATATTTATATGTAAATATATATGGATTTATATTTGTTACTTGGACATATTTTCCTGAAACTGATCAACTGCTTAAGATTACGATCTTGAGTCTTTTCTAATATCCCGACAGCTCCTTGGTATAGTTTACTGTGAGATAAACTCCTTGGTGTAATCCTGTTGTGGTTGATGAGAGACGTTACTTGGCAGAGAGAGAAAGCCAGCGCAGCAGCCTCCCCAAGGTCCTAGTGCCCTAAGGATAAGTATGATGATAGGCTATTGGATTGTAATTTTAAGGGGAGAAAACATACAAACCAGAACACACGCACATATGTAGCATGTTAGAGTTATAAATAATTTGTCCATGTGAGAAACAATAGTTTAATTTAATGACATCACCAAAATAATAATAATATTTGTTATTTATTTTTTTATTCATATTTGGGGCTAATTAAAAAACATCTGGTGCTTTAGGTCTCAGTTGAGAATCACTGATCTAAACGAATGCCCAGCATGCTCCACACTTATTTTGAGATCAAATGTTTACATATTAAAAATGTCGTCTTGTTTTTATATTGTCCACTTCCTGAAACTGATCAACTGCTTTAGATTACAATCTGGAGTCTTTTCTAATATCCCGACAGCTCCAGAAGTGCACACAGAGCTTGGGACCCTTCGAGGTCAGTATGTGAGTGTAAAGGGGAAGGAGACCGGGGTCCATGCCTACCTGGGTGTCCCATTTGCCAGGCCACCCATAGGCCCTGCTCTGAGACTGGCTGCACCCCAGCCTGTAGAGGGATGGGAAGGAGTGAGAGATGCCACCCAGCAGCCACCCATGTAAGGCCTTCGTGTGCTTCTGTTGTTGCTTAACACACTTGGAGAAATCCCCTCCAGTTCTCGCTGTAAAAACATGTCTTTTTCAGGTGTGTTCAAATTAAAGAGGTATCCATAGATCTGCTTGATAAATTTGGCATGTTGGGTGATCTCCCAGAGATTTCAGAGGACTGCCTTTACCTCAACATTTACACTCCTGCAAAGAAAGCTGTCGGTGCCAAGCTCCCAGTAAGTTGCTGCCGGTTTGAAATGATGCTTTGGATAACTTTTGACAGTGTTCATGGTGAAGTTGACATGATCGCTTTTAGAAGAATCCATAATGGCAATATGAGTAACGATTCCCATATTTAGAACCACACTGCAAAGATACTGATGCCCTGTTTGGTTTCTTACCATCAATGTTTTAGTTAGATTAAAGTCTTTGTTTGATTGAGATTTTTACCAGCTTGGGGAGAAAAAAGAAGAAAGAAGAAATGTGCTTTATGGTCTGTGGAAAAGATGAAGGTCTTTTATTGCCTCACCAGGTTATGGTCTGGATCCATGGTGGAGGGTTTGCCATGGGGGCAGCTTCAATGTATGACGGCTCCGCCCTGGCTGCGTACCAGGACGTGGTTGTGGTTGTGATCCAGTACCGCTTGGGACTTCTGGGCTTTCTCAGGTAAAAAGCCTTTAAATGACTCAGCACAAGCAGACTGGACATGCTGGACATTCTATTATCCTGGTTTTGATCTGATCTGTGAACACATGTGAACAATAATTCTAAACTGAGTCCCTCTTACCAGCGGGTGTAGACTATGATTGTATTCTCTATCCAGCACTGGAGATGAACACGTGTCGGGCAACTTTGGAATGTTGGACCAGGTACAAGCTCTGAGGTGGATCCAGCAGCACATTCATACCTTTGGAGGAAACCCAGATTTAGTCACCATCTTTGGGGAGTCTGCTGGTGGAATCAGTGTATCCCTCCTGGTAAGGATCAATCTGCATATAAAGCACTTTAATGTTGCAACTATTACACAGTTATGTCACAGCACAGTCTCTACTGTCCACAGAAACTTCATTTATTTTTCTGTTGCTTTAATCAACAGCTTCTCTCGCCATTGTCTGATGGCCTGTTTCACCATGCCATTGCTGAGAGTGGCACTGCTGCAATGGATGTACTCATCGCAAATGATCCGCTCCCAGTGACGCAGGTCGGTGTTTATTTTGAGTAAATATTATCCTTTGCAAAATCAAAATAATTGGGTTTAATCCACATATCTCCCTCAGATGGTTGCAAATATGTCTGGCTGTAGCATCGAAAGCACAAAGAAGATCGCGGATTGCATGAGAAACGTCGATCTTAACACAATTCTGGCTGTTGGGAAGGTGAGATATCCTATGCGAGACTGATATAGACTGATAAATATGTTTATTTGAATTACACGTTTATCTCGATTTCTTCTTTTGTAAATTGTCTTCTAAAGGATCAAATATGGAGATTTACTCCACAAGTTGACGGTGTCTTCTTGACTAAATGTGTGGATGAGCTGTACCGTACACATGAACTACTCACCATACCGTTCATGACCGGCGTCAATAATGATGAAGGGGGCTGGTTACTTCCTGCCGTAAGTCTGAGCGTTACTGAAATCTGTGACTGACGAGCTCACAGATTTCCAGGTGAGCCCATGGAAACATGATTTTGCCTGAAATATTGTTTGTCTTCCCTTTTTAGTTCTTTGCTCCTCCAAACTGGACGGAGGGAATGGATCGGGAGGACGTTATGAACATGCTGTACATGTTCTACCCTGATGTAAGGCAAACGGTGCTCGGCATTGCAATATTGCTTTGCTGCATTGTGCTCAAACTCAGACAGATGTGTTGGTCCTTTTCTCCAGGCCAAAGATGAGAGCTTCAGGGATTTGTTTGCATATGAATATATTGGAAGTGGTGAAGATCGTATGAAAAATAGAGATGGGTTCACTCAGATTATTGGAGATATGTTGTTCAACATTCCAGCCATTAGGACGGCTAATGCTCACAGAGGTATTTTATTTACTCAAGATAATAACTTACTGTCTCACACGTTCACTAACAATATATGTGATTTATATATATATATCTATCATACTCCTCTACTACTAGATGCAGGTGCCCCGGTGTACCTGTATGAGTACCAGTATCCTCCAGAATACCTGCAGACAAGAAGGCCAAGCTTTGTTGGCAGCGACCATGGTGATGAAATCTTTACTGTATTCGGATTCTGCTTCACAACTACTCATGTCAAATTAAGCGGTAAGTCAATACAAAAATGTCTTCATCAACCAGAGATTTGGTTTCCTGAGTGCAAAGTGTTTTACCAGATTATCATTCATTTAGAGGCATGCCATGAAGAGGAGGAACAGCTGAGCAGAACCATGATGAGCTACTGGGGGAACTTTGCTCGTTCAGGGTAGGAATTCACCCTAATGACAGTTTTTATGAATGTTTTTAAATCTTGTTTTATTTTGCATTATCTTTTGATGCTTTTAATGACTTAATGTGTAACACTTTGAATTGCCTTTTGTTGAAATGTGCTATACAAATAAACTTGCCTTGCCTCATTACAAGTTCATATTCAAATGGAGATGAGACTTGTTTTAACTTGTGTGCATGTAGGTCTCCTAATGGTGACGGTCTGGTCCACTGGCCCAAGTATGGAGCAGAAGAAGACTACTTGTCAATTGATGTAAAGGAGCAGGTAACTGGTCAGCACCTGAAGAAGGACAAGTTTGTCTTCGTGACTCAAACTCTCCCAGAGAAAATCCGACAACATAAAGAGAAGGAGCGTAACGAGCTGTAGAACTGCCACTTCTCCTTTCTCCTCCATTATTTTATTTTTTTAATTGATTCCATCTTCAACCACGAACATTAGAAAATGTTTAATACATTTGTTAAACTAATGTGATTGATTTTCCAATTGCATCTGAACTTTCAAAAAAGCTGCGTGTGAAGTGGCATTTTGACTTATTTGGTAAATACTGTGTATATTGAACATCAGTTTCTATGTAGATAGCCACAGGGAAAAGTTCTTTAAAATCTAAAAGCCCAAGAGGAAATATGTAGCAGAAGGACACCTCAAGTTATGAGATATCCTTAGTGTTTAGCCACATATTTAATATCTAGATTCAAATGTAAAATAAAAAAAATGTTGTGAAATGATTTGCCTGTGTGTTGTCTGTGATTCATTATTGTCAAACCATTTCATTCACCATTCATGCAGATGAACACAGAAGACACACAGTGGCTGTTGGTGTGAAATGGTGGACCCAGGGTTCTTCAGAGGTCAAACAATGTGGGATGCAAGGTGAACATGGGTTCAAACCTTAACCGACAACAGTACACAGGGCGCGTGTAATACAGGGCTGTTGTGTTTTTTTCCACAAAATCAGGCATTTCGAATTGGAAAATAGTAGAAAGCAACATTTCATTCAAATAGCCGCGCACAGAGGGTTTACAGATAATGTATAAAACATTTCTACTGAAAATGAGGAGAAAGTAATCAAATACAATCGATAATGCTTTAGCAGAGACTTTTTGTGTGCAAATGTTAGTAAATCTGCAGTCTAATATGAAAGTGCTGCCCAGTGGTTTTAAATGATTCTCTGCCCAGGAAGGGAGTGACAGCGAGTGCGATCACTGGCAGCGGCGAGTCCGTGGCGAGCATGTGGCAGGCGTCAGCCAGGTGCCAGGAGAGCGGCGACTCAGCGACGTGTTCGCGGCGAGTCAGTGGCAGTCGCCACTCAAGTGTCGACACTCGGCGAGAAGCTGACGCGAGTGGGTGGAGCCACATTTCATGCGAACACCCAACAGGTCAGCTGCTGTAAATCAGTTGTATGATCATAGAATGGAGGAGCTGCGTTTTTTTGTTTTGTTGTTAATGCCTAAGTATACAAATAGATAGATATATGGATACATAGATAATGTGGGTTATTTGTTAGACTTAATACTTACAATATGCAATAAGATAACATATAGAATAATACTGATGTTGCTACTATATTGAATATTGTTTTGCTACTACTACATTTCACTTCATAATATATTACACTTATATACCAAAATATGTATAATGTACCCGTCTTTTTTAAATTAAAAAAAAAAAAATATATATATATATATATATATATATATATATATATGTATGTGTGTGTATGTGTATATATATATATATATATATATATTTTACCATGTCATACTGTTATACCTGAGAAAGCAAGTCAATCCTTTGTATGCATTGTCAATACAAATGATTTGAGATGTATCGATATTTGAAGGAATGGCCCGTAGCTCGGTTAGCTCCCATTTTAGAGGTTAGCGTTGTGTGATAATAATCACAGCCACACACTGTTTCACCAGATCGACGGTCCACGACATCCTTCTGAATCTGCCCCGCGCACACCTGACCACCGTTCAGCAAATTATTGTTCATGTCGGAATCAACAACACAGCCCTCCAACAGTCTGAGTTGACCAAGACTGATTTAAAAAATCTTCTACACATCTGAAACAGCTGTGGTCTGTACGTTTTTAATCAGTGGTCCAACCCCCACACTCGTCCATGGATTTCAGCGAGTCCTCAGTCTCCACACCTGACTCCAGTCCGCCTGCAGGACTCACAACGTGGGCTTCATTGACCATTTTAATCTGTTTTGGGACCGCTCTTTTAAGAACGATGGTATTTACCTCAACAATCTTGGTAGTAGCCTCTGTCTCACTGACACTTGGCAAAAACACCTGGACTACTCTGCACTAAACCAAACCACCCCCACTGGATATCATTACCTGGACAAACCACACCCTGATGGCTATGGAAGAAGAATCGCCGCTCTTCACTGCCAACACATAAAAGTCAGCCTGACTACCATCCAAAATCCATGCTCATTTGAACACCTTACATTCAAACTCTCTGGTCCTAAACCCCTGGTCATTTCAATCTTCTATCCCCCACCCAAACCCAACCCTTCCTTCCTCTCCGACCTATCTGAATTCCTGACCCAGCTCTGCTCTTTCTCACCTTCAACTTCACTCAGCACATCAACTTACCCACCCACAACCACATCCTAGTAGTGGCGGGCCGTGGATTTGGTATCTACGCCTGCTCTGTCTGTTTAGTTTAACAGCTGATCGCGGCGCTGGTTCAGAGGAACACAGCAGGTGTGCAATGAGAAAATAAGCTAAGAGGGAAAAATAATTATAATACATGTAGTGCATTTGTGAAGAACAATTAAACTATAAAATAGCTATAACTTTGTGATTCTGTTTAGGCCAACAGAGAAGGCTTAGCTGGCCATGACGGCCCGCCACTGCATCCTAGACCTGGTCTGCTCCACAGGAATCACCATCAATCACCTCTCTGGCTCTGACCTCACCATCTCCGACCACCTAGCCATCATCATGAATATGGACATCCCGATCCCAAAACACAAACAGACGCGCATCATGACCCTCCCTAATATCAAGTCCACCTGCCTCTCATCCGCGTCTGCCTGACTCACTGAAAAACTCTCCACCCTCCAACCCTCGTTTAGCCCCTCCCCCACAGACCTGGTCAACCTGTCACGGCCAGGCTGTTCTTCCCTGTTTATCGTGTGTGTGGGCGTGGCTCCGATCTAGTCTCCTCCCAGCTTCCTGCTGATTACAACTCACCTCACCTGTCCAATCAACCCAGCTGCCTTCAATCAACTCATCACTCAACAGTAGATCTACCCCATACTCTGCGAGACGTCATTTTCTCGTTCAGCTGAAACCAACAGTGTCACAATCTGGCACCGAGATGACTGCCATGAACCGCCGTGCAAAACAAACTTTGGTCTTTCTGACTTCTTTGTTATTCCTCCATATCGCTCCAGACCTGCATGGTAAGGAGAACACTGATCTATTTGCACAGTAACTATAAAACAACCAGCATGCATTTCTTTTAGATGGAGGTCTGACTGCACTTTAAATCTGAATAACAAAGGCCTGCTCAAGTTGTATAATATCCTGTCTTTTTTGAATGCATTTCTCTTTGGACTGTATCTGTTAATTGATGCTTCCTGCAGAAATTTCGTTGCGCCTCAGTCGAAGTGATCTTTGTTCATGTTTGTGATAATAACTGTCAAAATCGGACGGGCTTATTACTTGTCAGTTGCAACTAAGTTAAAGCTAAACACGAACCAACAACCAGACGTTCAGTACATGAACTGCGGTCAAGTGAGCCCACATCCGCCGAGTGAGCCTCAGTTGCAAGTCTAAATGCACCTCTATTCAAGGTGTTACGGTACGGGGCCCAGCTCAATTCCCCAATATTCAAACGGCTATAAAAACAGATCCATAGACTTGTATATAAAAATTCCACTGCAGTCTTGTTCATGGTGACTTCTGCTATGCCCATGTGCATGGCCTCCAAATATTACTGTACAGTTTTGGAGAAAAGTGAATTCAAAGTCTGCTTAAATTTCATAATGATGTTCACAATTTCACAATATTCAAACGGCTATAAAAACAGATCCTTAGGTGTGTATGTTGGAATTCCACTGTAGTCTTGTTAAGAGGGACCTCTGCTATGTCCATGTGCATGGCCTTTGGGACACAATTGGACAACATTGTTGAGGAACGACAAAACATGGCACTTGACTTACTCTGCATCAGGTGTGTGTGACAGCTTTTCTTCATATTAATTTATATTGTACTACAAAAGATAATTTCTATAATTATTTTCATTAGTTTTTGACATCGAAACAGTGTGCCACGTGTTCGGCAAAAAAGCCACCCACTAAGGGGCCTCCAGTCACTGAATGGGTAATGTGTTGTTTTAATTCATTTGATTTGTGGACCTAAGTTTTAGTTTGGGCATTTTGAAGATTTAATTGACAGTGGACAGGAAATGAGGGGGTAGAGAGAGAATTGTAACGTTATGTAACAAGTCACCATCCAGAGTCATATCAATAATCGCGGTTCACCCCTCCGCCATTGGGACACCCCATGTTTTAATCTTGGAAATGCAAACAAAATGGTTTAAAAATTCGACGAATGTGTATATTAAAAACATAGGACAAAGAGACTTTATTGTCCATCCGAGCCACTCGGATATGTCCATGTACCCTGCCTTGCTATTTTATTTGCACCATGGCAGCTGTAAAATTCAAATAGTACCTGTGCTATAGTTGCTTGTCAGTCAATCAAAATAACATTTTACAAGTGATGAACATGACAATAAAATTAAACATTTGTTTAGAAAATGACAAATTGCAAATAGATGCTATTTGCGTTTGGGGTGAATTCATGTTTTAATGAAAGTCTCTCTTTCTCAAATTCAATTGTTTTCTTTTTCAGATTCAGTGCATGTAACAGGTGGTTTCATGCCGACTGCCTGCAGATAAACAAAACTAGAACTGATCAAAAAATTTGATTGGAAATGCATTTTGTGCAAATAAATCAACAAACAGTGTTTCTTGTGGTTTTGGGGCGCTTTTTAGATATAGTCCGGTCCTTTTGGAGGTTTTCCCATGTGTCTCGTGTCTCCTGTTGGTCTCTGTTACGTGTGTGTGTGTGGGTGTGGCTTACAGCACCTGGGCTCATCTCCACACCTGCACATCATCTTCAGCACCTGTCATCTCATCAAATCCTTCCTGTTAAATACTCCTGGCTTCCATCTCTCCAGTTGCCAGATTATTTCACCATTTCAATTAGTATGTTGACTCTGGGCCTCTCTTAGTACTCAAAGATTTAGACTACTCTTATGCTTTACATTGTTTTTGAATGTTACTAACTCCTGTTCCCTGTGCTCAGGATTCCGTGCCTGCATTCCTGCCCAGCCGCCCCATCACTTCACCGCTCAACATGCATTCAACTCCTGCTATACCCAAATCACCTGTGTTTAGTAAATACAGTCCATTCCGTCACCCTACCTTGACGTGCTTGGGCCCAGCCAAAGCCGAACCCTAACAATATAACTAATGTATCTTTGTACAAAATGACTAAAAAGACAAAGGCTTCCATTAAGTGTCGATTCTCAATTTCGACAATCAATTCGATAATGTCTACGTAATATTATGACATCTTAATGGGCATAGCAGAGGTCCCCCTGAACAGTACTGCAGTGGAATTTCAATATACAAATCTAAGGATCAGTTTCTATAGCTGTTTGAATATTGTGAAATTATGAATATCATTATTAAATTCAAGCAGACTTTGAATTCAATTTCTTCCAAAACTGTACCGTAATGTTTGGAGGCAATGCACATGGGCATAGCAGAGGTCACCCTGAACAAGACTGCAGTGGAATTTTGATATACAAACCTAAGGATCTGTTTTTATAGCTGTTTGAATATTGGGGAATTGAGCTGGCCCCCGTACCGTAACACCTTGAATAGAGGTGCATTTAGACTTGCAACTGAGGCTCACTCGGTGGATGTGGGCTCACTTGACCGCAGTGTACATGAAGGATTTATATTTGTTACTTGGACATTTTCCTGACACTGATCAACTGCTTTACATTGACAATATTAATAATAAGCTGACAATAAAAGTGTGTGTGGGGGGAAACAAGTAGAAGCACAGCCGAGTTTGTTCGAGGTCAGATGTGAGGACTATGGAGTCAGCAGGAGAAAGTGTAGACTCGGCTGTGACTATGAAGTTGATACAAAAAGGCACATTCCGACATTCACGAACATTTCAATATGAAACACTTGGATAAGAAACACAGACAGTGTTGTACGCAATGTGTCCTGAAGTCAGTAGGGCGGAGACTAACTCCCCCCTTCTGATAGTTGGAGCAATACGATTTATAAATAATAAATGACGTCCGAACTATAAGATAAAAACGTGAGGTTTTCCGTGTTAATGTGCTTCTGCCCCAGCCTGAGAGCCGGTCGAACCACCCCTGCTTTTGCAATTGCAAGCGCTTGTAGTTCGCTCGTGACCTGACTAATAAATCAACGGAACGAGAGAAGGTTGTTGGTTGAGTTTCTTCCTCCACCTGGGCTTTCGATTTGAATGACACTAACAACGTTATGATTTATTTTTTTTTGGTTGTCTTTTCTATTATCCTGACAGCTCCAGAAGTGCACACAGAGCTTGGGACCCTTCGAGGTCAGTATGTGAGTGTAAAGGGGAAGGAGACCGGGGTCCATGCCTACCTGGGTGTCCCATTTGCCAGGCCACCCATAGGCCCTGCTCTGAGACTGGCTGCACCCCAGCCTGTAGAGGGATGGGAGGGAGTGAGAGATGCCACCCAGCAGCCACCCATGTAAGGCCTTCGTGTGCTTCTGTTGTTGCTTAACACACTTGGAGAAATCCCCTCCAGTTCTCGCTGTAAAAACGTGTGTCTTTTTCAGGTGCGTTCAGATTAAAGAGGTATCCATAGATCTGCTTGATAAATTCCTTATGTTGGGTGATCTCCCAGAGATTTCAGAGGACTGCCTTTACCTCAACATTTACACTCCTGCAAAGAAAGCTGTGAGTGCCAAGCTCCCAGTAAGTTGCTGCCAGTTTGGAATGATGCTTTGGATAACTTTTGAGTGTTCCTGGTAAAGTTGGCATGATCGCTTTTAGAAGAATCCATAATGGCAATATGAGTAACGATTCCCATATTTAGAACCAGACTGCAAAGATACTGATGCCCTGTTTGGTTTCTTACCGTCAGATTAAAAGTCTTTGTTTGATTTGAGATTTTTAAGAGCTTGGAGAGAAAAGTTAAAATGTGCTTTATGGTCTGTGGAAAAGATGAAGGTCTTTTATTGCCTCACCAGGTTATGGTCTGGATCCATGGTGGAGGGTTTGCTGTGGGGGCAGCTTCAAGGTATGATGGCTCCGCCATGGCTGCGTACCAGGACGTGGTTGTGGTTCTGATCCAGTACCGCTTGGGACTTCTGGGCTTTCTCAGGTAAAAAGCCTTTAAATGACTCGGCACAGGCAAACTGGACATTCTATTCTCCTGCTTTTGTTCTGATCGTACAACAATAATTCTAAACTGAGTCCCTCTTACCAGCGGGTGTAGACTATGATTGTATTCTCTATCCAGCACTGGAGATGAACACGTGTCGGGGAACTTTGGAATGTTGGACCAGGTACAAGCTCTGAGGTGGATCCAGCAGCACATTCATACCTTTGGAGGAAACCCAGATTTAGTCACCATCTTTGGGGAGTCTGCTGGTGGAATCAGTGTATCCCTCCTGGTAAGGATCAATCTCCAGATAAAGCACATTAATTTTGCAAGTATTGTACAGTTATGTCACAGCAGTCTCTACTGTCCACAGAAACTTTATTTATGTTGCTTGAATCAACAGCTTCTCTCGCCATTGTCGGGTGGCCTCTTCCACCATGCCATTGCTGAGAGTGGCACTGCTGCAATAGATGTACTCATCGCAAATGATCCGCTCCCAGTGACGCAGGTCAGTGTTTTTTATTTTGGTGTATAAACATTATTTTGTGCCAAATTTGAGGTTTAATCCACACATCTCCCTCAGATGGTTGCAAATATGTCTGGCTGTAGCATCGAAAGCACAAAGAAGATCGCGGATTGCATGAGAAACGTCGATGTTAACACAATTCTGGCTGTTGGGAAGGTGAGATATCCTATGCAAGACTGATATAGACTGACTTGATGGACTCGGTCTATTTGTTTTTATTTATACATATTTATCTTAACCTTTTGCACATTTTCTTCTCAAGAACGAAAAATTTAAAAATACTCCAAATGTTGACGGCGTCTTCTTGACCAAACGTGTGGATGAGCTGTACCGTACACATGAACTACTCACTATACCGTTCATGTCCGGTGTCAATAATGATGAAGGGGGCTGGTTACTTCCTACCGTAAGTCTGAGCGTTACTGAAATCTGACTGACGAGCTCACAGATTTCCAGGTGAGCCCATGGAAACATGATTTTGTCTGAAATATTGTTCGTCTTCCCTTTTTAGTTCTTTGCTCCTCCAAACTGGACAGAGGGAATGGATCGGGAGGACATTACGAACATGCTGTACATGTTCTACCCTGATGTAAGGCAAACGGTGCTCAACATTACAATATTGTTCTGCTGCATTGTCCAAACTTCTCTGACAGATGTGGTGTTCTTTTTCTCCAGCTCAAAGATGAGATCTTCAGGGATTTGTTTGCATATGAATATATTGGAAGCGGTGAAGATCGTATGAAAAATAGAGATGGATTCACTAAGATTATTGGAGATATGTTGTTCACCATTCCAGCCATTAGGACGGCTAATGCTCACAGAGGTATTTTATTTACTCAAGATAATAACTTACTGTCTCACACGTTCACTAATTGTGTGTATATATATTTCAAAAAACGTATTCCTCTACTACTAGATGCAGGTGCCCCGGTGTACCTGTATGAGTACCAGTATCCTCCCAAATTCCTGCAGGCAAGAAGGCCAAGCTTTGTTGGCAGCGACCATGGTGATGAAATCTTTACTGTATTCGGATTCTGCTTCACAACTACTCATGTCAAATTAAGCGGTAAGTCAATACAAAAATATCTTTATCAATAGCCCACCAGAGATTTGGGTTTCCTGAGTGCAAAGTGTTTTACCAGATTATCATTCATTTAGAGGCATGCCATGAAGAGGAGGAACAGCTGAGCAGAACCATGATGAGCTACTGGGGGAACTTTGCTCGTACAGGGTAGGAATTCACCCTAGTGTGTTTTTATGAATGTTTTTAAATCTTGTTTTATTTTCCATTATGTTTCGATGCTTTTAATGACTGTGTAGCACTTTGACTTGCCTTGTTGTTGACATGTGCTATATTGAAAATAAGACTTGTTTTAACTTGTGTGCATGTAGGTCTCCTAATGGTGACGGTCTGGTCCACTGGCCCAAGTATGGAGCAGAAGAAGACTACTTGTCAATTGATGTAAAGGAGCAGGTAACTGGTCAGCACCTGAAGAAGGACAAGTTTGTCTTCGTGACTCAAACTCTCCTAGAGAAAATCCGACAACATGAAGAGGAGACCAATGAGCTGAAAACCACAAACATTAGAAATATTTTAATACATTTGTTAAACTAATGTGATTGATTTTCAAATTGCATCTGAATTTTTAAAAAAAGATGCGTGTGAAGTGACAGTACGAGTCAACTTATTTGGTAAATACTGTGTATATTGAACATCAGTTTATATGGTAGATGGCCACAGGGACACCTTCTTTAAAATCTGAAAGCCTAAGAGGAAATATGTAGCGGGACACCATCAATCATGAGAAACCCTCTGTTTTGCCACATATTTAATATCTGGATTCCAATGTAAAATGTTTTGTGACATGATTTACCTCTGTAATGCATTATTGCCAAACCATTTAATTCACCATTCATGCAGATGTACACAGGACACACGGTTGCTGTTTGTGTGAAAGGGTTAATGTGGACCCAGGGTTCTTCAGAGGTCAAACAATGTGGGATGTAAGGTGAACATGGGTTCAAACCTTAACCAACAACAGTACACAGGGCTGTTGTGTAAAGGAATGAAACATTTTATTATATTGCGATTAAAACTGTGGCACTTTTAGGTGCTAGTTGAGCAGCAATGGGACACGCATACAACAGATTTAACTTTTTTTTTTAATTTATTTTTTATTACCGAGAAGAGTGCTTAAGCTGAAAAGCTCCCTGACGTCTTTGAGCAGTTCAATAGATCAAACTTAATGAATTTCCCACATTCAGGCGCTTCGCATTGGAGAATAGTAGAAAGCAACATTTCATTTTTTTTTTTTAAGGCAAATCATTCAAATGGACAGAGGGCTTACAGATAGAATGTATAAAACATTAATACTGAAATTGAGAAATTAATAAAATTCTTTAAGACACCCTTTTTGTGTGCAAATGTTAGTAAAGCTGCAGCCTGATTATAAAAGTGCTCGCCAGTGGTTTTAAATGATTCACTATACTACCCAGAAAAGTGCACTTGGAGTAAGAAGGCTACTGAGCACCCCTATGAGGCTGTAAGGAGACAGACACTTACTTAGTACTTTAAGCCATAGTTTGTATAATGTTTAGCTAGCTTGGTCTCAGGTTTGAAATCAATTGGAAAACTGGAGGGAATCTCTCTGCAGGTAGAAAGCCAGGCAAATGTTAGGTCAGCCATTAAACACAACAAATGCAATATATTTCAATGGTTGGAGAAGTTTGTTTCAGATAATTTTATGAGCACATGAACTGTTTAACTTTGATAGTTTGATCATCTTATGAAAAGGTGATGTTCTAGTGCTGTACATCTCAATACATCTTTCCAACTTACATAATGTCAGGTGGGGTGGCATGAGGTGTGTTTTATGTAGGACACATAAGCCAGAGCATATTCCTATCTCCTAAATTCAAAGGCCCAAAACAGGCTGATTTATCTAGTGTTTTAATTTGATAAGACAATATGCCCTCGTCAATGGGGACAAAATGGCCCAGTTGTGAAACTCACTCAGTATTTTACAAAACAAATTGCTAAAATTAATGTAATTTCATACATTTTGGTTTTACACATGAATACTTAAGTTCTGGTTTTCACTTGTGGTAAAGAGAAAAACACCTGAGAAGATGTCTTTTTTAACCAAAAAAAAACTAAACTAAAAAGCAAGGCATGCTGCTTAATGAGAATATAACATCCTGTTCAGATAATGGTTATGAGTAAGATGTGATTAGATCTAAATAAAACGCAGCATGCAGTTCAATATGTTGGGCACTGAACTCAGAATAATACTTTATAGTAGAATACTTTGGACACCTTTATCGTCTTCAAGCACTATCAAGTACAGACATGGATTTAGAATCAGGCAAGTACAGTTTGATCCATAATAAGCTGTATGAAATATTCCTTTTCTCCTGCAGGGAATAAATAAATAAAAAAAGGTTAATGTGACCTGTTTTCATGCTGCACTAGGATGAAGGTCATACTGAGGTGAGGTGATAAACGGTGACTTGGGAGGCCTTTTAAAGTGCTTGCATGAGAACAGGAGTTTAAGAGCGCTAGATCAGGGGGACAGAACTCGCAGTTAAACCCAATGTTTGTGAAACGTACCGATAAAACGTGGACAATTGCGGTCATGAGCTCTCGTGGTATGTCGTAGCTCATGACTCAAAGGGCAGCAGGAAGTGATTTGTGTAAAATGGTTGGTTGTTATGCATTTTACTGTGGGGGAGACACTTAAAATGTGGTGCATCAAGATGTCCAGGACTGCATGTTGCACAGCATGGCCTCAAATCGCTCCATATTTGGGGCGTAAGCGTGCGCTAGGGGGTCCGTCAGCCGACTGTACAAACTGAAAGACTTCAACTCCAGCCAGATGAAGCCAAAACGGTCCTCATCGAACAGCACAAAGAGCCCCGGGGTGCGCTCTGGACTTGTAAAGCCGTGCCCAGCGATCAGGCCTGTACCGTAGAAGCTGAAATGGAGGCACATCAATTCATAAATCACTCAAAATTGTAGACTCTGTTCCAACAAACATACATGAAGAACAGGTAATGCTTGTGACCAGCAGCAATTCAATTTGACAATTAATGACTGATTTTAATTACTGAATAATATTTTCCATAAAGCTTTATAGTAGGCTGTAGTACAAAAGGTGCAAGCTAATAAGCCAATTAATCATCCAGGCAACTCCAGGCCAAAAAACATACGCTGTCCCCAGTCGTCACTGTGAAAGGACTTTGACCGTACCTGTTGGGTGTGTAGATTACCTCAAAGTATCTTTACTGGTCAATTGAATGTTGTGTGGTAATGTTGATGTGAAGGACATAGTTCAATGATTAAGCCTTATACAAATTGCTCGATGAGAGATTTTTTCAGTTTCGGTGTAATTTCACCGGAGTTAGTTGCTCTTTGTTTTCTGTTTATTCCCCTTTTACTTATTTGTGCTTGTATTTCTTAATAAACCACAATAGCAATCAGTCTTAAACCCTTCAGCACAGACCTCCTTATGGATTAATGCAGATTAATTGATTGTGAATCTGTGATAGAAACAGCGTTGCATCACAATTATCCACATCCATCTTCAAACATGAGTGAAATCAGTGTATTTTCTGGAAGGGTGCCACCACAGCATGCAACCAATTAAAAAATAAGTATGCAGTTACCTTTCTCTCACAGATTGCAATTAATTGTGGAAGCCAAAATCACCATAATACTTTTTTATATTATTAATTAAATATCCTAATCTATAAAACGGCAACACGAATACTGACATTGATTAGACGTCGATTTGAGTTCAGCCTGTTGGCCATGAACTTTCAACAACACAAGCTTATAACAGCTCAGGAACAATAGGCACATTGTGTCTAACGCCACTGTTGTTGGAGCAAAGGTAGCTAGAACCAATCCAAATGTACTCTGTGAAATATATACAATATGCACTTTCCATTAGCGAAATTCATACCATTTCCTCCAGGTGCGAGGGTAGACTTCATTGCGAGCCATAACTCCCAGGGGCAGGACAAAGGGATGGGCTTCAGGAGGACTGGTGCTGCTGCTGGGGCCTGACTGGCAGCGGTCTGAACAGGTAACACGGTCCTCCTCCACCTCTTCTGCTGTGATTGCATCACCACAGGCCCCCTCTGCTGCACCTCTGGCGATGGCAGAAGTGTCCTTGGCCTGTTGCTGTTCTTCTCTCTGGACTTCCGCATGTATCCCCAGTACCAGCCTGGACAGCTCCTCTATGTTGCGCTGGTGCTCCAAGTCTGGGAGGACTACAGGTCGGCTCAGGTCAACATCTAAAGTGAGTTGCCCTGCAGGAACATTGGGGTCTCCCTGTGAGAAGGAGCAAAATTACAGTCTTTCTGTATAAAATCAACATGAATAATTCATTTTTTGTTTAGAAAACTTTTCAACAAGGAGAGCTTATTTTTAAAACGAGCACAGCCTCTGATAATGATTATTCACTGACTTACAGTGAGCTTGGTGGCTCTCGCGCACGTCCCGTGGAAACTGAGCATGACGATCTCCAAGCCGTGACTGCCGTAGGTGCCTTTGAAGAGCCCCGGGTGCAGAAGGTCAGAGGGCATCACAGGCGGCAGGTAGATCCTCCGGTATGTCAAGCAGTTACTGTCAAAAGGAGGCAAACAACAATAATACAAATTTACTGTTTAGTGTTTTAATTTCACTGAAGATCTGCCATTCACATGATACACTAGATAAATATTGAGATAATTGATTAAAATGTCAAGCCACAGCTTTAGCTGGGCCAAGGCCAGCTGAACT
The DNA here is from genome assembly GCF_910589615.1 of Taurulus bubalis. Classification (NCBI taxonomy): domain Eukaryota; kingdom Metazoa; phylum Chordata; class Actinopteri; order Perciformes; family Cottidae; genus Taurulus; species Taurulus bubalis. Next base: position 12,046,562 of record NC_136597.1, on the reverse strand, counting down.
ACATGGACAAGTTATACATTTACCAACAAGTGAAAATCTGAACTATCTCTCAAGATAACGCCATTCTGGCAATAATTGTTGAAGCAATAAGAGCTACTTCGGGCGATACTGTCGATGTCAGCTTTAGAGAAAGTGTGATGTAAGGAAGAGACTCATACTCATATTGACTCGTATAAATGAACTTCATCAAGATGAGCTCCTGCATGTGCTCATGGAATATTTCTTCAAGTGTCCGGCCCCATTCTTCCTCCAACCACGTCCTGAACTCCTACAAACAAATTAGAGAAATCAGTAGAATGCTGCGAACAGTCTTTACATTTCGAAATGATCAAAGTACATAACATAAGCAAGATAAGAGAATAGTTCGAGCAGGTTTCAGGTAGAAACAGTTGTCTCACCTCTTGTCTACCCCCTGGCATGCGGTGATGATCGGTCTGGTTACACTTTGTTGAAAATTCATCCTTCTTCCCAGTCTTAAAATAGATAGATAGATAGATAGATAGATACTTTATTAATCCCCAAGGGGAAATTTGTTGTCATCAGTAGCGCCTTACAACTTGAAGATACAAACACACAAGATAAAAGATAAAATATATAAAGAAGCAACAGGGATGAAAGATATATACAAAATAAAATGATGACACATATTAAAAGGATAACATAAGTTTATCCATTTCTATCCTCAAATTAAAAGTAGAATCTTCTCCTAAACTGTGTCAACAAAATATTCCAAATGATGTAGAGCAGTTCATTTATTTGGTGGACAGAGAAGCTTTTGTGCTGTGCGAGCGCTCACCTGTATGTCACCTTTGTGTGGACCTTTGTGTCCGTACATACACTCCACAGAGGCCTTTTTATTCTCCCACATGTGGATACGGAAGAGTGGCCGTCTTCTCATGGGATCCTCCACACGGGGGTCATGAGGCGGCAAATACATCCAGCCGATGATGAACAGCCCGTCTACCTGAATGAAAAATACTTTTAATAATTCACAAGCCATTCAAATTATGCTAACAGTATATTACTTAGTATCGGCGGAATATTGCTGCATCATACATGAGATGCAGAAGTTGGTCAACAAACTTTACACCGTAGTTAATGCAAATGTCTGGATTGAGAAACACTTCTTACCACAACGTTGAGCAATCCCCCATAAGGCCCTATGTCAGGCTGCCATAAGCCCAAGATATGTCTGTATGGGTGGAGCACTGCAACAAGAGCACAATATCACACCATACTTATCAGTTTGTGTAGTGCAACAACCGTGTTTTACTACAAGCTACATTGTTCATGGTTACGAACACAAAAGGTATATATTAATATTAAAGCCCACAGACACAACTTTCTGTTTAATGTCTGTCAGGATGGAGTCTATGAGATGTTAAACCAAAGGGAAGAAAGTATGAACCGACCCGCTCCTGTCCACCAGTCCAAACAAAATACACAGCACACCAAAAAAATCTGGCTTCCCATTTCACACTTAATATGAAAGCAAACAGCGCTGAGGAGAATTGAGAACATGTTTCGCGTTCAAAAGGGATGCGTAACAATGCTGCAGCTGTTTGCTTACAAATTAAATCAATAAGAGTCCCACTCACACAACCCCTCATGCAGCAGCTATCCACGTTGAGGCCCATGTACATACAGCGGGTGTACACGTCTCTATAGTCCATGTGCTCGTAGTCCGGGAGGAGCTTCATAAAGCGCCCAGACTTCACCCGCGGGTTGACACCTGGACAGGCACAACATAGGCATGTGTAGAGCAGCCAAAGTCTAAGGTGGGCTCAGCCCAACGCAGACCTCTAGTGAATGCAGTAATGTACTCAAATCATCTACTCAAGAGAGCAAACACATGACCCACTTTGCCTGGCATGTCTTGTGCAACTTGCATTTCAAAATAAGCTCTATTTCTCGGCTGATAAACAACTGAGGAACAGATGGGAGAGACACCATTTGAAAAAATAAATATTGTACCATCAATAATCTCAAGTGGAATGGAGAGACCACATTCATTCATATCAGAAAAGCAGTTCCTGGGACTGTTTCCTTTCTGCTGCGAATCACAGTAATTTGGGTGATCTATCTACGCAACTATACCCGAGACAATATAAGGGTACCCAATGGAGTAGGAATGTACCGAATACTTAATTGGATCAATTCATGGGTGACAGGAGAGCTGTTCAATCAGCAGTCTAACTTACGTTTAACATAGAGGTCCCGGCTAGATACTCCTCCCGCTTCCATCTTCCTCAGATCCTCTTTCATACCAAACTCTGCAGAGAGAAAACACATAAATAAGTTCAACATAGCATTTACTTTAAGGCTATTCATACAAAATAATACATGATTCTAATCAAGGCGTTAACACATTGTGGCCAATCGACAATGAAACGTCAACTGAACGGTGGCAAAAGTCGGATCAACAAGCTGAGAGCAGTGGAACAGAAAGTATGCACAGCAGCCAGCGAGATAGACAATTCCAAGCTTGAAATACAGAAATACAGATGTGACCTGATAACCTCAGACTGTCTTCAGCACACAGCCGGCCTGTGAAATAAGTGAGAAGTAAGAAGCCACCACAGGAACCCAAAAGAGAAGACTTTGAATGTTAAGTCTCTTGTTTGTTTTTGTTGTGTTTCATCATTAGTAAAATGCACTAAAGAGAATGTATTTGTTTTACTGGGTGCAATATTTCCAGCTTTTAATCATATCTTACTGTTTTTGGCTGCAGTCATAGTAGGATCTATTTTACTGCTATTACTTGTAGCGTCTCGGACTCCGCTACCAGTTTTTCTCCCTCCATGCTGTTTCCTTTATTGAATTTAATTTTAAACCTACTTGACTGTTGATCTGCACCACACATAAGAGTGTCTTCCTCGCTCAATAAAGGCCCGGTATGCTGGTTATTGTATAACTTTTCAGAACCACAACATAGATGGACACTACAATAATCTCACATACTACAGTTCCCTCACTCCCTGATTCTGTTACAGAACAAAATAGTTGCCACGAAATATTTTGAAACTCAAAACTTCTGTTGCAACTAAAATGTATTTTGTATCATCAATTTATCCATTCACACAAGTACTCTTCCAATTAACAGATTCACCTGTCAAATGAACAATAAACAATGCCTATTCCAAAAGCCTCAAATAGTTTTTTAAGTTGCCTGGTTTTGTTTGGCATTTTAAAAAAACTATTAAAAATGCAATTAATGTAATGAAACTGATGCAGTGGATGCTCACACTGGAGAAGCTGGAGTGAGCAAATATTTAATATTTTCCTGGATACATGATTAACATCTCTGGTTATAGTTAGCTATTTGTGTACAAGGTTGCAAATCACTGAGCAGAACTGCTTTGTGGAAAAATGTGATCTTTGTTTGGTTATTTAACTATTAACAACCTCTCATTTGATGGACCATAAAAGCAATTACATTACAGTGTATATCATTTATGTAAAATGACATATGCAATATTAGAGGATTTTAATCGTACTTTCAAAATGAATTGATTGATACAAATCAGCAGTATATATTGTACCTATATTTAGGTACAGGTTATGAATTTGCAAACCTGCAGTCCCCTGACACAACAAAAAGGGGTGACGGTGGTAATAATGCTCCAGGCCCCCAAAAGGTTAAGTTATATGCCCGCATCAACGGTCTTATCAGCACCAAAGAATAATGGCTGACATCGGCCTAATGACAGTAAGAGGCCTGCTCTGTGTTTTACAGCAGTGACTGGGTTAACGTTAATGTACTTCAGGGTTCACGTCCCGATCAATAGAAATGCTTTTAAGGGGGAACACATTTCCGAGGAACCAGAGCCCGACACAAATAACCTGTCGACGGGAAGGAATCTCATCGCCTGGTCTTCACATGTGCAGCCGCATATAAATAGTCTCCACGCTTTATTTGGCAGTTTAACGTCACACGTTAGCGTGTGAATTATCTTTATGTGCAGAGATCACTATATATTTACCTTTCATGCACCGCCTTCTCCAGATGGTTTCAGTGTTGAGGATTTGTCTGAATTTCTTGCCTACGAGGGCGACGTTTGGTAGTGCCGTTCCGGGCAGCAGGGAGAAGATTTCCACTAAAAGCTCCGGCGGTAATTCAGCTAACGATTGCGGGTGCGGAGGTCCCGTGTTTGCGCGATCCAGAGAGCCTCCTCTGTTGACATGACAGCTGCCATATTCACCAGCGATACTCGGCCCTGCAGTGGCGCCGCCGCTGTCCGGGCCTCCGCCTCCGTCTCCGCCGCCGACGTCGCCTCGCTTCTGACCCACGATCTGCTCCTCTTCTTCCTCGTCCATGTCGGAATCGCTCCCCTGACCCTGCTGGTTGTGCCGCTGTCGCCTCCGGCACCTCCGCGACTGACCCACTCCGCAGAGCCTAGCACAGACAGCCATCCGTAGTCACCAAACAGGCAACATTACATCACTACAACACATTTATCAGCTGCAGTCTGGCTGATCTTTGTGAGCATGGGCAGAAACATCTCTGTCGACGTCACGTCAGCGCACGTAGAGCGTGGCGCCTCTCCTAGAAGAGTAGTGTCTTCGCAATACAGTGTGTTGTTATTATGACTTAGCTGTATGAATACTATCCACGCTTCACATCCAGCAGCTTCTCTATTTATGAGCTCAATAAGATGTTCCTTAAAGGGTCAGGATTAAGGATGTTGTGCACATTTTCTTGCCTTCAATTAATTTTATTTAGATCAGATAGTGCATACAATATTATATAGAAAGACCCAGCAATTCCCACCTTGGCTTACATCTGATCTCCTAGCTTTCACGCTTCCTTGTGTAGCTCTGCTCCTCCTCCTGTTTCATTCTCTTGTGGGAGTGCTGGCTGGCGCAAGGCTCATCTGTCATGGAGGCTCCTGCAGGTCAAGAACACAGGAACCAGAGAGTCTGGAGGGCTGGTTTGGTTGCCCGGCCTCGTTGAGAGCTACAAGAAAGGGCAGCCTAGACAAACAGATGGAGCCACTGGCAGGTTCAGCCTCTGTTTCAGCTGAACTGTACCTGCAACGTTCAGGAGCAGAACAAACACATGGGGATTTGCATCAATTGCATATGCAAGGTTCAGACGGCCATGCTCCCCTCTCCTAAAGCGAGGTTCCATATAGGTTAAAACAAAGGAAAATATTAAGAAAACAGAGAGACAGCAAATGAAACAGCAGCGAAAGATGAAATAGACAAAACATTTGGTTACACATTTACTTAAGGCAGCGGTATACATTATATTCCATGATATTATATCAGTTATATTCAGTCACAATCCCCTTGTTCTGTTGATATTATGCTCTGTATGTGTATATTTAATATATAACAGGCTCAAAATGTAGGATGACATCCCAGAATCATTATAGTCAGAAGTAAGGCATTACAAAGAAGTTAAACGTGCTATGACAAACATATATAAGTATTATAACACAGGTTATGTCACACCTGGGACCAGTGGTGGAAGACATATATATTTTAGAGAAGTAAAAATACCAATTACACACTGTTAAATATATTCCATTGCAAGTAAAGAATCACATAAATTGAAACCATAAATTAAAGATAGATATGAACAAATACAGATGCAGATTCTGTATAAGGCTGACATAAAAGTAAAAGGTGATTAAAAGGTAAAAAACTGTGCAATAACAAAGATTACTTTGGAAAAAATAAAAATAAATATATGGAAGATATATATATATATATATATATATATATATATATATATATATATATATATATATATATATATATATATATATATACAGATTGTGCAAAAACTAATCTAGCCAGTAACAGATTGATAATCCAGCAGCCTAATGGCAGAATGCAGGAGAGCATTCATTTAATCAAGGTAGTTGAATCTATAAAAATTAATCTATAAAGTATCATATAAACTGAGCATACACAGTATTGTGTATGTAAGACATCCAATTTCAAAGTTACTAGTAACTGAAGATATAAAACCAATGTAGTGGAGTAAAAAGTACAACATTTCCTTCCTAATTGTAGTGTTGTATAAATATAAAGTAGAATAAAATGGAAGTACCTCAAAATGATACTTAAATACAGTACTTGAGTAAATGTCAGTTCCACAGTTACTGCCTGGGACAAAGAGGATTTTTAATGCAAGGAATGTAACATGAAGTGAATTAAATGAAGTTAACTTAAACACAGGTGTCAAATAATTTACAGTACAGTAACCTTTACGACCAAGTCTTATTACTTCATTGTGGCTATATTCATGCTGTTACATAACTTAATTGTAAATAAATTAATACATTAAAGGAAAACTACAATAACTTTGTAAAAATAATAATACTGACCGCTCCAGTCCAGGATCCCCTTAGGGCTGTTTAAATTACGAGGCTAATAGGGCGGTTTAGTTTGTCAGATGAGGCTATCTTACAGTTACACTGACATACAAATAGCACCGAAGGGTCTAGTTTAAAATCACACTGACTGGGATGGGACAGCTAACAGTATCTAACAATATCTATCTTAGCTAATGTTAGTCATTAGTAAGAAGTTACAGAGTGATAGGTTACATTAAATCTACCTCAATGTATTTGACCATAGCTATAAATAATTGACTTACTTTCGAAATGTTGGTAAGGATAAGTAAATCAAAGTCGATTGTTGTCGTTAGTCAGGCGGTACAGAGAGAACTTGGTTGCATAGATACGAGCGCTCATGCATAGATACGAGCGCTGATTGGCCATAGAGGACAGGTTGATTCGTGGATGCAGACCGAAAGATGATTGGCTGTCACAACCAAGAGTTAGCTCGACTCACAGGTGGCAGGGAGGCAATTTAGCGTCATAGAGCTGTGGGAGTGGTCATCTCACGGCATCTGACTATCTAACTATAAATTGTTAATAGAATGTATAGTTTTCAACACATATTTTGCTTGACTGGAAAAGAAGAAGAAAAGTAACGAGCCAGCCAGGAGTCGAACCTAGAATCTTCTGATCCGTAGTCAGACGCGTTATCCATTGCGCCACTGGCCCGCTGTGCAACATGATTGACCCGGAAGTTTTTAATTGACATCTAACCATGATCCTAGCAGACTTCTGACCCGGAAATTAATCACAGTGCTCCGTATTGAAGGACATCCTGGTTCCCATGATGCCTCTCGGGGAGCTTGCCGGGGGAGCTATGAGTGAGGATACACCTGTGTAAAAGACACCTGACACCAGAATAACCTCAAGCCATAGCGGCACAGTTTCTTTTGTTTTCATAATTTATACATTCAACCGCTGTAATACTGACATGATGTGTACACATGCAATCAGCTGCTGTCGTCAAATTATTTTATCAATAAGAAAATGATTTTGCATTTAGCACTAATTTGCTGGAGTTGATGTTTTCATAAAGACAGGACTGTGCTTTGTCGTGTATAACAGTCCCTATTTATTTGTATAGTACTGTTCGTAAAAAAACACAATACAATATATAAAGGCTGTAATTTGTGTGTGTGTTAAATACAAATACATGACATTCGAATATTCTTGTCACATTATGCCACATTGTGAATTTAATTAATGCATAAGTTGTCATGAACACCGTTCTACTTATCTTTCAGAGGTCATAAAATACAGATGTATTACCAAAGACTGTTGACAAGGGTGTAACTACATAATGAATAGCTAATGCAGCTGTGGCACAAGTTAATTATCGTCGCTTTAAAATGGAGGTTGTTTGAAATGCCAGTTGCGTCGACTCCTCGCTCCTCTTCGTTGTCTTCTCCGCTCGAATCTCCCGTGGGGAAAAGGACTCGATGTCGGGAAATAAAAAAAGAGATACACGTCCATCATCATTTGACATCAGCGATGAGGAAATAGCCAAATGTATCTTATAAAAACTAGTAAGCTAGTGTTATTCAAGGTTCAAGGATAATGTATTGCCATTGTGCAACACAAGGAGGCACAACGAAATACAGTTGTAGCCCATTTTTAACACAAGTAAGAACATGACGTGTAAGCTACAGGGCTCTCAAGTTTTTAAGACAGGCGAGAGTGACATACATATTCGTGTAGCCCATTTCTTTTTTTTGATTGGCTGATGAGTGGCACCTCGCGGCAGAAATCCAGGGGATTCGGGGGAGAAGTGCTTGATTCCTCCATGGTGAGGGCAGCGCGAACAGGTTATGTTTGTGCGCTGCGGCACATTAAATAGCCTAGAGTTTTTTTTCAGCGTGAGAAATACGATGTGTGGCGGGAGGGCGTGACTTAAGACCGAAATGCGTGACAGTCACTCTCAATGCGTGACACTTGAGAGCCCTGCACGCTCAATGCGTGACACTTGAGAGCCCTGAATCTATTATGTTGAGTCGCTAACAAAACAAAATGTATTTATCGATGAACCGTCAAGGTATTAAACAATACGTCCTTAGTTATATATTTTACCAGTCCGTTATAAAGTCAAACACAGGCAAGACAAAAAGTTAAATACACAAACCCGAATTACGGATTTTCAAGAGGGTCAACTCCATTACGCTTGTAGGCGTGCTTTGTAAACGGGGTTGCCAGGTATGCATAAATAAAGTTTCTCAATACAGATTTAAAGATACATTTGTGGATCCACCTTTCTGTTTCTAAATCATTTCACACTATAGTAAACCAAGTGTTGTGTTACTGTTTGTATTGTACGGTATAATGTAATATTATGCAGCCAGCGTTGCGGGATACTTTTACCAAATGTGGCAACCCCAAAGCAAAACAGGAAGTGTGCGCTGGCGGGAAATTCGTAATATATTAGCGTCTTTGCTATTTTGCAGGCGTTACCAAAACTACCGAGGGCTACTGACTTTTCGTGGACTTTTATTCGCTAGTTTACTTAATTTAATCTAATGTCCAGTATCAAAATCAGCCAAACAATCGTCGAGGACCGCAAAAGTGAATCCACCTTTTGTTTGTGCGTTACATTGCTCACATTTGGTCTCACGTTTCACGTTTGGCTGCAGTAACAACGAGCTTGCCGAGGTTGACAAATATTCGGGGATTTCACCCCGTCTCTAGCGGTACGTTTACCAACAGCTTGTGTCTGTTGGCTCTGAAATCATGAGGGCTGCAATGGACAAAATCGTCATGCTGTCAGATGGGGACAGTACCGCCGAACTTCAGAAGCACCTGTCCTCGCTTACAAATGGCCAGGTAACGCTACATTATGTTGTCAACTTGACCCACCACATTTTATAATTCAATTGCAAAAAATAAACTAATACAACTCTGGCACTGTCCCTCTCTAATATCTGCTCTCTAGCTGACCACTGTGATTAACAATGGCTCACTGAAGGGCAAGAAGGTCGGTGCCATGATTAAAGGCATATTTAAAGGTAAGCACACAGTGTCAACTGCTGTTCGTGGTATTAAAGATCACAACACAATGTATGACTTACACTATCATAACTTAGTCATTAAAACACATGTAAATTACCTGCTTTGTCTGCTCTTCTTTTAGGCTCCCCACCTGATTCCACTGAAGGGTCAAGCCGCAGACTTCTTGTTTATCAACACTGCATCCCTCTGTGCGAGTCTGGGGATCTTCAGACTGAGGTGGCAGCTGATATAATTGGTCTGCTGATGCTGGAGGTATAATCTATTATTATTATTATTAATAATAATAATAATGTCTCTTTGGAAAGTCACAAGTAATGACATATAAAGCAACATATTCCTTGTAACTGGCAGGATTGCAGTTACACTGGGCTCCAAAAGTGCATCTTTGAATGAGAAGTTAAATAACCAGTCACAGCTGACTGCTCAATTCTATGAATATGAGTATATGATACATGGGTTGATCACCATCACCTCAACATAATGCTAAAATATCTTAAATGTAGAAATTATTACAAACCTACTGATTTATAACCTGTTTTTACAGCATCCTGTATTGAGTTGCTGTCCTATCGGTTCTAGCAAATTTGGGATTGCAAACATTTCTTTATATACATCCTTTTCTTTTTGTTCATGTGCGCAGTATGGACTCTGTCTAATTACCATTTTGCCTCTTAATTGTTATAAACAGACTCATACACTGCCCGGACCTTCTCTTGCAAAACTAGCGTCACTTTTTGTTGAAGCCATTAAGGTGGGAAAAATGGGCAGTGGGAAATCCCTGGAGCTGTTTCCTACTGTGCTTACTGCCCTTTCAGCATGTGAAACCTTGTCTTATGGCGAAGGTGAGTGCAACTTACTAGTACTGGTAACTTTATCATTTAACGTAATATCAAACACATTATCATCTTACTTGGTGCTGTAAACTCAAAAGGTGCAAATTAGAATGTGATGATTTTCTGTCTCTTGTCATTGCTTTTTATTTTATCATAACGTTAGGCGAACTCAGTGGCGAAGAATACAAGAAACAGCTGATCAACAGCCTCTGCTCAAGCAGGTGAGGACATCTCATATTTCAAACTATATGTACACTTTACATACATTGTTTATGGAGTTCTTGAGCATATATGACAATGACAACATGCCCAAACCTCTCACTGAGAACATATTTTAGTCAAAAAACATTTGGGAAAAAACACCTATGGATCTTTAATGAATAGTAATAGCAGGGTTCTTACGGTCATGGAAAACCTGGAAAAGTCATAGAACTTTAAAATGGTTATTTCCAGGCCAAAGGTTTTGGAAAAGTCATGGAAATGTGTTATATTCATATGTTCATGACGTTCATTTACGCTGAGTTTGAAATAATGAATATGCTTTTAAAAGAAAGACGCTCAAAATATAAGCAGGCATACATACAGGCATCTATATAAATGTTTATTCTTTTAATAAAAACAGTTTTCTCTCGTTCATTTGTGTCATTTAAGGTATACTATATGCTTTGGAATTGTCATTGTTAGTTTAACTACTACATTTTCTCACTTTTTCATGTATACACCTAGATTTCACAAAATGTTTGGTCATGGAAATTTGGCTTAAAGTCATGGAAATCCATTGGTCAAAATGTGTATGAACCCTGAATAGTAGTTATAGGCGTTTTGCTTTTATTTTCATGCAGATGGGACCCACAATGTATCATCCACCTGACAACCATGTTCAGGTAACACCTTTGACGATCAGACATTCTCAGAGACTATTCAGTCTCCCACAGAATAATATAATAAAGTAGATTTTTTTCCCCACTTTTTCTTGCTGTCATAATGTTTTACAGTGTCCACTGTGTGTTTACAGATCCAATACTAGTGTGCTTGCCTCCTTTTAGGGATGTGCCCTTGTCGTCAGAGGAGCTGCAGTTTGTGGTGGAGAAAGTAGTGAGGATGTTCATCAAGCTGGATCTGCAGGAGATCCCACCACTGGTGTATCAACTGCTGCTTTTATCTGCAAAGGTAGGCGTGCATGTGCGTGCGTGTGTCAAAACAACAGGTAATCATCTTTCCTCCTTTTAAGCCTAAATGCCTGCCCTGCTCTCGGTCTGCTAGGGTTGTAAGAAACAGGTCCTGGACGGAATTGTGTGTTATTTTAAGGAACAAGATGTTTGCCAGGAAGAGGAGCAGAAACATGGAGAGTGAGTGGCTCATACACAGCAAGTGGACCATCTTGTTTTTACTCCGTATCGTACTGCCTACTTTACATTACTGATTATGGTTTTTCACGGTTTCTTGCTCAGGAACCTGGATCTAGAGGTTCAGTCCATCCCACAGGACCAGCTGAGGCACGTGGAGGGCACTGCTATCCTCCACATAGTCTTTGCTATACGACTCGACCACGAACTCGGGAGAGAATTCCTTAAAAGCTTTAAGGTTATGTAAAACTCATCTCTTGGTTATTTTTGGAAAAAATATAACTTTTTTCAATGAAGAGTGTGCCATAAATTTTGAATTACGTTTCTTCAGACGTCTTATGGGGATCTATGCCCTTTCAGCGTTGCCCTGTTACTCTCAGTGGCACGCATCCAGCGTTATGAAGAGCAGGTGAGAAAACTATCAATTTTTCCCGAAATTCATTGGAGTCTTATTTGATCTTTTCTGTACATTTATCCTCTCTCTGGTTTGGTTAGGTGTTTGACCTTTTGAAGGGGGCAATCATCAAGAGCTTCAAGGATGAGCAGCTGCAGCAGGGGTCAAAGTTCCTGCAGGACCTCCTGCCTGGGCACTGCAGTGTGGCTCAGATGATACTGGACACGGTCAAGAACAGGTCAGAGCGTCAAAACAATTAACCCTTTAACAGAAGAACTTTGCATGTCTTGATATGACTTTCTTGGCATAATTATGACAATATGCGATATTAGATTTACTATTTCATCATCTCACATCCAGCATGAACACAATATTTGTAGTTGATCATATACACTTACATTCTACACCTCCGCCTGTGCAGTGTGTTTGGCTGGGATCATGTGACCCAGGGGCTGGTGCAGCTGGGCTTCTTTCTTATGGATGCATTCGGACCCAAACCTGGACCATTTGGCAAGACCACAGAAGGGTCTTCTACCATAGCCCGGACCCCCAACCAGCAGGCATGCAAGCTGGGGGGACAGGTGCTTCTGCAGGGCTTTAAGGTATTTTATTTTATAATCCACAATGTTAATGACTGATAATTGACTACATCATTATATTTTGTTCTCATTGAAGGATGTGTGTTTCTTCTACAACAGATGCATGAGCCTATCAGAGGCGAGATACTGGACCAGGTCTTGAATCGATTAGTCTCTAAGACAGCCTCACCTGTCAATCATTACTTAGGTAATACAACCTTTAGATACTAGTCAAAGTTTTCTGGTGTACAACAGTGTCTAATCAATCTAGTTAGAAACTAGGAGCTGACTTTTCATTTTTTTTTCTTTGTTTCTGTATCATCAGATCTTTTCTCCGACATTGTGGTTTCTGCTCCCATGATCCTCTTGGAGTCATCTTCCAAGGTGACAGAGACATTTGATCACCTGTCATACCTGCCTTTAATCACTGTTCAGGGTCTACTAAAAGCTATCCAGGTACCTAAACTGACACACACACATACACATTCATATTGTAAAGATTGATTTTGTTTAATTATTGTTCTCCGTTTAATCTCCAGCCCTTGCTCAAAGTCAGTATGTCCTTGAAAGATGCTTTGATTCTAGTTCTCCGCAAGGCCATGTTTTCCAGGTGGGTACTGCTTTGCTTTTAATGATGAGGTTTATCAGTATACAATTTAATTAATCATGCTTTGGTCAACACATTTGATACCTCGACTGTAATTAAAAGGCAGTTTAACACACAAATAAAGATATTTTCTTACACGTTTCTTCCCTCTAAATGTTTCTCTAAAAGCCAACTGGACGGCAGGAAGTCTGCAGTGACCGGCTTCTTGTTGCTGCTGAAGAACTTCAAAGTGTTGGGCAGCTTGGCCTCAAGCCAGTGCAGCCAGGCAATCTCCTCTAGCCAGGTACAGTTCCAGTTAGACTGTACTGAGGCGTGTGCAGCAAAGCGGCGGGAAAACATATGCAGCTGAGACAATATGTGCAATTTTAAACATGGTCTGTTGTATAATAACTGTTTGCCTGAACAGATCCAAGTGGACGTTCACGCTCGCTACAACTCCGCTGCCAATGAAGCGTTCTGTCTGGAGATCCTAAGCAGCCTGCGGCGCTGCCTCAGCCAGCAGGCTGACGTGCGCCTCATGCTATACGAGGTCAGAGGTCTCTTTTGCCGTGTTTATTAGTTGTGTTAAATTTTGCTAACCATGTCTCATAGCCTTCATAAGCTTGACTTATTTTACTCCATCTTTAGCATCTTGCATACATATATTTCAACTTTCAACTTTTGAAGTATGATTCCTGTGTGATTCATCAGTGCAGCAGAGAACCATGTAGTGTGTGGAAAGATGTTCTATACTGAGAAGGCAAATTCTAAAATATTTCAGGGTTTCTATGATGTCCTCCGTCGCAACTCTCAACTTGCAAGCTCCATCATGCAAACCCTCTTGTCACAGGTATGTGTGTGTATATTAGGCGTTTACTGGGTTAAGTATAATAGCCTGTTTGTCATGTTATCTATAAAAGGGAGAGCTGCATGTGATGCCTTTTGTATCCTTAGCTGAGGCGGTACTACGAGCCCGAACAAGACCTCCTGCCCCCGGTGAAACTGGAACCGTGCATCACAGCGCTCGGAGACCAAGTCTACCTCCAGGAGCCATTGGTACCCTGTCTGCTTTGTAGAACTTTAGTGACTGTTTTTGCTGCGTTAATGTCTTACTCTAAATAGCGTTTGTTCCATTTCAGGCCCATCTGGTGAGCTGTACTGTACATTGCCTGCTTTGGCTGCAAAACATGCAGCGATCGGCCAACCCCAACGCTGACGACAGCGATGACGGTGGGGAGGAAGAGGAGGAGGAAGGGGAAGGATACCAGTGTGAACTACAGACAATCTTGGAGAGCATGACAAGACGCATGATCAAGAGTGAACTGGAAGACTTTGAGCTGGTATGCATTAAAGACAAGTATACAACATACACTGTGAAACACAGAACTAGATCGCATGGGGTTCAAAGGTTCGACTCGGTCTTTAACTCTCCCACTTTTTGGTTAACAGTCGGAGTAACTTTCCCAGACACTTTATTGGTTTAATTCTGTGTGCCAAGACTTTACGTTTGTAATTCAACTAAAAACGGGCAGTCTGGTTGAAGAAAATATGGGAATCCTAATGAGATTTACAAGCAGGAAGCAAATGAGCACTTCTCCTTAAGAATGAATCAGTTGAATTCTCCTGCAAGTGTTCCAACTTCCATGCTTGTCCCTGGACCTTCGCCAGATAATGTTGTGCCACTGAAAGCATCGTCATAAGCCTGTGTGTGTGCTTTCAGGACAAGTCAGCTGAGTTCACCACAGGATCCAGTGTGGGGGTTAAGAATAATATCTATGCTGTGCTGGTGATGGGAGCGTATGAGATCCTTATGGAGTACAACTTCATCAAAGCAAACTACAGGTAACAACCACTTCTCTTTGTAAAGTCAAGACCTCGTGCAGCTTATTTGTTAAAGTGATGATTTGTGTGCTTGCCTCTGTGCGTTGCAGTAAAAGCCGCTTTGAGGAGCTCATGGAGCTGTTTAACCGCTACCACAAACTGGCTGAGATCCTGAAGGAGAAGTCTGGAAAGGGTCGAGTGCCTTCCAACAAGAGTCCTCGCAGTTTACTCTCTTTGGGCTTCATATCAACTCTTCTCACTGTGCTCTTCAGGTAAATGCTTTTGGTCGCTATGTTTACATGGGTTACAGTGACACCTACTGGCTCCATCTGATTATAAAGATCACATTTTAGGAAATTGAATCACAATATAAAACAGCTTTTATAAAGACGGTATTACTCAGGGTATGCACTTGTTTTTGTTTTTTCTACTACATTTATCAAAATGACAATTGCAAATAAACTTGAAGAGCTAAACATTATAAATATTTTGTTCACTGAATCATGGGTAGTATTGGCAACACCAAAACATTCAAAAATAATACTAGATTGAAACACGACTGGATTGTTTGCTGAAAATATTGCATTTCTTTTGTTGTCTTTACAGGGACAGCAGTCAGAGCAGAGAGGAGGCTCTCTCAATCCTTCGCTCAAGTGGGGAGTTTGTGCGTTACGCAGTAAATGTGGCTGTACAGAAGACCCAGCAGCTGGAGGAAACCGGAAACACAGATGGACCCGATGGACAGAACACAGACAGAACCTTTCGCTTCCTCTGTGACATGACAAGGTCGAAACCCCTTAGCCTAAATAACAGCATCTAGCTCGGCCGTGTTTATGGTTTTGTTGTCTGTGACATTGTTTGACCAATGAGAGATCTGTCCTGGCATAATCCAGTGTGCTGATGTGGCGTTACACCAACATCCCCAGCATCGTGGAGGACGCGGGGAAGAAGGAGAAGCGCTCCAGCTTGTCCCTGCTGTGTCTGGAAGGTCTGCTCAGGATCTTCACAACTTGTCAGCAGCGCTATCCAGACAGGATGGCCCAGCTCCTCTCCACCATGGGTTAGACACGCTAGACACAAACAGTTTTCAAACCGTAAAAGCAGTGAGTCTGAACAGCACACAGGACGTCGTCACATTTTGTGTTTCTTGCAGACATCTCTGAGGACAATGCTGAGCCAGCTGATGGCAACGTTACAGAGATGAACTTCTTTTACATCAGACAGTTTCAGGTGCACTTACACAACATTTATTTGGTTATTCTCTACTTATGTGAAAAATTACCTCCAAACATTTCTGGTGGAAAAGTGTGAGCCAGCCCTATTCATCGTTTCTGTTTCAGAAGCCTGACTTTTAACTATATTTCACAGAATGTTTAATCAGGATTGGGTTTTTTTTTCAGACAGAAATGCTTGAAATATACTGAGCACTGTTAATTTTCTTTGCCTGTCAACAGAGGGCTCTGTTCACACAGCTAAGTGGAGGTGAGGAAGAATTTAACAGCAAAGAGGCTCAGCTGCTGGTCAGCATCTTGAGTGTGCTTTCACGCCAGCTAAAGCCCTCCTCCCAGCAGGTAGCTGTACTCTTCAGTACACTTCACACAGCAAACTCTGTCCTTTTCCACTAACGCGTGTCTTCATCTACAGTTTGTACAGATGATCACGTGGACTGTGAAAATCTGCAAGGAGACCAGTTTTGGTGAGTGACCGCTGACCTAATCTTTGCGTCCATGTACAGTACGGTGTGTTCTGAGAGCTGTTTGTTACTCTCATTTAGAGGATCCTGCTTTCTCCAGGGGCCTGCTCTCGCTTCTCTTCAACCTGCACGTCCTCTATAAGAGTCCTGTAAGCCTGTTGCTAGAACTGTGCCAAGACATCCACAGCCAACTGGGAGATATTGATACGGTACACACAATTACAGAACACCAGCAATTTGGTATTACAACTTTACAGCCATTTGATTTTGGCAACGTATCTAATCATGATTTTACTATTGTACATATACATTCTACAATAACATGTTGCACGTGCCTCCTTGTACTGGGGTCAAAATTAACATGTCAGTCTTTATTCTGCCTTTTCTTTCTGTGTGGTCAGAATGTGGAGGTGGAAAAGCAGTCTCACTTTGCTATCGTCAACATCAAGACTGCAACCACAGGAGTGGTGAGTGTTGGCTCTTACAAGCAGAAGCTTCTGATTTGCTGTGACATCAATAGCTCAGAATCTTTTTGCACAGTGTGCTCACCATCATCATCATCATCATTTTTAATCTGTCGTCCCAGCTGCTGGTCCTGTCTCAGGTTGACAGAGTGCTTGATGAAGTGGACTGGCTGATTGCCAGAAAGAAAAGCCAGACATCCTCTGACAAATCGGGTTCTGGTAAGAAGCCTTTCACACTGATGCTCAGTTGAAGTAATGCTGGGAGTTGAGAGGGGACAAGGGAAGAGATGCATCTCTGTCAGGGAATGGTAATGAAGCTTGTGTGATGTTTCATTCTTGACATGTAGGCGAGGTCACCCAGACGGCAGGCCGACAGGATCCAATAGAGAAAGCAGTGACGCTGCAGCTCGGGACTCTTTTGACGGCTTTAAATGAGCTGGTCCAGACGGCGCTGCTGCCCGGGACCTGCACCATCACACTGCTGAGAGAACTGAGTCGCACGTACACTACCCTCACCACGCTGGTCAAATATGTACGCATGTGTCCCGCTCAATGATCTCTTGACTAAATGTAAAGTTGTTCCAGTGCGACATTCATTTCTTTTTTCCATGTGTTTTAGTACATCCAGGTGTGCGCTAGCCAGCAAGGTGCACTACCAGCACGCTTTGAGAAGCTGGTGAGTTTTGTATTGTTTCTCTTGTTTGACTATTCTAATACTTTGTGTCATGCGAATCAAGTTTTCTTTTTCTCCTGTGCAGGTCAAGCTGTCGGGCTCCCACTTAACGCCACAGTGCTACTCCTTCTTCTCATACGCACAGGTACAGCACTATTGTAGATTAGCCGCCGCCAGAGCTTCAGGTTTTCAGACAAACGATAATCTCTCATTATGATTGCGGTAGCACTTGATTTTTCAGTTATGGTTAACTTCAGCTTCACGTGGGACTGTTGATTTGTGTTTTCTTTATTAGAGTAGAGAATTCAGTGGAGGTGCAGATGACAAGAAGAAAAAGAAAAAAAATGACGTGAACACGGCTCCCTCTGTAAGTAATTTCGTCCTATAATTGTGTTATTAACGACTTTCAAGTTATTTCTATATCAATAATGTAGACACACTGTAAAACAAACAAGATTTAATTGTTTTTCTTTCTTTTGGAAGGCAAAGCTTCTGCGTGAGACAAAAGCCATCCCCAACGTGATCTTTAGTATTGAACAGTATGAAAAATACCTCATCACACTCTCAAAGAAATCAAAGGTATGTGTAAACTAGATTGCTTGAGGTAGTTGACAAAAGAAAACTATAAAGAGTTAAAACAGACCATTGAGAAAAACGCATAACGCAGCACTAAGGCGTTATTAATTAGGCCCCTCCCCTCGTACACAGTGTTTCACCAGTGCCTGTGTGTGTCTGTCTAGGTAAACCTGATGCAGTACATGAAGCTGAGCGCCTCAAGAGATTTCCGGATCAACGCTATCCCTCTGGACGAAGCCCTGCAAGAGCAGGATGAGAGTCAGGGGGTAAGTCTCCTACTGTAACAAGCCGCTCCAAAGGGCCACGCTGTCTTTCCTTACACGTTCTTTTACTTGATCACATTAGTCAATACAGCACAATGTTCAACTGTGTTCCCACGTGTGATGTTTTGAAAAACATCTGTTCTGCCTTGAACACTCTGCTGGCTGAGATCTTATAGTCCGTGTCTTCTTTCAATCCTTTCAGACCAATGCGTCGCAGGATGCAGAGGAGACACCCGAACCCAAACAGAAGAAGAGGAGACAGTGAGCCAAGACTCACTTTGTTGGAATCACACATCTCCAGATTCCTCACGGATCTTGAACTTGACCTGTTGCTAAACAGCCTCCTGGCAGTTTAGGTGTTTGAGCTGCTGTTCTGAGTGCTATCTTCCTTTGTTCAGAGAGCCCTTAGTGACATCGAGGATTTGGTACATGTCCAATGCCTCACCTGTGGAAAGTTTGCACAAGTTTGTTTAACACTCTGGTTGTATTCACTTCATTTAGTAACGCATGCATTTCTAAACATGTTAGTTGTAGCGGTTTCCAGTGGCTACTTTTAAGAATTGCATTAATAGAGAGTAGAGTTGTAAATACATATAGTAATACTTAAGATTGTCCTGTTTGATCAGTTATTTGATACATAAAGGAACTACATTGTACGTAATTTCAGTACTCCTTTTCTGGTGAGGTCACGCAAGGCTGTGTAATGCAGTGCAAACATAACCTGAAAGGTCATTGACAATGTAAAATGGCATCTTGATTTTCGACTTAGAGGTGTGTGTGCGCATACTTGTTTTAGCCAGATTGAATTGATTCATTCATGTTTAAGCTACCTTCAAATGAAAAAACTACATGTACACATATTTCTTTGATACCTGCAGGTATTTGATCCTCAATTTGTCTTTTTTTTTTTTATCCACATTGTTTATATCACACATTTAAAATATACATATAATATAACTACTACTACGACAGAAAAACAAATCAAGGCTAAGGTGTGCAGGACTCACCGGGTGGTAGGTTGTATCTCCGTTCCAGACCTGTGGGGTTGGAGGGAGTCACACAGTCCATGGTGACCTCCTTCCTCAGACACTGGTCAATGTCTACTGCACTGAAGAAAGCCACTGACTGGGGAAGGTCCTGCAGGCCTAACGCATGGGAAAACACACTCCTGCAAGAGACACAAGCGCACACTCAGAAAAGCTGCAAAGTTTATTGCTTAATCCATAAAAGAACTTCTGATGAAGCGGCGAGCAGACCTCGTAAGCAGGTTTGTGATCTGAAGTGCCAGCGCTGCTCGGTAACGGTCTTCGCTTCGGACGAGGTACCGCACCTCGTCGTGGATGCTGATGCAGAAACGGCCATCGATGTCGTGCTCCTCAAAGAGCCACTTCATGGCCACCAGCATCAGATGTAGGTAGTCCACTGCCGAGCTCTGGACCACCCAGTTCACTCTGCTCGTGATGAACTGACAAACAATGTGGCAACATCTTAATTTAAACCGTATCCGGCTTTTGAGAAATGTGTATGTAATTCACTATTTAGGAAAATAAGTAATTTCTTCGTTAAAAACAGTTTTTATGATCAGATTTTTAAGCAGTAAAAAGGACAGTAAAATAATACCCAAAAGGCAATAACATCTCTTACAATCAATCCACAAAATGATACTATTTGGGAGAAAGTGTTTTGGCTGTTCAAGCTAGTTGAATACAACCATGTTGCTTAGATTAGTGCCTCACGTCATCCTTAACTGCCTCGGGCTCCAGCGCTCTGCTAATCCTGCAGCCTAGAACTGGAGTGGCCGGCTGGGCAGAATGAGCAATACTCTCCAGCTTGTTGAACATGTCCGACTCTGTACCTCCAGCCCACAGACGTTTGTCGACCATGTCCCACCTCTTCCGCCGCGAGCTATGGGGCATAAAAGAGGGAAATGAAGGAACAGAGCAACTGAGACGACATGGGAGAGTATATTGTGACACTAAAAGTGCCTGTCAATATCCATGTGATGTTTTACTTGCTCCCTCACCACTGTGAGGCCAGTCTCGTGATCCTCCGCAACTCCTGCAGGGTGACACCTCCGTCGTCTTCCTTCTCCACCTGTATACCCAGCTCATTGACCAGCCACTCGCCCTCCTCTGACAGCTGGTATCTGATGAAACGTATAAAACACAAACGGGTAGCGCTCAAGCTCGATTGAATCACCTTTTCCACAAACTACCCAACCCAAGTAAAATATAAACTCGTAACCTGAACACACAACTACCGAGAGTACCTGCGTATGCCCTTTGTCAAGGCGTACATCTGCTTGGCCTTACTGGCAGCTTCTGCCTGACCGAGGCGGTGGTTGAACTGCATTAGCAGCCTCTCGGCAAAGGGTTGTCCCGCACCATAAATGCGTCCGTAGTTGAACACCTTGGCGTGCTCTCGGCTGATGCCCACAGTATCAGCAGTGCGGCTGTGCAGGTCGGTGCCTTGACTCTTCTTTCCCTGAAGGGTCATCCAGCCAAAAGCCGTACAACCTGAACACAGCAGAGGCACAAGATGAACACAGGTAACATCAAACTTATACGACTTTAATAACATGGTGTTAAAGAACTATACGATATATAATCTCAAGAAAAATCTCACCATGCATGCCAGCAAAGTGAGCCTCTCCAAGCACAGCAGCAATCCACAACTCTTGAGAGTCTACGTCTGCTCCCACCAGGTGATATCCAGGTGGTACCTGCACCATGGCCTTCAGCTCACTGCCGACCCGGTCCCGCTGGACAAACACATAAAACAGTCCATTCAAACACCATTTCTCTCAAACGGTCCTCTCAGAGTTGTGTTTCTCGTTGTCGGCTCTGATTCTAACCCGCGCATTACTGGCAGTTAGCCACGTTGGCTCCACAGCTCTGCGCGTGACCGTTCCAGCGGTGACGACTTGCGGCAATATGGCACCATACTGGCCCTCTTCATCAAACTCTTTGTGTCTTTGGGAGACAGAAAGGTTGTTAAATAAACAGCCAGGACTTTTCCCCACTATGTGGCGGATGAATAAATGAAGGACAGCTATTGGTATACCAGACAAACCTGCTGACAATACGAGGAAGCTCTCCCTTTCTCAGCCACAGCACCATCTGAGAGCTACAAAGACACAGTGAAATCCTGTATTCACAATCTCAATGACAAACGGATGAATACATATGGTGGAAACTGAGAAGCACCTTATACGCTTGTGGGCATTCCTCCAGAAGGACACCATTTTGTTGATCTCCAGCGCTCTCGTAGCGTTGGTTCCACCGTGTCCAGCTCTGAGAGTACCATCCTCCATCTTGGACAGGAAGTCTTTTGAAAAAGGACTGCCGACATTGTTGTGATTGCCGTCCTGAAACACACACATTCAGCGAGACCATGAAAGCAATTCGATCAATCAACCAATCAATCAACCAATCATAGTTATTCAGGTCGCTCGAGGTAAACAGTGAAACTTCACCTTATGAGGTAATTTGAAAAACCAGCACCCTGGGATATCTACATCGTTGTAGGGACCAATTCCGTGGTGATAATGGCAGTGGCTTTCCTCCGGGGCATAACGTGGACCTTGAGACTGTTGTTGATACACAATGCAAAATATATTACAACTAATTACTAATGTTCAATTTCAGCACAGTGAAACAAAACATGTCTAGAATAAACCACAACACGCTGCATGTTCGACAAGATAGTGCTACCAGGGATTAAAGTGCAGAACATTTGACTGCAATAGAGTATTAAAAGTGTTCATGTTACAAAGTCATAAAGCACTTGTAAATGACAGTGACCATTTCACTCACTCCGTTTTTCTTACTCTCCCCATTTTTCATCATTCCGACTCCAGTTTCCTCCGTCAGAGTCTCCAAGGAACCGAACTCCTCCATCTTGAGATGAGGTTAAGAAACGCACAACAACAATTTCAGAGGATTCCCCATTTGAGCCCTTTATTATATACCGTAAACCTTTTGATGAAAGGTCATGCTGCATGAGCTACTAGTTGTGGCACCACTGAAGTTATAAGAAACGTCTCTTTCATATGATTCATGAAAAAGTCACTTCAAGAATGAGGTCAATTACATTACAAGCGTATGCACCTTTGCCCACACTGTGCTGTCTGTCCACTCGAGGTCATCTGAAGGGTTAAAGTCCAGATATTCAGGCCGCACTTTGCTGTTCTGCTCACAATACTCTCTGTAAACACTCTCAATAGCTCTGCAGGACGGGACAAAGCGTTGCTCAAATAAACACATATGCCATGTCGTGAGAATCTCAGACTACATAATGTGTGTCTCGATGATTTAAGCACAGTGTATTCAGTACCTGTGTGGACACACAGGCCCTGTACTTTCCTCCTCAGGTCCCAGGTTATCCCTGCGTCCAGGAACCAGGTAGCCCCACCCATGTTTCTCTGTGTAATGCAGGGGGAAACCGTCCCACGTCAGACCCATCAGCTTGGGAGTTACTCTCATCTGTAGACTGATGAGGTTAGCTCCAGGGGACCAGCTGTCCTCCTCGGACATCTTCTCACACAGCTTACGATACCACCTGGAGAACACAGTGAGGGGGGTGAAGGACTGACTGATTATTGGAAGGCTGGGCGGGGCTTGTAAGGGACTTTACTTACCCTGGATGTCCAGGCAGATGTTGCCTTCTCTTAGGAAGTCGATTAACTTTTTCCTTCAGCTTCTCCACAGCCAGCCTGCTGGGGCAAGGGCCCGCCATCTCCTCTTCAGTGGGTGGACCTGGGTCTGATATCGCAACAACTCAAACTCAATTTCATCTTGGTTTTCTTTAACCATTTCTGCAGATTATAACATTGGTTTTGTAAACGTGGCTCTCGATCTGAGCATATACCTTCATCCCAGTCTGGAAGAGGAGCAGCCACTTTTGTTTCGACTGCTATTTTGGATTGTTTCTTCTTGCTGGCTGCTACTTTCTTCAGTTTAAACTCCTGCACATCCCACTCAAGATCCCAAAGCCAGGGGTCGTCTTTGTATCTTCAGAAAATAACAACATAAAACCTAAATCCCTTGATATACAATGTGGATGTTTATATACAAATCACTTTAAAGTACCTGGCCCTTGGAGTTACGGAACTACAGATTATGCATACATGGTTAATCCTTCTATTCATCACACACTTAAGGCCTGATTTAAATAATGCGCTACAATCAGAAACGGGGTGATAAATAGGTGCTCTTCTCACCTGTCATCCTGCAGCAGCTGGCAGGCATCGTCCGCTAGAGTCATCAGGGACTTCTTCATCTCTCTCTGGAGCTCTTCGTAAATGTCCTGAGAATCTTCCAGGTAACGCCCCCAATTTTGATTGACAGGAAGGTAGCTCACACCCATCTCCAGCATCCCTGCAAACGTCACTGGATGAGGGCACCTTATTAAAAAGGTAAAAGAGATGGAATCATTATGCAGCATTGTATACAAAGCAATGTCATATTGGCTAGAAAACCAATAGATATAAAAGGAAATAGAAAATGTTTGTGGGTTGGGAATAACCGACCTCTCCATGAAGAGTGGAAGCTGTTCTGTGAAGACTTGATGTGTGGCTTCGACATCCATGGCGCAATACTGCATCAACTCCTGAAGAGGTCAGTAAAGCCATATGTATTTGTCAGTACTTCATGATGAATGCAAGTCATTTAGGATACTTTAATATACGGTGTATAAATACATTTGGCCTGATACCAGACAATTTGACACAGAATTTGTCATGAACACCTGACCTGGAAGTTGTTCCTGACATCCGTCATGCTGCCCTTCACAAACGTCTCTCTGGCTTCTTTCTGCAGTCGCGGCCCTCCCACGTACAGAGCATGGACATCCGCCAGGTTATTAATGCTGCTAATGTTTACCCAGTCCCACGAGCCAATCTACACACAAAAACATCATAGTGAGTTTTGCTGATGACAAAAGCCAAGGGACAGACCTAATCAAAAGATCCTGACACTTTCAACAAAAGAAAAGCTGCGACATAACCACAATTAATGCATGCTTTAGCTGAAATGTAGTGGACACAAACCATTGGACCCTCCCTTTTCTGTCCAGCTTTTTTAATGTGTTGCTTGACCTCCTGAAGACCCCTCCTTTTGCCCATCTTATTGGCCATCCACAGTGTTCGCTGGAACCCGGTCAGCCCAGAGATGGCCATGTGAAGGCTCATTGTGTCCATGAAGCGCACCTTAGAACCCTTTAGGAAAGAACACACTGTTTTATTCTGGAGTGTACATACAATACCTTGTATGTCATACACAGGCAGGTACATGCAACTTGGTACATTTACTCATGCGAATCATACAACGATACAAGATACAAACAGAAAGAAAAAAAAGGGGCAAAGTGCTAGAAAGCAAAGTTGTAAATTAACGAAATAAAAAACAAGGACAACCCCCCCCCCCCCCCACACACACACACACACACACACACACACCCCCTTTGAATACTGACCTTTAGCAAGTATTGCTCCTTAATGAAAGATC